>NC_053166.1:7699155-8019525 GCF_016835505.1 Polypterus senegalus
TTCTGTCCTACTCCTCCCGAGTCCGGCTCACTTGCTGGGTTTCCACCAGTCCTTTATGTAGTCCTTGACCCGGAAGTGCTTCTGTTCTTCCTCCCATGTGACTTGCCAGCACTTCTGGGTCAGATGGGGAATCCCAACTCTTTAAATCAGCCCAGAAGAGCTTCTGTCCTCATGACTTCCAAGGACTTTCGGGCTGCAAGAGAAGTATGACTCCCTGGGTCCTTTCACTGCTCCAGCTGGAGGCACCCATTGCACCCAACAAGTCCCAGGATGCCCTGCGGGAATCTGGGGCAGCGGTACACTCCATGGGAGCTGCCATCTAGCGTTTTGTGGAGACAGTGTCCTGGAAAGGTGCCTTTCTGCATCTTTCCATTTCAGGGGCGACCTGGCCAGGATAAACTGTTGGCCATCTGACACAGTGCGTATGCATGTGTGTGTGTGTGCACATGTGTGATGTTATGTCATCCACCTGACGCTAAGCATGTTCCACCCCACAAGTACTTAGATGGGAAACTAACCAGGAAAAAACAATGCTACTGGAAGAGGTGCTGGTGAGGCCACCAGGGGGCACTTACTCTGTGGTCTCAATGTAGATCCCAATGCCCCAGTGTGGTGACGAGGACATTGTGCTGTAAATGTGGCACTGTCTTCAGATGAGATGTAAAATTGAGGTCCTGAGTCTCTGTGGCCATTAAACATCCCTGGTCATCCTTCATAAAGAGTAGGGTGTATGCCAATGTCCTGCCACCACAGCCTGGTCATTCTGGGCCCCTAATCATCCCCTGGCTCTAATTGCATCTCTCTCTCTCCCTCACTGTTGTATCATTCAGGTGTGATGAACATACTGGCACAATAATGGCTGCACATCAGTGGTGGCTGAAGTGGCTCCCCACTCACTGTGTAAATCGTTTTGATTAGCGAGAAAGGCGCTATATAAATGTCAAGAATTAAATTATTATTATTATTATTATTAGAGCTGCACGGTGGTGCAGTGGGTAGTGCTGCTCCTCGCAGTTAGGAGACCACAGGGTTTGCTTCCTGGGTCCTCCCTGCGTGGGGTTTGCATGTTCTCCACATGTCTGCGTGGGTTTCCTCCCACAGTCCAAAGACATGCAGGTTTGGTGCATTGGCGATCCTAAATTGTCCCTAGTGCGTGCTTGGTGTGTGGGTGTGTGCCCTGCGGTGGGCTGGCGTCCTGCCCAAGGTTTGTTTCCTGCCTTGTGCCCTGTGTTGGCTGGGAATGGCTCCAGCAGACCCCCGTGACCCTGTAGTTAGGATAAAGCGGGTTGGATAATGGATGGATGGATGGATTATTATTATTATTAGGCTGATAGTCCAATAAGATCAAATGTGGGAGAGTGCCCTGTAGTAAGCTGGCAAGAAAGTCCCTGCCTTAGACTCGATGCTGGAGGTCTGAGCTCCTGCCACCTGAGATCCTGATGAGTATAAACAGCTTCAAGAAGTAGTGGGGATCAAATGTAAAAAAAAAATTTAAAAAAAGACGAACAGTCTGAAATAAGGGTGCTTGAAGTGACATCTGGAAAGAGGAAGGAGGAAAAGGAAACCTGGTGGTGGAATGAGGAAATACAGGAGAGTATACAGAGGAAGAGGATGATGAAGAAGACGTGTGATAGTCAGAGAGATGCAGAAAGTAGACAAGAGTACAAGGAGATAAGGCACAAGGTGAAGAGAGAGGTGGAGAAGGCTAAAGAAAAGGTGTATGATGAGTTGTATGAGAGGTTGGACACTAAGGAGGGAGAAAAGGACCGGTGGGCTACAGAGAGGGGCCAAGAAAAGAAAGTTGAGCAGCAGGTTAGGGTGATGAAGAATAAAGATGGTAACAAACTCACAAGCGAGGAGAATGTGCTGAGAAGATGGAAAGAGTACTGAGAGAGGCTGAAGAATGAAGAGAACGAGAGAGAGAAGAGGTTGGATGATGTGGAGATAGTGAATCAGGAAGTGCAATGGATTAGCAAGGAGGAAGTAAGGACAGCGATGAAGAGGATGAAGAACGGAAAGGCCGTTGGTCCAGATGACATACCTGTGGAAGCATGGAGGTGTTTAGAAGAGATGGCAGTGGAGTTTTTAACCCAATTGTTTAATGGAATCTTGGAAAGTGAGAGGATGCCTGAGGAGTGGAGAAGAAGTGTACTGGTGGGCCGATATTGAAGAATAAGGGGGATGTGCAGAACTATAGTAACAACAGGGGATAAAATTGATGAGCCACAGCATGAAGTTATGGGAAAGAGTAGTGGAAGCTCAGTTAAGAAGTGAGGTGATGATCAGTTAGCAGCAGGATGGTTTCGTGCCAAGAAAGAGCACCACAGATGAGATGTTTGCTCTGAGGATGTTGATGGAGAAGTAGAGAGAAGGACAGAAGGAGTCGCATTGTGTGTTTGTGGACCTGGAGAAAGCACATGACAGGGTGACTGAGAGGAGATATGGTATTGTATGAGGAAGTCGGGAGTGGCAGAGAAGTACATAAGAGTTGTACAGGATATGTACGAAGGAAGTGTGACCGTGGTGAGGTCTGTGGTAGGAGCGACAGAGGTGGGATTACATCAGGGATCGGCTCTGAGTCCTTTCTTATCTGAAATGGTGATGGACAGGCTGACAGACAAGATTAGACAGGAGTTCCTGTGGACTGTGATGTTTTCTGATGACATTGTGATCTGTAGCGAGAGTAGGGAGCAGGTTGAGTAGACCCTGGAGAGGTGGAGATATGGAGAGGGGAGAGGAATGAAGGTCAATAGGACCACCAAGACAGAATACATGTGTGTGAATGAGAGGGAGGTCAGTGAAATGGTGAGGATGAGCGAGTAGAGTTGGCGAAGTTGGACGAGTTTAAATACTTGGGATTAACAGTACAGAGTAATGGGGATTGTGGAAGAGAAGTGAAGAAGAGAGTGCAGGCAGGGTGGAGTGGGTGGAGAAGAGTGTCAGGAGTGATTGGTGACAGATGGGTATCACCAAGAGTGACAGGGAAGGTCTACAGGATGGTAGTGAGACCAGTTATGTTATATGGGCTGGAGACAGTGGCACAGGAGACAGAGCTGGAGGTGGCAGAGTTAAAGATGCTAAGATTTGCATTGGGTGTGACAAGGATGGACAGGATTAGAAATGAGGACATTAGAGGGTCAGCTCAAGTTGAACGGTTGGGAGACAAAGTCAGAGAGGTGAAATGACGTTGGTTTGGACATGTGCAAAGGAGAGATGCTGAGTATTTTGGGAGAAGGATGCTAAGGATAGGGAAGAGAAGAAGAGGAAGGCCTAATACAGTGGTTCTCAAACTGTGGGGCGGGCCCCCTAAGGGGGCACAAAGTAACAAAAAGGGGGGCGCGAAGATGTGAAAAAAAGAATACAAGAATCGAAAATATGAAAAATACATCTATTGAAACCAAAACAAATTAACTTAAACTATACATTCTGATACTAGAAAAATAAATCTAGAGTTAGATAAATGTCGATTAAAGTTAAGTAGGTATAACAAAATATGCATCTATGATATTGGCTATCATTAATTTAAAAAGAACAAATTGGTATTAGTGGGCTCATTTTCAAAATAACGTTAGGGGGGCGCAATTAAAACTGTTATGAAACGCTGGCCTAATAGAAGGTTTATGGATGTGGTGAGACAGGACATGCAGGTGGTGGGTGTAACAGAGCAAGATGAGGAGGACAGAAAGATATGGAAGAAGATGATTCGCTGTGGCGACCCTTAACGGGAGCAGAAGACAATAAGGACGCTCACTCGCAGTCAACACACTACCAGATGGATGCGCGACTTGTCACTGGACCGCTTTATTGTGACCTGCGACCGCCGGCATCCCATCCACTGTAGCTTGATGTACCAGATGCGCCTACCGAGAGAAGCAGCTAAACTGGACAGATGAACACCTACACGTCCCGTTAAGCACGGACGTTTGCTTGGATTTGAGTGTTAGGACCTTTGCGCCCATTTGTCGGCGTCATGTTCCTCTTCGCAAGAGCAAGAGACAAGACATTATAGGTGACTATCATTCGAGAGGCACCATTTATGAATTCAAGACCCCGATCCGGCTCCCCCGGTTGTCGAACACTGACGACTTCGACTGAGCGCATGCCTGCGGAGTTTAGTTTTTTTTTTTTTTTCCCCCTATTGTGCCGCATTATAAATGGAGAGTCCCAGTTCGGTGACCAGACTAAGTCTGACACAGACACCAAACAAGTTGAGATGTCTGCCAGGCACTTCCTGTTGCTGGCCGGCGTCTGCTTTTGCCTCTCAGGTGAGTGACGAGCTTCCGCAGTTCGCGTCATTCTAGCAATAGCCATGTGTGTGACAAATAGATGACACTAATTAAGAAGCAGCGCGTGAAGTGAGCTTAGGGCTTAGAATTAACGGTGTGATAAAATCAACAAGAGACAAGGAAAACGTATACGTTTTGAAAAGTTGCAGTTGGTGCGGTGGTAATTCTGCCCCGTTGATAACACCGAGTTTGCTTTGTTAACCTGCGAAGTGCAGCTGGTCAGCTCCCCCGGGTTTGATCCCATGAAGGTGAGCACCGATCGCGAACCCCACCCGACCTCGAAATCGATCCAACAATGGCGTTATAAGAGTGCGGCTGCGCTTTCATTTGGTCACGAGCCATGGAAGGTACACTCTTAAAAATAAAGGTGCCAGACAGTGTGGTTCTTCAGGACGATGCCATACGGGAACCATTTTTGTTTGCTAAAAGACTCATCCACTCGAATGTTCCAGAAAGCCTTAATTAATTTAGATCACACACAGACAATGACCAGGTGTGGGGGTCCCGGCTTTGGATTGTGGGGTCTGTGAGACCACAGTGCTGACTACTGCTCCACCATTCCTTTAACATTATTGCCCTTCTTCATCTTGTCACTTTACTGGCCACCTTGTCCACCAGCACAACTGTTTCTGTGTTTCTTCAGGGTGATCTCCTGGATGGAATGTCAGCCGCTCAGGAACACAGGGGGTTGGTGGAGAGGAGCCCTCTGAGATGCTTGTGCTTATGTGGTCCATCAGTTCAGCTGTCTGTTTACAGGCCCACCTGTATAAAGGATGGCATCGACAGCCACAATGGCTGATTAGGATTACAGGTTCTTAACAACAAGACCTCCTGCCTCTGGTCCCCCTAAACGCTTGTTGATGAAAGTGGATGAGGATTTGTATTTCTTTCAGATGCTTCTCTGATTATTTGCCATCTTTTCTCCCACAGCCGTGACCATCGGCGCAGATGTCCCTCCAGGTGTAATCCAGGTAAGGGTCTCCTCAAGTTGTCTCCTTCAGTGCCCAGCACTCACATCTACCTAACCTTCTGCTCTCCATTCCTGTAGCCTCAGTGCGACTTGTACCCGCTGCCTGGCTGCCCAAAGAACTTTGAGCCTGTGTGTGGCACAGATGGCCAGACCTACAGCAACGAGTGCTTGGTGTGTGTGGAGAACCTGTAAGTGGTAACCTCTTTAAAAGAGTGTTTAAACCGGGCATTTAGCAAACCAAGTTCAGTGTTTAGGAAACTTTAGTAGACCAGGTTTGTCATTTTATATAGTGCCCTGCCATCTTGAAATCTGTTGGAGGTCTGCCTGATTTCTTCATTTTAGGACCTGGCAGTGAGGTGACCTACTGAGGTTCACACAGGCAGGCCATGACGGGGGGTGAACACGCAAACCTACGATTTATATAGCGCCTTAAAATAGTGAAATCCATCTATCAAGGTGTCATAGCAGGTGAAACGCAGCAGGGTGGGTTCGTAATTACGGGCCCTGCAGATAAAAGGCCTCATTCAAATGTTCAAAGGGAGTCCACAGCATGGAGTGACAAGGCTTATGATTTCATATAGCGCCTTTTCATAGTGGACACAATTTTGAGTGAGATTTTCAAATAGAGAAATGACATGACCCACCAAGGACCACTAAGTAACTCCATGACTGGAATTGAAACGGCAAGCTTACTCTTTTATATAGCGCCTCTCCTTAGTTTGTGTAGTGCTGCAGAATTTTGGCCTTACATCTCAAGGCCAGATGTTGTCCGTGTGATGGTAGTGGTGGTTCATCTTCACTTTGGCCACATGGGTTTTCATTCCACGTCCACAAAGATGTGCAGATTAGGTTAACCGGTGATTCCAAATTGCCCGCCATATCGGTGTGATGGACTCTGTGTAGGACTGGTGCCCTGCATTAGTGTCACTGGGATCTCACCCAGGTTTGAGGACGACATGATGTGACCCTTACAAAGTGACCTCAGAACTCAGTACGTGAAACAATTGTGCATTGTGAGCCTCAGCAGGCGAAAAGAGTCACCAGAACCTGGCAGTGATGGTGGCTGTACTTACATTGTTTTGACTTTATATAGCGCCTTTACAAGGTGACTTCCATCTTGAGGTAGTCTTTGGTTAAGGATCACTAATATCTGTATGGCAGCAGTCTGCCCTTACTGAGAAAGTGGCCAACTCAGGAGACTTAGCGGTGAGGACCAAATAGGCCACTCACAATTCCATATAGCGCCTTTTCATGGGTTTCACTAGCATATCAATCAGACCAAAGTGTGTCCTCATGGGGAATCTGTGACATGGTGGGTTAGGATGAAAGAGTCTGGGATGAAAATACAGAAAAAGAATCTTAAGTGAAAAATTAGAGTTGTCCTTATCAATGGAGGCACAAGCTGCTCCTTGTGTGGTGTGTGCTGTCACGTGTTGGGCGAGACTCGGGCTTGTGTGTGCCAATCAACATGTGACACATCGCCACTCTCCATCGCCAGGGCTACCTGACCTTGAAACTCCCATCTCCCTAAAAAATAATAATAAGTTTTCACATTCATGTAGCACTTTGAGTGTGGAGCCACATCAGCCACCACCAATGTGCAGCACCCACCTGGAGGAGGCAACGGCAGCCATTTTGTGAGAGTGCGCTCACCACACATTAGCTGTTGGTGATAGATATGAAAGGCACTATAGGATAGATAGATAGATAGATAGATAGATAGAAGCACAAGTGTCTGTGTGTCTGTCTAGCTGATGTGTCTCTTCTCTATAACAGATGGCGCCTCAGTAATGTTAGCATTGCTTTTTGTATTCCTGCACCAAATGGTACTTAACAGAAACACAGCAGCTGGATGGACAAACTGCACTGCAGACATTTTAACACTAAGGTTTATGTTGATTATTTAGAGTTTAACCCAGCTTAGATGGGTACCACGATAGGTGACCACCCAAATAATAAGACTGCGATCAGACCTATGGATGTAAAACTCTGATATTCGCCCTGTCAAGTAAGCAAACCAACTGCCGTGGCACAATGTCAGAGACTTCACCTCAGGTACTGACGTCTGAGGTTTGATCCCCGTAAGGGAAAGCAAAGGTGCGTACATCTGATGAGCCCCAAGTAGGACAAAACACGTGTCATGTACTCTTTGTATTATTTGACAGGTACTGTATACAAGTATGCATATATACTATAATATATATTTATATACAGTATATATGTGTGTGGGTGTGTGTTTTAAATAAAACCTAACAAAATAAGATGAGTTGAGACCTGCTCAGTTTGTACCACCCATTAATATTTAATGTCATTAATATTTGCTCCACGTGCTGATGAACTTGTTTGACGTCATTCAGAATGATTCATCATTAGGTTATTGGCACAGCTCTCTGTTTCTTGATCCCCTGCTCTCTCTTTCATCCTAACCCTCCATCTCACAGATTTTTCCCTTTTGACTTTGGTGTATCCATCTTGAAGCCCCTCTAGTTGCCCCCAGACAGTGGCTCATTTAGACCCTTTTTATAGCGCCTTTCAGGGTGACCCGTGAAGCTGGCTGGTCATCGTCACTTCCTTATTTTCACACTCATATCCCAGGCAGGTCATGTGATTGGCGCAGCGGTCCAGCGTGCCCGGTGTGTTTGTGGTCACCCACACTATTTTTATAATTATTACTCACTTCTGTCCTTGTTTGTCATGAGAGTCCAATGTCACTTAGCATTTTGTCTTTCACATAATTTGATTAGAGAGGTATAAACACTGTCAGAATATCCCATAATATGCCACATATTGACTCGCCATACATAATGTATTCCCTTTAAACTGAACTGTCATTGTGTGTGAGCAGCGGTCACCTGATCCAGAGCCACTGCAGGTGTCCCCTTCCCAGGCCTGCCTGTGACCACATGAGGTGTGCTGGGGGGGCCGAGTGTGACCCTTCAAGTGTCTCGAGTGTATAATGATGGCAGCCTCATGAACGTTCTGTCTCGGCTCACTGGTTTTCTGTCTTTCCTTTACAGACACAGGCAGGATCCGATCTTCATTGTCAAACGGGACATATGCTGAATCCATGGACGGACACCTGGGGGTCTGCTGATCTTCACAAGCTCCTCTTTGCCACAACCACAGGCCCCTGCGTCCTCTCAAATCTCAAATAAACATTTACTTCTGGAATAAACTCCAACCCTGGGTTTGTGTTTATTCTGAGTTTGTGTTTTTCTCTCATATTCATCCAAAGTGACTTCCAAATCACCACTGCATAGCGCAATTCTTTCTAGCATTCTAACTTTCTTTAGACTGTAAATCCCGGCCGGTGTTATGGAGGTGCTGAATAATTGGACTCAGCTCTTTGTAGAATGTGCAGTCGCCACAGGCTGTAGGATAAGAATAGTCAGGAAGAGGTGAAGTCCAAAATAATACAAATCCATGGCACTCACATATTGAAGAAGTTGTTTTAACCAAAGTCAGATGATGATGATGATGATGATGATATACACTCACGGGCCACTTTATTAGGTACACCTGCTCACCTGCTTGTTAACTCAAATCTTTAATCATCCAATCACGTGGCAGTAACTCGTTGCATTTTGGCCTGTAGACGTCATCAAGACCACCTGCTGAAGTTCAAACCGACCAACAGAAAGGGGGCTGAAGTGACTTTGGTTGTTGGTGCCAGACAGGCTGCTCTGAGTATTTCACAGACTGCTGATCTACTGGGATTTACATGCACAGCCATCTGTAGGGTTTACAGAGTGTGGTCAGAAAAAGAGAAAATATCAGTGAGTGGCAATTCTCTGGGTAAAAATGCCATGTTGATACCAACGGTCAGAGGAGAATGGCCAGACTGGTCTGAGCAGATAGAAAGGCAACAGGAACTCAAATAACTCAGTCCAGCCAAGGTATGCAGAAGAGCATCTCTGAACACATCAAACCTTGTAGCAGGTGGGCTACAGTAGCAGGAGACCACCATGGGTGCCACTCCAGTCAGCTAAGAACAGGCAACTGAGGCTACAACTGGCACAGGCTCACCAAAATTGGACAGGAACAAGTCTGAGAAAACGTCACCTGGTCTGCTAAGTCTCGATTTCTGCCATGACATTCGGATGGTGGGGTCAACTACATGAAAGCAGGGATCCATCCTGCCTTGGATCAACAGTTCAGGCTGGTGGTGTGATGGTGTAGGGGTATTTCCTTGGCACACTTTGGGCCCCTTAGTGCCATCTGTGCATCGTTTAAATGCCACAGCCTACCTAACTGTTGTTGCTGACCCTGTCAATCCTTTTATGACCGCAGTGTGCCCATCTTCTGATGATGAAGTACATGTCAGGATGACATGCCATGTCACAAAGGTCATAACATCTCAGACTGGTTTCTTGAACATGACAGTGAGCCCACTGGGCTCAAATGGCATCAACAGTCGGCAGATCTCAATCCAGTAGAGCACCTTTGGGATGTCAATATGGACCACAATCCCTGAGAAATGTTACCAGCACCTTGTTGAAGAATTAGGGGAATTCTGAAGGGTATTGGGAGTCCAACTTGGCACTAGCAGGCTGTACCTAATAAACTGGCCGGTGAGTGTGTATATATTTGACTGTGTAACATGTCATTGTAATATTCTAATAAAACAAAAGTGTCCACAAGTGGACTGGCACCCCATAAGGTTAGGTTGTAACTTTCTGTGGTTGTGATAATGAATGAAGCGATTTTGTCACATGACTCCTCTGTCTTGTTCATGGTGGTCTCCTGAGCTACTGATCAGTCTGGCATCCTCTGGTAGCATCCTATGTCAACTGCATGGGCAGAGTGACTTCTGTGAAAATGTTGTCAAGAAGCTGCCAGTCACCATACCCACCCGCTACTGTGGTAAACGCCCGAGTGTAGAGCGATAAGCCACCAGTTGGCTATTTTATTTGTGAAAACAAAACGTTCATTCAGACTTTGATAGTCAGATAGAAGTTACGGAGGTCCTTAAGAAAAGTTAAGGAGAAACAAAGAGATAGACGACAATCAAGATGGGCACCGAGGAGCGGCACTTGACTCTTGCTGGTAATATGTAACCATAAAACCTAAAAAGGCACACAAAGGAAGCCGATAAGAAACAAAAGGAGTCTTAACGGCCTGAACTCCATGAAAAGAACCATATTGGCCAATAGGAGTCATGTAATAGGACCAGTGATTTGGCAATACATTGGCAAATTGGGTGGCATCTCCACCTCACAATGCCCAGACTGCAAATCTCTTACAGGCTAATGATGCCCTCTGTCTGGAGTTTGCATGCCCACCTCGTGCTCGAGTGGCTTTTCGTTCCCAGGCTCAGGCTGTCCTTGCTGTCCCAGTCCGGGGGTCTCCCTTCAATCCTAAATAGAAAGAAGTGAATTTGGGAAACCTCAAGATGAAAGGCTCATTTATTGCAATGCATGAGAACAAAGCTGGTGGGCAGTGCCATTACCTCTTTCATCCAGAACCCTGGCTCTGAATGGTGTGCCCATTGTTGGCTTGCTTTGTTGTCCTCTGGACATTCCAGGTGTCCACCCACATTCACAAAAGAACTGAATATTAGGCTTTCAATATCATCTTACAAGTTGACTTCCAAAACTTTATAACTTTCCTGGTATTGTGCATGCCAGTCTCTGCTTGATCGCCATCTTCAGGCCGCTCCGAGAGAACGTTGCTACAGCCCACGAGTTCTCCGAAATACAAATGACATTAGGAGTAGAGAAGAAAACTGATAAACTGCTTTGGGCTGCTACTCCAAAAATGAAGGATCAGACTTGAGACACTATCGAAATTTTTCAGCCAGTTACTCTGAGTTGCCTTTCTCGACATGTTTTGCTTATTTTTTAAAATTTTCTTCCTAACCTTATCAACCGGACAGACAGAAAGATGTACAGACACATAAAAAGACATCTGCCCTTTTGTCCATCTAGCAGTTACTCTCTGTTGGAAGTATTCAGTGTTAACGTTTGCAGTGCACCATCTGTTGGAATGTATTTTGTAATGCTTGTACTATTAAAATGCATTGCATTTTTCATTCCAACAGATGGCACATTAAAAACATTAGCACTGCTTTGACAAATCCCAAAACCAAATGGCATATTATAGAGACCCAACAATTAGATGGACAAACACACACACACACACACACACACACCCTAACACACACACACCACACGCACACACACACACACACACCACACACCCCCTAACACACACACACACACACACACACACACACACACACCCACACAACACACACACACACACCCCTAGCACACACACACCCTAACACACACACACACACACACACACACACACACACAGATACTTGTCCTTTTTAAGGCTGATTGTGGAAGTGATGATTTGATTATGTTAAAGAATTATTGTATGTTCACTAAGTACTTAATGAGAGGGCACCCCAGGCGTCTTAAAGGAGTTCATCGCATTGGCTAATTAAGGTGCACGGATTGTTTAGCCTCCAACCGGACCCAGCCGGTGTCTGTCAGGTTGCTGTGTCTATGAGATACGCCATTTGGTTTTGGGATTCGTTAAAGCAGTGTGCCAAATGTTTTTAATGCACCATCTGTTGGAATGCATGTACTGTTAAAAGGCTTTTCATTCCAACAGACAGTGCATTAAAAAAAATTAGCACTGCTTTGACGAATCCCAAAACCAAATGGCGTATCTCATACAGATAGCAACCAGACAGACAGACACACACAGACACAGAGTTCATCCATCCATTATCCAACCCACTATCCTAACTACAGGGTCACGGGGGTCTGCTGGAGCCAATCTCAGCTAACGCAGGGCGAGTCACTTGTACTATTTTTTTTTTTTGGTTAGTGATGATTTGATTGTGATTGTTTATTGATGTTAATGAGTTAAATGTGAATTATTGTGAGTTCACTAAGTAGTTCCTGACTTGAGTGTGTTTAGGCAGGACCCTGTTGGTACAGGACACCCCAGTTCTTATTAACAGAAATGTCGTCTTAAAGGGCTTCGTCGTATTGGCTAATTAAGGTGCACTGATTGCTCAGCCTCAAACCGGACCCAACCAGTGATAAACAAAGGTGGTGTCAGCAAACACGACTGTGAGACAAGAGAAGTTACAAAACTTTTCATGTGACAAAAAACAGGTGAGGCGAGTCAACAAGGGGCTTTATGTTTCTTTTTTTTTTTTTGTTTCAACTCAAATTTCAGGATGTGCCGCATTATAAATGGAGGGCACCAGTCGGCTGGTCAGTTTGAGTCTGACACATTCACACCAACGAGACGAGACGTGTCGAGATGTCTGCCATGCGCTTTCTACTGCTGGCCGTCGCCTTCGTTTGCCTCTCGGGTGAGTGACGAGCTGACGCCAGGTTGGTGACAAATAGATGACAACTGAGTACGAAGCAGCATGTGAGGTGGGCTTCAGGCTTTGAATTAACAGCAAAGGCTTCT
The DNA here is from genome assembly GCF_016835505.1 of Polypterus senegalus. Taxonomy (NCBI): domain Eukaryota; kingdom Metazoa; phylum Chordata; class Cladistia; order Polypteriformes; family Polypteridae; genus Polypterus; species Polypterus senegalus. The sequence goes on from NC_053166.1 coordinate 7,711,855, forward strand.
TCCGGTGGGATAAAATGAAAACAGGACTTGGGTGTAATCTCAGATAAGGGGGTCGCAGGTTCACGTCATTCCCACGGTGGTCCCTGTGTGACAAACACAGAACGCTGATTTTCAAAGCTCAGGTGTGCCTCTGAGTTCAACCTGTGGGGAGTTTGCATGGTCTCCTGGTGTGTGTGTGAGTGTGTGAGTTTGCTCCTGCTATTCTGGTAAAACGACGGTCACTTTTTTAAATGCACAAGTGCAGGTGTGTGTGAATTCTTGCCCGGTTAGGCGCCATCTGCCACAGCAGAAACAACAGAATACAGCAGCGGTTCTCAAACTTTCGTGCCCCCCTACCTGTTATAATTCTGCGCCCCCTGCTTAATGTAAGACAACTAACACAGGTATGACACTCGTGCGGTGTCGCCGTATCTTATCATTTTTACTTCCATAAGATTTGCATGCGTTCGGCTAACTTCGATGAAATATTTGCAATTTATTTTTTTTTAGTGCTTTAATAACTGTTAAAATGCCTTGTGTGGTTTTTGGCAGTAATTCTAATCCCAAAAACAAAGAATAAATTATTTATTCTTATTTAATAATTTATCATATAAAGAAACGATTAAATATGTTTTCATTTTTAAAAATCTCGTAAACGAGGACACTGATGAAGTCAATCTGCACGAGATGAACGTATTTTTGTCTGACAAATATTATACCGATGTTAGTCGTATCATGAAAATAACCGAAAACGCAGTAAATTATTGAACTCGATTTGGCAATACTGCCAATGTGGTGCAGTCACGCCGCATCATCACCTGATCTACTGATACCCGAATGTTCGCGACAGATGCCGATACGTCTCGAACTTTCTGGATTGAAAATACCATCCATCCATCCATCCATTTTCTAACCCGCTGAATCCGAATACAGGGTCACGGGGGTCTGCTGGAGCCAATCCCAGCCAACACAGGGCACAAGGCAGGAACCAATCCTGGGCAGGGTGCCAACCCACCACAGGACACAAACACAATTTAGAATCGCCAATCCACCTAACCTGCATGTCTTTGGATTGTGGGAGGAAACCGGAGCGCCCGGAGGAAACCCACGCAGACACAGGGAGAACATGCAAACTCCACGCAGGAGGACCCGGGAAGCGAACCCGGGTCTCCTAACTGCGAGGGCTAGCAGCGCTACCACTGCGCCACCGTGCCGCCCATGGATTGAAAATACGTGACTAGAAAAGCAGCGGCAGCGGCGCCGCTCGTCAGTTAGTCATTAGATCGTTGCCTTAGAAATGCTTTATTTTTATTGTACAGTAGTTATAATGCATTCGTTGTGATTATATGCTTGCAAATTTAAATTTGAAATAAAAATGTAAAAAAAAATATTTTGATGTCTTGTTCATTTATTCGATGCCCCCCTTGTACAGCTGCAGCGTCCCCCCAGGGGGGCGCGCCCCACAGTTTAAGGATTATAAAAGGGTTGGATTCAGGATCCTCTAAATGAGAAGACAAAGATCATTTACAGCAAATCTTAACAGGGGACGGGCATGCAGCTCAGAATATAACAAACCCTCCAGTAGGGCAGAACACGAGCTGGGCTTAGGGCTAAGAATTAATGGTGAGGTGTGAGGCACTAAAACCTGGTAAATTGAAAAATAAATAAATAAATAAATAATAATAATAATAATAATAATAATAGGGCAGCACAGTGGCGCAGTGGGTAGCACTGCTGCCTCACAGTTAGGACACCTGGGTTCTCTTCCCGGGTGGAGTTTGCATGTTCTCCCCATGTCTGCGTGGATTTCCTCCCACAGTCCAAAGACATGCAGGTTAGGCGCATTGATGATCCTAAATTGCCCCTAGTTTGTGCTTCGTGTGTGGGTGGGTGTGTGTGTGTGTGCACCCTGCAGTGGGTTGGCACCCTACCCGGGGTTTGTTTCCTGCCTTGTGCCCTGTGTTGGCTTGGATTGGCTCCAGCAGACCCCCATGACCCTGTAGTTAGGATATAGCAGGTTGGATAATAATAATAAGAAGAACAGCATTTATTTATATACCACATTTTCATACAAATAATGTAGCTCAAAGTGCTTCTAATACTTCTCTGTATTTATATGGCACTTTTGTGCTACTCAGAATGCTTCACACAGTGAGTGGAGAGCCAGGGCAGCCACCACCAATGAGCAGCACCCACCTGAATGATGTCACGGCAGCTATTTCTGTGCCAGTGCCCTCACCACACACGAGTTATTAGGTGGTCAAGCGGTGAGAGTGAGTTAGTCAATTAGAGATAGGGGATGATTAGGGGGCTAGAATGACCAGGCTGTGGTGAGCAGTTTAGCCAGGACATGGGGACACACCCCATTCATTATGAAGGATGCCCAGTGATCTTTAATGACCACCAAGAGTCAGGACCTCAGTTTTATATAGATAGATAGATAGATAGATAGATAGATAGATAGATAGATAGATAGATAGATAGATAGATAGATATGAAAGGCACTATATGATAGATAGATAGATAGATAGATAGATAGATAGATAGATAGATAGATAGATAGATAGATAGATAGATAGATAGATAGATAGATAGATAGATACTTTATTAATCCCCAGGGGGAAATTCACATTTACATCTCAAGTGTAGGGCAGTCACTGCAGTGGGGACATTGGGATTTATACACAGAGCATAGGGTAAGTGCCCCCTGCTGGCTTCGCCAACACCTCTTTCATCGCCAACAATGGTGATTGTTCCATCAAAGTACTTGCCAGGCCCTCACAGGACCTCTTCTGAAGTGCAAATGGCATGGCTGAGCTGAGTTATCATTTACGAACAATTTATGGCACAGTGATGACTCGGTCCCACTTACAACCACCTGCTTTGTCCTCTCACGAGGACCTCAGGTGGCATGGGTTTGATCTCAAGTCAAGGGCCTGTCACAGTTTGTTTCATTCCTAGTGTTATTGGTTTTGCCATTATAGATGCCATGGCGGACAGACTGGCATCCCGATCAGGAGGGAAAGTGGTTCCTTACCCGGACAGGAGGCCATATGGATGGACAGGCTTTGGGTTGGGTGCCTTTCCTGGCCTCAAAAGATATTATAGAAAGACAGAAATGGACTGTCACTTGGGGCCATGAAGTCCCTCGATCCAGCAGATGGCAGCATCCCTCAAGCAGAGCTCCCATTTGTACTCCCGTAAGGCACCTTGGGAATTGGAGTCCTGATGAAGAGCCATGTCTGAGTATGTGGGGGGCCACCAGAAAGAGCTGTGGTGGGAGGACTATAAGGAGATGTCTGCCTAACCAGGGTGTTAAAAGAGCGATTTTTAGAACGTGCAAGTGCCATTGTGTGTTCTGTGTGGCGTTTGCATGTTCCCCCAGTGTAGATGTGAGTTTTCTTTTGATATTTTATTTGTTTATTTCTCTCTTTCTCTTCCTCACATGTTCAGTAAATTGTTAAATCTTCAGTAGTTCTGTAGGTGATGTGCGCCCTCTGGTGGCCTGTTCAGGTCTGATTTGCCCCTTACAGCCATTGCTGCCCGGTTTGGCTCCTGCTTCCTGAAACCTTAACTTGCATTAACAGTCGTGACATGGCTTTATTCATAATATTGTACAATATCAGAGAGAAAACAACTAACTCAAAGATCATTTATGAGAAGTGTTGGGGAATATTACCTTTAAAAATAACTTTGTGACCTAAATCATAGGTCCCTAAATGTGTTATGTAGTTATATATCCATCCATTATCCAACCCACTATATCCTAACTACAGGATCACGGGGGTCTGTTGGAGCCAATCCCAGCCAACACAGGGCACAAGGCAGGAAAAAAACCCAGACAGGGCGCCAGCCCCCCACAATAGTTATATTTATTATATGTATATTAGTCATATGTATTATATGTAAATTAGTCATATATATTAAATGTATTATAAAAGGTAATGCATGGCAGACAGTGAGCTATTTTGGAGTTCCGTTTATCTTCTTTTACATGAAATACTACACAGGTCAGTGGCTGGTAAATTCCACCAGATTAGCCATCAGGTGACAGCGCCTCATGTGACACGATGGCATTGACAGACCCAATGACCGATATGATGGCAGGTGCCTCTGGTCCTCTTAAATACTCATCTATGAAAACAGAAAAAGATTTTTTTTTCAGATGTTTCAGTGAATATGCCAGGATGAAAGGCGCTATATAAAACCATTAATGCTGATGAATATTCAATGATGGGTTTCTTTAACTTTTTTCCGCAGTCCTGACCAGTGGGGTGGCCGTCCCACCAGGTGCCATTGAGGTAAGCGTCTCCTCAAGTTGTCTCGTTTGGTGCTCGGTGCTCACATCCAGCTAATCATCTGTTCTCTCCATTCCTGTAGCCTCACTGTGACCAGTCCGACATGGCTCATGGCTGCCCACGGCTCTGGGCCCCTGTGTGTGGCACCAACGGCCAAAGCTATGACAACGAGTGCTTCCTCTGTTTGGACATGCAGTAAGTGACAACTGCTTTCAGAGAGCATTAGAACAAGAAAACATTAATGTATAGAAAATCGGTGGCTGGGACTGAACAAGACATGTTTGTCATTTTATATAGCGCCTTTTCACAGGGAAACCATCTTAAGACAAGTTAAGACTCAGTAGTTTGAATATTTCTTCATTGGTGGTCCTAGCAGGGAAGTGACTCACACAAGTCCACACAAACGGGCCATGACAGGGAGTCGACATGATTCATATAGCGCCTTTCCACCTTAAGACACAACTGCAGGTGGGACACAGGAGTGTGAATTCCCGATTATGATCCCCATAAGTGACCCCATAAGTCATTCAAGTTTGCACATTCAGTCCATAGCAGAGAGGACAGATTCTCACTTCTAACTGCATATAGTGCCTTTTCATAGCGAATTCCCTTCTGAGGGGGGTTTCCAGAATGTGTCCTTGGACGTGAAGTGACTCACAGAGTGTCACAGAGGGACTCCGTGATGGTGACTGACAAGGCGAGCTTATTGTTTTATTAGCACTGCTGCTTTGTGGCTCCTAACGTTTGAGCTCCAATCTCAAGTCCAGGTGGTGTCCACGTGCAGGTGACACATTTCCTGAGTGTCCATCCACATTCCCAGAGATGTGCAGGTTTGGTTGATCAGTAATTTAAAATCATCCCCAGTACGAGTGTGACTGGGACCAGTAATGGACTGGTGTCCTGCCTTAGTATTACCAGGATGTTCTCCAGCTGTGACAATGACATGACATGACATTTTTAGAGTGACAGTCACACTAAGACACTTTGTAGGTAAAACCATTTATTTGTGCATTCTGAACCCTGGCAGGTGCTAAGAGTCACTCGGGACCACCACAGTGTTAGTGACAATGCTGACATTCTTACATATTTTATAGCGCCTTTCATAAGTGAATTCCGTCCTGAGGTGGTCTTCAGTGACAGCCCACTAATCTCAGTATATCAACGGTGTGTCACCACTCAGGAACACAAAGAAAATCGGTGGTGAGGACTGAGCAGGCAAGTCCCAGTTTCATATAGCGCCTTGTCACAGTGAATGACACCGCCATGTCAGCCTCTCACTGAGAATCTCCTGACTCTCTCTGGGCCTTCACATTTCTGGAAATCCTCTTATCGAGTCTCACTGGATCAACAGGTCAGCAGGCGCTGGGGTAGGTGATACGGTGGGCTGCTGTGCACTTGGTGGGGAGCTGGTTGTCTGGTGGTCCGCATCATAGTCTCAATCTCTTTCATTCTTCCCCTTTCTGCTGCTTCTTCTGGTCTCATTCCCCGAGTCTACAACATCATCTAGAACTTTCTGTCTGTAAGGGACCCCTTTCACAGGGCACTTTTTGGGATGTCACAATTGGGGGGCTTGTTTCTTAGATTAAATCGATATCACATTGCATGATTCCTGATTCCTTTTATTTAGAGCCTTTGCAGGTGAGCACAGTGGCTTCCTTATGTTTCTGCACTGATCACAGGCAGGTCAGCTGACTGACACAGTGGTCCGACTTGCCAGGCGTATTTGGGGTCTTTAACACTTTTTTACTCTTATTGCTCACTTTTCTCTTTGTTCATCCTGAGGGTCCAATGGCACTTTGGTGTTACACAGTGTGATAAGAGAGGTGTAGACTCTGTCCAAACATCCCATAATATGCCCCGTATCGACTCACTGTACATATCGGGCTCCTTTTTAAATTGAACTTCCACCTGATCCAGGACCGCTGCAGGTGACCCCTTCTCATTCCTGCCTGTGAGAGCAATGCCAGCTGGTTCAGGTGGCGCTGATTGTGGCTCTTCAGGTCTCTCAAGGGTGGGATGAGGGGCTTCTCCAGTAAGTATCTATCACGGCTCACTAGTTTTATTCTGTCTTTCCTTTACAGAAAAAAGAAAACTCCGATCTTCATCACAAAAAGAGGAACATGTGAGTCGTCAGGCGATCACCTGTTTATTGACTGATCTTCACCCCAAGGACCACCACCTCACCAGCTCCCCTCTGTCCCACCGCAGTCCCTACGAACCTTTCAAATCTGAAATAAACGTTTACTGATGGCATCAAATCTGAGTCCCCCAAGCTCATCTTTGTGTTTATGTTTCTCTCATTTTCATCCAAAGGGACTTCCAAATCAGTTCTTTCCAGATTTCTACATTGTAAGGTTTGGCAGGGGTACTGGCACACTTCACGGACCACCGAGGCTGTTATATGTGCCTTACTTTCTAAAGTGTCTTTCTATTGTGACCACCACGTGGTCCGTGTCTTCATACTGTGAGCACCTGGCAGGTCCACCAGATGACAAAAGGAGTCGACAGTGACGGCTGAAATGGCAACCTTGTGGTTTTATATAGCACCTTCCATCATGAGTGCCAGCTCTTTTCTTATTTTATATGGTAAGAAGTAGCAGCTGGTGGGTGCTGTTCCCATGTCACAGGGTGTCACCCTGAATGACTGCATCTGTCACCGCATGACTTTATATAGTGTCTTTGTATATAGCGCCTTTCTTTTGTAAACCCCTGCTCTTCCCATATTTCTATACTAAAGGGCTCCATTAAGCACAGAGACTCACGGGGGAAGCTGAGTCCTTGTGGGCATTACATTTTCTACCTTGTGACTCTGTATAGTGCCTTTCTATTATGAATGCCACGTCATTCCATATTTCTATACTGTGAGCCCTGGTTAGCACAATGAATCACTCTTGCCATCTGATCACTTTATATAGTGCCTTTTTATAAGGTGCCTTGCTGCCATGAACACCACTTCTTTGCACAATTCTATATTATGAGACTAGGCAGGTGCAGTGACTCACTCAGACCACAGGGGTCACTCTTGGATGCTGAACTTGCCCCCTTAAGATTATATAGTGCCTTTTCTTATACAGCGCCTATGCACTGTCAACGCCATTTCTTTATGTATTTTTAAATTGTTAGGCCTTGCTAGGGACCTGACATTCTCATCTCATGGAGGATTTCAGCGATTAGTGCCTTTCATATACCGTGAACAGCAATTCTTTCTATATTTCTAGAGCCAGCAGGCGCAGTGACTCGCTCGGCTCACAAGGGGGCACTCTTGGGCACCTGCCACCTTATGGTCACACGCTGCCTGTTCTTAATATTTCTCTGTTGTGAGGAACAGCAGGGCAAGTGGCTCACTAAATGACCCTGTCCGTGATGAAAAATAACTTCTTTACCTCATTTGTCGATGTCTTGAATATTGAGATTCAAGATTCTTTATTTGTTACATGCATTGTTATACAGGACAACACGCAGTGAAATGCATCCTTTTCAAAAGTGTTCTGCTATCAAAAATTACTAACCGCGATGTTGTCTGTAATAAATCCATCTATTTTCCAACCTGCTGAATCCGAACACAGGGGTCTGCTGGAGCCAATCCCAACCAACACAGGGTGCAAGGCAGGAACCAATCATGGGTAGGGTGCCAACCCATCACAGGGCACACACACACCAAGCACATACTAGGGCCAATTTAGAATCGCCAATCCACCTAACCTGCATGTCTTTGGAGTGTGGGAGGAAACTGAAGGAAACCCATGCAGTGAGGACCCGGGAAGCGAACTCAGGTCTCCTTACTGCGAGGCAGTAGCACTACCACTGCGCCACCGTGCCGCCCCCGTCTGTAATTGAAGAAATAGTAAATAAGGGAAATAAACTAAAAAAACGCACAGTCTAGGTGGAGCGGTCAGGAAGGCGTCTGAACGTGGCCGCGCCATCCTCGTAATAACTCATGCAAGTAAGAATTTCACTGTCCTCTGTACCTGTAACAGCAGATACCTCATAAAAAGAATCGTTCTGACTTCACATAACATCGCATGCCGTGTGATTAACTAGCAGCTAAAAGGACGAGTCGGGTTGACTTTAAAAGTGACGAAGGTCGCCACCTGGTGGAACATTTTGGAAATAAAGTTTCCTGTTATGACCTGCGCTGTGACGCTTGAGCCAAGTTTAGAACTGGAAATTCAGAGAGCCCTCTAGTGGAAAATTTTAGAATTTAATTGTCATTTGCATCAGACTGGGCCGAGTTTAATTTTGGAGATGAAGGGTGCCTTCCAGTGCGACATTTCACATCTCATTTCATTTTCTGAAACCGCTTGTCCTGGTGAGGGTGACGGTAGCAGCAGGCCAAACAGATCTGCCCAGACATTCCTGTCCCCAGCTTTCCAGTTCTTTCAGGGGAATCCCCAGGAGCCCCTAAGCCATCGGAGAGATATAATTCCTCCAGCGATCCTCGATCTCTCCTCAGTGGGATGTACCCAGAGGGTGGGTGGTGTCCTCACTAAATGTCCAAACCACCTCAGCTGGTGTCTGTCAAACTGGACGAGTAGCGACTCTACTCTGAGCCCCTCCTGAATCTCTGAGATTCTCACCCAGTCATGTTGTGTCAGCATAAGCCACTCAGCGTCCTTGTGATGTCCTTCTTTTGGTCATTACCTACAGCCTAAGATCACAGGTGAGGACAGGAGTGCAGAATCAACTGGTAAAGCGAGAGCTTTGTCCGACTGCTTCCAGTTCACCATCACTCCCAGAACAGCTGCCACCATCCAGTCCACCTGTTGATCTCATGATCCCCTTTTCTGTCACTCATTAACAAGAGATACTTGAACTCCACCAGTAAGGCCAGTTGTTTGTCCTTCACCTGGCGTGAGGACTCCGCTCTTTCTAAGAGAGAACAACGACTTCAGTCTTAGAGGTGCTCATCCTCATCAAAGCCACTTCACATATGACAGTGAACCGCTCCAGTGTGACAGTCAGGTGAGGCCAAGAGGACAAGGATGAAAGTCCCCAACTGGATGCCCTCACATCCTGTCTTTGACAGCCTCAAGCAGGAGAGGTGACAAGACACAGCTGTGACGGAGTCCGTCACCCACAGTGAACAAATTTCACTTAACATCAAGTAACTGGACACAACTCTACCAGCACTCATTGACAGCAGGGAACGAACGGCACGAGGGGTGGCCCTGTCTGTCCCTCCATGTTCATGCAGCACCTCACAGAGCACATGCTGAAGGACCCGTCATACGCTTTACTCAAATCTACAAAACACACGTACTGTAGACTGGCATACACGGCCGTTTCTGGGCATAGGCGGATGTCAGGATGGAATGCGTTAAAATTACACAGAGGAATACGCAATTCTCCTAAAACGTCTGGTACTTTAATGGCACTTTATGGTTCTTTACTGGGTTGTGTGGATCCTCGCAGACCCGTTGCTTGACGAAGCACCATTTCATTCTGGGAAGGGTTCAACATGCAAAGCCATTTCAAGAGAAGCCCACCAAATCAAAAAACTGATTAAGAAGGCAAAGCTCAGCTATGCGATGCCTTCCTGCAGTAGAGGAGACAATAAAGACAAAATGATGGCCATTATGAACGATGCTGCTCATCCTCTCCATAACACCCAGGCACTCGGTGCTTTTACAATACGTGCGCACGCATAATCGACGAAGGCGAATAACCCGATTAAGGCAGAAACCTGATTTGTTAATAATCCGCCTTTATGTGCAAGTGGTCTTCTGGAATTTTCTTTTGGCAAAATGCCCGGATGTCATTAAACTGTGCTGGGAAAAAAAAGAGAGTTAAACGTCACTGTCTGCCACCTGTGCCTTGCCTGGCAGGGCAGTTTCTGGGCATAGGCGGTCTAGGCAAGCGATCTAGTGCTGAGAGCGAATTACTGCAGCCATTTGTAGAGATTCCTCCTGTCTTTAATCGTATTTTGTTTATTTGTCCGGACCGGAACACCAAGACATGTTTACGTTGAGCGCCTCAGCGGCGCCTGCTCTGTCCGCACGATGGACGCATCACAATCTGATGCCCTGAAACGGCTCTGGGCGACTGGGAATGAAGCTCTTCAGCGAATCGCTAAAAGCTGATTTAACCCAAACTATGATTGTCTCCCAAATGGACGTACATTAAAACCTGACTTTGAGTCTGAGTTTAAACTCGAGGACTCATCGTCCTTTGCTGCTCACCACCATTTGTGAGATTCGTTGTGGGCGCGCTAAAGGCAGTTGAACGTTTTTATGGCTCGGTGGATTGTATTATTTGCATAGACGAGCATACGGTGGATAGGAATTGTGCATAAAGATTCCTATTTAAAGATGAGCATAACATTCTCAGTTTCTCTGAATGTTGTCATTATGTTAAGTTTTCAATTTATGACATGGATATGCTATGGCGGCACGGTGGCGCAGTGGGTAGCGTTAGGTGACCTGGGTTTGCTTCCCGGGTCCTGTGGTATAGCGGGTCCACAGCTCACTGAGCAAAGGCCATTTGTTTTAAATAAATCACCGCTCTCGCTGAGCGAGGGGGCGTTGGGCCATGGCAAGCCGCGGGACAGTCCGCGGTGTGGGCGTTTCTCACCGAGGGCACAGGTGAGGAACTGCCCACGTCCATGATTGTTCCGTGGCTAATTTGCTACAGCTGTCATGGCCCCTCGCCATTTAAAAGAAGCGCGAGTCGGTCAGGAAGGGGGATCAGGAAAAAGAACGAGAGAGAGAAAAGGAAAACGAGAAAGGGAGCAAACGGAGGTTACAGGGAGGTGCAGGAGAGAGACACAGACACGTGGAGCGTATGGTGAGCGAGTGCTCGCGGGCAGCTGCAAGGAAGCTGGGTGTTAGGCCGACACCCAGGTGTTTGAGTTGATGTTGCTCCCGCTGAGCGACCACGTAGCGGGAGTGACCAGGGCAAGGCGACTGGCCGCAGAGGGCCGGAAAGGCAACGGAAGTTGGGCGGCTTGGTGGCGGAGTCCCCCAATGTGTGCGTCCTGGCCGTTGGTGGAAACCAAGTCTCGGGGACTGGGATGAGTGCCGGACCGAAGCCAGGAATCGGGTGGTCTCCAGTCTCGCGAAAGTGCAAAGAGGGCAGCTGCAGAGAGCGTCTTGCCTGCTGCTAAGCCCAAACTGGATAAGCAGGTGAGACGCTAACAGAAAAGAAGCACCGGACTTGTTGTTGTTGTCCATCCATCCATCCATCCATTTTCTAACCCGCTGAATCTGAATAGGGTCACGGGGGTCTGCTGGAGCCAAACCCAGTCAACACAGGGCACAAGGCAGGAACCAATCCTTGGGCAGGGTGCCAACCCACCGCAGTGTTGTTGTTGTTGTTTTAAAGAAACTGCTTCCTGAATGAACATTTTACCTCTGATTTTAAAGGATTGTGTTTTTTCTATTGTTTTAACCTCCACTTTGGTTTTTATGGATCATTTATTTAATGAAGAATTTGGAGCACTGCACTTTACACGGAACACTGTTTTTGTTTTGATTGTTTCTTTTAATAAAAGCACTGTTTCACTTTTTACCATCCCCTTGCTTACTTGTTGCCTCCACTGACTAGCTCACTCAGTGACATTATCGACGGTGTTGGGTTCAAGGGCTTCCAAATAGTGATGGGAGCGTGGAGCCAGAACCCACATCGTCACCGGTCCTCCCTGCGTGGAGTTTGCATGTTCTCCCCGTGTCTGCCTGGGTTTCCTCCAGGTGCTCCAGTTTCCTCCCACAATCCAAAGACATGCAGGTTAGGTGCATTGGCGATCCTAAATTGTCCATAGTGTGTGCTTGGTGTGTGGGTGTGCCCTGCGATGGGCTGGCGCCCTGCCCAGGGTTTGTTTCCTGCCTTGCGCCCTATGTTGGCTGGGATTGGCTCCAGCAGATATAGTTAGGATATAGCAGATTGGATAATGGATGGATGGATATGCTATGTCTTAGTTTTTAAAAAAATGTATTCCATCATCAAAATGTACAAGATTATCTGAAAGTTTAAATTCATAAGATTATAACCAGTAGGTTTAAAAATAATTATAATACACTTCTTAATCATCATGTAAAAGCAATAAATAAAAGCTTCTACAGCCTGATTCCTATATTTTCGGAAATATAAGAGTGTATTTTTCTGAGACAGCCTTTTAAAGAGACATTGCTATAACCGACATTCTCAAATTGTGAATCCGAGGTCCTGCATACTTCGCTGCCTGTCCCAGTAATGTCACCAGCGCTGATTCCGAGGCGCTGCTGTTCTTCTAATCTGAAGATGGGTGTGTAAGAGCGGGTGTTAAGCGTCCGCTACTCTCCTTGCCAGAATTCGGCGTCGGTTCTTCTTGTCTTGCGGGAGACCTCGGTAGCGTAGCCGACTGAGTCTTCGATGTGTGGAAAGGCACAAAGAGATGGTCACCCCAGTGTTGTGGACTATTTGCCAGTTATATTTATTTCTTTAAGAACACAACTGTGGACATACCGCACTGAGCTACCAAATAACACTTCTCCTTTTTTTTTTTTTTTTCTCTCTATCTCCCAACTCCACCAACCAAATTTCTCCTCCCTTAAACAATCTATCAATTAACTTTATTGGAATTGCCTGATATGAACTCCTGCTTACAGGTGCTATAAAGCAGGACGATTTGCCCGAGTCGCGGCTCCTAAGAGCTCCTGTTCTGAATGAAGTCTTCAGACTGTATAGCGGCCTTCTCTGTACAGTAATAAAGTTTCCGTATTTTAGGACTCGACTTCCTGTCTCTCATGCAACTCGGTGACTCAAACTTGACAACACCTGAATGAAAACCAAAGCTTCTCCAAACGGCAAAACATTTGAATTGAAAATGAGACTTTAGATGCAACATTTTTGTATATAGAAATGCAGCTATAAAAATACATTTTTATTTCGTTCTAGTTTTCAGTGGAGTCAACAAATTTTACTTTTATTTAGATCCGTGTTTTAAAATTTTTAAGTTTTTATTTTATTTAGTTCTGGCTTTTTTACATAATGTTAGTACAATTTCAGTTTTTCCCTGTTGCAAGACCACAAGTGCTACCCTACACATATTTCAATGCAAGTTATGTTTCATTCAACAAAATACACGCACAGTTCATAATGCCGTTAAACACAGCTTGACTATCGGTGATCAAACAGATTAAATGGCCTAATGAGTGTAGTCAGCAAGATCAAATGTTTCAACCTAAGAAACCAGTCTGTGCAGCGAGCACATTGCTGGCTGTTAAGCTTTAAACAAGCACCCATTTCGGGAGATTTGTTCGTGTTGCAACAACGTCCATTGCACAGATAGCCACACAGCGAAAATATTCGCTTGACGAGCGCCTGTAATGCAAGAACACAGACGAGGTCCTCGGCCACTGGTGCCAGCAGACTGTATGGTGACGATTTCTGCTGCCAATGCTGAAGTGCAGTGACTTGTGGTGAGATTCATGGCGGGTGAGGCACGGACTCCTTCAGAGACTGATTTACAAATATGTGAACCCAGAAGAGTCGCTTATTGACTATTCGATTGGCATTCTGCACATTGACTACTGCTGATGTTTCATATCTCGTTCTTTACACACACAAGTAAGGCGCATATTTGGCTAAGAGAGAACGGCGAGAGAGAGAGAAGAGAGCGCATTTGCTTCTTACCCTCCACGTGTTCTAAATTTGCTTTTGCAATTCCACAATTCAAACTTATTGAGTACAAATGAAAGTATAGAGTGGTGTACAAAAAAACAAAAAAAAAAAACAAAACGGATTTCAATTTTAACCTTAATTGAAATATTTAGTTGTGTATAAAAGCGTTTAATTCTGATGCTTTAATCAATTTTAATACAGACTGTCCAAAAAAAGTATAACAAGAAAAACAAAACAATATTTTATTGAAGGTCAAAGATTTTGTTTTGAAATATTGGATTTTTATTTTCTTAGTCTGATACTATCCATCCATCCATCCATTGTCTAACCCGCTGAATCCGAATAGGGTCACGGGGGTCTGCTGGAGCTAATCCCAGCCAACACAGGGCACAAGGCAGGAACCAATCCTGGGCAGGGTGCCAACCCACCGCAGGACACACACAAACACACCCACACACCAAGCACACACTAGGGCCAATTTAGAATTGCCAATCCACCTAACCAGCATGTCTTTGGATTGTGGGAGGAAACCGGAGCGCCCGGAGGAAACCCACGCAGACACGAGGAGAACATGCAAACTCCACGCAGGGAGGACCCGGGAAGTGAACCTGGGTCTCCTAACTGCGAGGCATAGTCTGATACTATTTTTTATAAAATTGAACATCGTTTATGCTCTTACCTTTATTTGTAAATGAAGTCCATGCGCTTATCCTTCTCCATGAAAATCTCTGTCACTTTCTTGTAAAAGTTCTCCTTATTTTCCTATAGTTTTAAAAATCTTAATCTTCCAATTTTGGCAATCAGTCGGAACAAAAAATATGAATAAACGGCCCGCTGCAGTGTACTTGACTTTCTGATATCGCTAACGTATTGGAGCCTCTGCGTAGAAGATCAGCTGCAACAAGCAAATGTTGGGCTTCCAGTCTTGTACCTTTTCACTGTGGTTTTATAAGTCCGATCAGCAAGACTAGATATGTCACACACATTTATTAAAGATATTAGCCAAAGTGTGGAAAGTCAGGGTAATAAACGCGTGTGCAAAAATTTTATTGGAACCATACAGAGAGACAACAACAGGAGCGCGCCCGTCGCATGCATCGACCGTGTCAGGGTGTTAGGGACAGCGCAGTCAGAGGCTCAGCTTGGCTCGTCGCACCCCGCTTTTCTCTCCTGTATTTGATCAGGAAATACGCAAATTCAACGATTTTGACTAAATATTATCCACATTATTGGAATCACACCGACAACAAATGTATAGCACACATCAGTGGACAAATTCATTTTATCATTATTAGTTTTTTTACTTTTCATGAAGACCGGTGAGACCGCATGTCCCTTTACTGAAGTGCAGTCCCGGTGCCAGAGAAGTGCTGGACTTCCACTAATCCAGCTGGCCCTGCACTGAAACACCGAGACTCTCTTCTTCTCGTACGCATTTGCTTTTATTATCATCTGCGCTGTAGTTAAAGTATCTGCACATGTTACTTTCTCGCTTTCTACCCGCAAACGTCTGTGCAAAGTTCGCCATCGTCAACCATAAGCGCTTACTGCTTCAACCCGACGAGCCAAATGTGCTCAACAAACAAACGGCGGTCCTGGAAGTTGCGCTACGTAAACCCAAGGTACCTAAGATCACTGCATAGTAAACGGCGCAACGTAAATGGACGCTCGGGCGACTGAACCGGATTGAATGAAAATGCAATTGCTGTTTTTTCGTTCTCGATTTGGTTCGTTCATAAGTCACTAATTTTTATTTTTTATTAAGTTTTAGTTTCTCTGTTTGCCTTAATTTCAGTTCTCGTTCTTGTATAACGAAAACCAATATTTTTAGTTATAGTTCTCATTTTCGTTATAAAAATATCACTGGTCCCAACGCCCGATCTTTAACTTTGACTTTTTTTCGATCCTTTAAAATTGTGGACAGGCGCGATTCTGAATGCTGTCGCCATGTCATTTTTGTTAATTTCGGGATCAACTTTTTACAGGATTGTTCATTTTTATTTCAGCATAAACTGACGTCGTTTCTCGCCTTTTAATTTTGTTCATTAAAAAAAGTCAAGCAAAATGGCCCCTTCGATTGGCTAACTAAAAAGATATAACACGCTTCAGACAAAAATTTTGCTTGACTAATTCGAGATGCATTTCAGGATATCTTTAAATCGTTTACATATATCTTCAAATACCTGAGAGAGATCTCAAAATGATTTAAAGATATCTTGAGTACTAGATGTTGTACCATGTTAGCCGTTATGGATGTAGAGAAAAGCCAAGCAAAGTTAACCCCTTTGATCGGCTAACTAAAACGATATAACATGCAAGCTTTCGAGGCAACTCAGGCCCCATCTTCAGGCAAGATGTAAACTGAGATGTAAGACTGAGGATTACATCTCGCCTGAAGAAGGGGCTCAAGTTGCCTCGAAAGTTTTTATATTGTAATCTTTTTAGTTAGCCAATAAAAGATATCTTGAAATTTCGAGATATCTTTAAATGCTTTCAAAATATCTCTGAATGATAATTTTGCTTGACATAATGGCTAATACGGTACAACACACTACTAAAAAAAACAGAGAGAGAGAACCGCGGTACAAAAGCCCCAGTAATATCCACTTGCAGTGCCACAGCACCATACGTCACCGCAGAATTGCAGGATGGACATGACGTCACCGCGGTGTCAGGACTGACTTTGGAAAATAACTTTCGGAAGGTTTTGGCAAAGCCCAGAAAGTAACGCTGTGTCATTGACACGTTCATAAATTAAGCGATAGAACTGAGAAGGAAAAACAGCACATCAAACCACACAATACGCATCATTGTGAAGTTCGGCGGGTTTCTGCTTTCACGTCGAGTCATACATCAAACTAAACAATGCGGATCAGTTCTGTGAAATACACTATTAACATTTACCTTGTGTTCGGGTCTGTAGAAACCATTTAACATGTCGACAAATTTAAAATCATTAAAAAATGTTTTAACTGAAGATGGTTTCTTGTTTACATTCATTAACACAATAAACAAGATAACTACAATGTTTACACTAAGTTAGATTTAAGTAAAACGTTAATAAGACATGTGATCATTTTTTTTTAAAGTGCACGATTCATGTGTGCAATATTGTTCTAAATCAATTTAAAATGGAAGTTTTAGTCAACCTAATATTTTTAGATATATGTTAACAAAACGGGATACATGTTCTACACTGCACTATGCTATGCATTAAATACCTTATATAGAACTTCTCTAGTTTTTGTCACTAATTATTATAAATGACGGGCCACAAAAATAATAACACGATTTATTTATATAGCACCTTTCATATGCTCAAAGGAAACTTCAGAAAGAACAACAGGACATATATACAGTAACATCCATCCATCCATTTTCTAACCCGCTGAATCCGAATACAGGGTCACGGGGGTCTGCTGGAGCCAATCCGAGCCAACACAGGAACCAATCCTGGGCAGGGTGCCAACCCACCACAGGACACACACAAACGAGCCAATTTAGAATTGCCAATCCACCTTGTCTTTGGATTGTGGGAGGAAACCCACGCAGACACGGGGAGAACATGCAAGCTCCACGCAGGGAGGACCCGGGAAGCAAACCCGGGTCTCCTAACTGCGAGGCAGCAGCGCTACCACTGCACCACCGTGCCGCCCGCTACAAATAATATCCCCACTAAATAAAGATAAATACAGGATATTCAAACAGAATAAAATACAACATACCTCTCTATTATAGAAGAAAATCCTGAGACGAGACGAGAGTATTGCTGAGAGTCCAGGGGGG
Organism: Polypterus senegalus; assembly: GCF_016835505.1. Taxonomy (NCBI): domain Eukaryota; kingdom Metazoa; phylum Chordata; class Cladistia; order Polypteriformes; family Polypteridae; genus Polypterus; species Polypterus senegalus. Next base: position 7,729,515 of record NC_053166.1, read on the forward strand.
GGAAGTGGGCGGGGCCCTCCTCACTCACGCGCCAGCCTCGGTTTGAGTCGCGGTACCTCTGCGTTTTCGAGAGTTCCTTGACTCTAATAAGAAAAGGAGGAATAAAAGTGACACTGTTGAAAAGGCAATATATTATTTATGTGTTGAATCCCTTTAATTAGTTGTCACCCACCTTGATTTATTAATTATTGTTATTGGCCTGTGCTGAAGTGGAACTTGGCCAATCACAGGGCTTCACTTTGAACCTTATAGATCGTTTGGTGGCATCTGAGCAGTAGAGTAGGAGCTTCATTTGTTACATGTGAAAGTTTGTATAATTATTTATAAAGTAAGTGGAATTTAATTGTTTGTCCTTAAAGTATATGGTTTGTGTTTAAAATTGTAATTTGGATATATATTTTAGTACAGTTTCTAAAATATAGATGTTTGAGGAAGCTAAAGTATAGTTGAACAGACGCTATTCAGAGATTCACACATATTGTTTATTATAGAACTAGACATTAAGCCCGTTACAATAACGGGCACTAGAACAGTAGTGCATAAACATTATTAGGAACAGTCGATAATAAATGGCAAGGCACCTTGACCTCATTCTGTTTGTTGTCCTAATTTTTTTGTTAAAAATATTTTTGCAAGAAGTCTAAAGTAAAACGTATATGACAATACAGTAAGTATAATTAATATTGCCTCAGTGTAAAACTTTATAACAATCTGTAATACACAATATCTGAAGAAGATATTCAGGATAATGATTTTATTTTTTTACCTCAGGAAATTTTTCAATACAATTTCATTATAGACAACATTTTTTGTAAACACTCTTGTTCAGGACCATCTACAACGTTGACAACATCATCTGTAAAACTTCTAACTCCTGATAATGCAACATATAACTGAGCGTGGCTGAATGCTGGTTCTGGCAAGTAAATGGCAACTTTTTCTAAGGTTTGCCCTTGAGCTTTATTAATTGTTATGGCAAAGGCTAATGTAACTGGAAACTGTCGCCTTCTTATGGTAAAGAATAAATTAGTAGAGGATAGAGCCAAATCAATACGGGGAATATTCTGACGCTCATTTTCTTTTTTACAATCAATCTATTTGCTCGTATATTTCTTTGTCTTTCAGCCTTTCTTTTGTTGATGTTTACTTGTTGAGCTGACTGTTCTTCCAGGAGATGTTGCTTAATACAAATTGAGTGTCTGTGTCTTTTGTCTTACTTGACGTGTCCTTTTTTTTGGGTGGCATGTTGTTAGTAGATAGTTAGTTAGTTAGTAAACATGCACGGGGCAGTATGTGTGGCGTCTCCCCAGCAATGGATTTTATGTGCGCGGCCGCGACTACCCAATCAGCACTCTCCAAAGCAATGCTGTCCTTTATTTGCTTATCATGCGCCGCGGCTACGCCATTCACTGTGTGCTCAGCTTCCAGTGTGTCTGCGTCCACGATGCCGGTTGTGCGTGTCGCACCGAGCCTCGCGCATGCGCACTTCACCAAAAGACACACACACACGGACACCTGGACGCACACAGGGGTTTTATTAAAGAGGATTACAATATTATGGTATCCTCATGTGTAATATGTCTATATATTAAGAATAAATAATTATTTAATCTGAGTAAATGTTTTATGGTTTAACGTCCTAATAATTTCCTGAAATTGATGTTATCTTGAGTGTAGTTCACCATCTACTGGATAATAAAGTACCTGTTAAAGACTATTGTTAGCATTGACAAACTTATGAGAAAGAAACTGATGTAAGGGTCAGCTGTACGTTACTGTGCTGATTGTACACTTGCTGGCCTAATTCTTCGACTAGAAATAACCGCAGAGACACCAGAGAGTAGATAACACCCTTTTCAAGCTTGCTTCAAGCACTTTAATAGATTTGCATACGTAAGTGTATGTGTGGCATCTAAACAAAAATAAATGAATACAATAAGTGCACAAATACAAATGAAATACATATATGCAAATAACTAATTAAACGTCAAAGTTGCATAGTATTCAGGAAGAGCAGTGTTAAACATCACTCAGCTTTAGGTATTGATTAATCAATTTATTAACCAGAATAAAAGATACCGCGTAACGCTCAAGACGGCATTCGTTTACAAAAAAAAATAATGTTTAATACTGCAAGAATCAACACATTTTAACGTCCTGGAGCGAAGTAAAGTACAGCGCATCTCTCTCCTAAGGTCAACAGTGCACAGACTTAACAATGTGTTCATTCACAAACAGCAAACATACCATAATAGCGCTTTTGTATACAGTGGAACCTCAGTTCATGACCATAATTCATTCCAAAACTCTGGTTGTAAAGCGAGTTGGTCGTGAACCGAAGCAATTTCCCCCATAGGATTGTATGTAAATACAATAAATCCGTTCCAGACCATATGAACTGTATGAAAATATACTGTATATTTTTTTAAAGATTAAGCACAAATATAGTTAATTACACCATAGAATGCACAATGTAATAGTAAACTAATGTAAAAACAATGAATAACACTGACACAAAACAACCAGGCTTCCTGCTCAGCTGCACGTGCAGACTCTCTCTCTCTCTTTCATGTGCAGGCTCGCTCTCTCTCTCTCTCAGCAGCATGCACTCGCTCGCTCACTCTCTCTCTCTCTCTCTCTCTCTCTCTCTCTCAGCAGGACACGCTCACTCGCTCTCTCTCGCTCTCTCTCAGCAGCACATGCTCGCTCTCTCTCTCTCTCTCTCAGCAGGACACGCTCACTCGCTCTCTCTCGCTCTCTCTCAGCAGCACATGCTCTCTCTCTCTCTCTCTCTCTCAGCAGCACGCGCTCACTCGCTCTCTCTCTCTCTCTTTCTCAGCAGCACGCACTCGCTCGCTCTCTCTCTCTCTCAACAGCAAGCACTCGCTCTCTCTCTCTCTCAGCAGCACGCACTTGCTCGCTCTCTCTCTCTCTCTCTCATTAGCACGCACTCGCTCTCTCTCTCTCAGCAGAACGCACGCTCTCTCTCGCTCTCTCTCTCTCTATCAGCAGCAAACGCGCTCTCTCTCTCTCGCTCTCTCTCTCTCTCTCTCAGCAGCATGCGCTCTCTCTCTCTCTCTCTTTCACGTGCAGGCTCTCTCTATCTCTCTCTCAGCAGCACGCACTCACTCGCCTTCTCTCTCTCTCAACTGCACGCACTCGCTCGCTCTCTCTCTCTCAGCAGCACTCACTCTCTCTCTCTCTCTCTCAGCAGCACGCTCTCTCTCTCTCTCTCTCTCGCTCTCTCTCTCTCTCTCAGCAGCATGCACTCGCTCTCTCTCAGCATCACGCACTTTACGCACTTTCTTTCTCTCTCTCTCTCTCTCACTTTCACATGCAGGCTCGCTTGCTCTCTCTCTCTCACTCATAAGCACTCTCTCTCTCTCCCTCAGCAGTACTCACTCGCTCTCTCTCTCTCTCATCAGCACTCACTCTCTCTCTCTCTCTCTCTCTCTCTCTCTCTCAGCAGCACGCGCGGAAATCATTGTCGCGCACAAACCAAAAGGGAAACTGGATTGTTCATATACTGAGTGTGTGGTCGTGAACCGGGGTAAAAGTTTGGCAAACTTTTTGTTCGTGTACAGAGACGTTTGTGAACCGAGGTTCCACTGTACTTGCACTGACTGTCAACATAAGTTGCAACTTTAATGAAGATATTAAGTTATAGTGAACGCTGCACATGTGCAATAGTCTTGCCTAGGTTCAGCATAAAGCAGGGAATTTTGTACAACTGGGATAGCTAATTTATTTTATTATTTTATTTAGACCATACCTTCACATTTGTATAAGTTTGTAAGAAATTAATAAATAGAATTTGGACATCTTCATCCATCCCTGACCGGATGTGTGCAATGGTTGTAATTTAACCCCAAACCAACTTAACTCTTCACTACAGACATCGAGATTCTTTGTAGTAAAAGAAGGTGTGATGAGCTCATCACCAAGAATGATTGGAGAGCAGCAAATATTCTAAAGATGCACTTCAGGCAAAATTAGGGAGAGGCATATGTCGTGTACTCTTTGCATTTGGCAGGACACGAACCGGAAGTGGAAACGGAAGCAGACAATGCCTGGTGGTGAGATGGAGCATGTTGTCGAAGAACAATATACTCCTGTAGCCACGATAAATGCCTTTATTGAATAGACAAACCAGGGGTGAACAAGGGCCCTACTGACGCCAACTCAAAATCTGATTGGTTGAAGCAGCAGGTTAATCGACATTTATTCTGTGTTAAAGTGCCTGCATAACGGATTGTGAAGGCCTCTCTGCATGGCAACAAATGATGGCTGAAATGTGATTGGTTAAATGCTTTAATACGAAAATACATGCCTGGAAGCAGCACAACCATCGGAAAAGCTTTGAAAGGAAGCAAACAGACTATTTGGAATTATTTAATAAGTATTCATGGATAAAATATAATTAACATCAGTTTGTGATTCAGATATTTTTACTTATGAATATGCTAAGCACAGTCCTTCACCTGCAAATATTTACCTTCTATGGGCAGGCACTCAATTACGTGGGAGGCGTGATGATGCAAGACGTAACTCCGCCTCCCACGGACATCGAGCTGAAATCTATTACAGTATATGGACGAAAAAATAGGTTCCAGTTATGACCGTTACGCATGGAATTTCGAAATGAGACCTGCTTAACTTTTGTAAGTAAGCTGTAAGGAATGAGCTGCCAAATGTCAGCCTTCTACCTACACGGGAAGTTGGAGAATTAGTGATGAGTGAGTGAGTGAGTGAGGGCTTTACCTTTTATTAGTATAGATTATATCATTGAATGTACAGCGTAATAATAAACTAAATGTCAAAACATTGAATAACACTAAGAAAACCTTGAACAGAGAAAACTAACACTGCAAGAGTTCGTATTATAGCCTTACGACCCACTCGCTAAAAACACTTTTTTTTAAATGAGTTTTAAGCACAGGGAAAAAAAAATGAACATCTGAAAAATCCGTAATTTAATAAACAACCAAGAAAAGTAACATTGTAACAATGCACATGCGCGCCTGTGTGTGCATGTCTGTCTGTCTCATGTGTCTGTCTGTCTGTCTCGTGTGTGTGTCTGTCTGTCTGTCTCATGTGTGTGTGTGTGTCTGTCTGTCTGTCTCGTGTGTGTGTCTGTCTCATGTGTGTGTGTGTGTCTGTCTGTCTGTCTCATGTGTGTGTGTCTGTCTGTCTGTCTCATGTGTGTGTGTCTGTCTGTCTGTCTGTCTCGTGTGTGTGTCTGTCTGTCTGTCTCGTGTGTGTGTGTGTGTCTGTCTGTCTGTCTCGTGTGTGTGTCTGTCTGTCTGTCTGTCTCGTGTGTGTGTGCCTGTCTGTCTGTCTCACTCGCTCGCGCACGCACCTGTGTGTGCCTCTCTCTATGCTCAGGAAGAGACTGAACACGTGCCGTGTGGCCCCGCGCATGCGCACTTCATCAGAAGACACACACGGACACCTGCACACACAACACACACACACAGGGGTTTTATTAAAGAGGATGATAGATAATTTCTGAACTGAGACTCTCCACCTGCATCCTTGACCAAAAATCAACAAGTTTTTTCAAATAAGTATCTGATGTGCAAACTGAGAGGGTTCTTGACAAAGAAAACTTGTCATTCGATACGAGGGTCTTCCCAGACTGTAGGTAGGACACAGGAGTGTGAATTCCCGATTATGATCCCCATAAGTGACCCCATAAGTCATTCAAGTTTGCACATTCAGTCCATAGCAGAGAGGACAGATTCTCACTTCTAACTGCATGTAGCGCCTTTTCACAGTGAATTCCCTTCTGAGGGGGGATGGGGGGTTTCCAGAATGTGTCCTTGGACATGAAGTGACTCACAGAGTGTCACAGAGGGACTCTGTGACAGTGACTTATAAGGTGAGCTTATTGTTTTATTAGCACTGCTGCTTCATGGCTCCTGAAGTTTGAGCTCCAATCTCAAGTCCAGATGGTGGTCCATGTGCAGGTGACACATTTCCTGAGTGTCCATCCACATTCCTAGAGATGTGTGGGTTAGGTTGATTGGTAATTTCAAATCACCCCCAGTACGAGTGTGACTGGTACCAGTAATGGACTGGTGTCCCACCTTAGTGTTACCAGGATGTTCTCCAGCTGTGACAAGGACATGACATGATGTTTTTAGAGTGGCAGTCACCCTAAGACACTTTGTAGGTAAAACCGTTTATTTGTGCATTCTGAGCCCTAGCAGGTGCTAAGAGTCACTCGGGACCCCCACAGTGTTGGTGACAATGACAATGCAGGCATTGTAATAATTTTTTATAGCGTCTTTCATAAGTGAATGTCATCCCACGCTGGTCTTCAGTGACAGCCCACTAATCTCAATATCCCAACGGTGTGTCACCAGTCATGAACACAAAGTAAATCGGTGGTGAGGACTGAGCAGGCAAGTCCCAGTTTCATATAGCGCCTTGTCACAGTGAATGACACCGCCATGTCAGCCTCTCACTGAGAATCTCCTGACTCTCTCTGGGTCTTCACACTTCTGGAAATCCTCTTATCGAGTCTCACTGGATCAACAGGTCAGCAGGCTCCGGGGTAGGTGATGTGGCGGGCTGATGTGCACTTGGTGGGGAGCTGGTTGTCTGGTGGTCCGCAACATAATCTCAATCCCTTTAATTCTTCCCTTTTCTGCTTCTTCTTCTTCTTCTCCTCCCTGCTTGTGTGTCTGTCTGGTCTCGCTCTCCCAGTCTGCACTGACATCTAGAACTTTCTATCTGTAAGGGACCCCTTTTTACTGGGCAGCTTTGGAAAGTCACAATTGGGGGGCTTGTTTCTTTGCTTAAGTTGATGTTACATTGTGTGACTCCTGACATTACATGACATTTATTTAGCACCTTTGCAGGTGAACACAGGCAGTTCCTTAGGCAGGTCAGGTGACTGACACGGTGGTCCGACTTGCCAGGCATGTTTGGGGTCATCCACAGTTTTTTTACGCTTATTGCTCAGTTCTTTCTTTTTTCATCATGAGGGTCCAATGGCACTTTGGTGTCACACAGTGTGATAAGGTAGGTATAGACTCTGTCCAAACATCCCATAATATGCCCCATATTGACCCCCTCTACATACTGGGCTCCTTTTTAAACTGAACCGCCATGCTGTCTGGACGGTGGTTACCTGATCCAGGACCATTGCAGGTGCCCCCATCCCATACCTGCCTGTGAGAACAATGCCAGGTGGGCAGGTGGCGCTGACCACGGCTTTTCAGGTCTCTCATGGGTGAGATGAGGGGCTTCTCCAGTAAGTGTCCATCATGGCATACTGGTTTTATTCTGCTTTTCCTTTACAGAGAAAATGAAACTCCGGTCTTCATCGCAAACTGAGGAATATGTAAGCTCCCGGGCAATGACCAGCAGATTCAGTGATCTTCTCCTATGGACCACCACCTCACCAACTCCTTTCTGACCTGCTGCAGCCCCTGTGAACCTTTCAAATCTGAAATGAACATTTACTGATGGCATGGAATCTCAGGCTCCCAAGCTCATCTTTGTGTTTGTGTTTCTCTCGTATTCATCCAAAGTAACATCCAAATCATGGCTGCATACCTCAGTCCTTTCCAGATTTCTACATTGTAAAGCCTGGCAGGGGTACTGGCACACTTCACGGACCCCTGAGGCTGTTATATGTGCCTTAGTTTATAAAGTGCCTTTCTATTGTGACCACCACGTGGTCCGTGTCTTTATACTGTGAATGCCTGGCAGGTCCACCGGATGACAAAAGGAGTTGACAGTGAAGGCTGAAATGACCACCTTATGATTTTATATAGCGCCTTCCATTGTGAACACCAGCTCTTTCCTTATTTTAGATTGTAAGAAGTAGCAGCTGGTGAGTGCTGTGCCCATGCCACAGGGAGTCACCCTGGTAGACTGCATCTGTCACCGGATGACTTTGGATGACTTTCTTTTGTGAACTCCAGTTCTTCCCAGGGTGGCATGGTGGCGCAGTAGTAGTAGTTCTGCTGCCTTGCAGTTAGGAGACCCATCTTGGTTTTCTTCCTGGGTCCTCTCTGTGTGGAGTTTGCATGTTCTCCCCGTGTCTGCGTGGGTTTCCTCCCACAGTCCAAAGACGTGCAGGTCTGGTGCATTGGCGATTCTAAATTGTCCCGAGTGTGTGCTTGGTGTGCCCTGCAGTGGGTTGGCACCCTGCCTGGGATTTGTTCCTGCCTTGCGCCCTGTGTTGGCTTGGATTGGCTCCAGCAGACCCCCATGACCCTGTAGTTAGGATATAGTGGGTTGGATAATGACTGACTGACTGACAGTTCTGCCCATATTTTTATACTGGTGAGGCTCCATTAAGCACAGAGAGTCACATGGTGGAAGCAAAGTCAATGGTGGGCATTACATTTTCTACCTTGTGACTCAATATAGTGCCTTTCTGTCATGAACACCATTTTGTTCCATATTTCTATACTGTGAGCCCTAGCTGGCACAATGACTCACTCTTGCCATCTGATCACATTCTATAGTGCCTTTTTATAAGGTGCCTTGCTGTCATGAACACCACTTCGTTGCACATTTCTATATTATGAGACCTGGCAGGTGCAGTGACTCACTCCGACCACAGGGGTCACTCTTGAACACTGACCCCGCCACCTTAAGATTATATAGTGCCTTTACTTATACAGCAGCTTAGCACTGTGAACGCCATTTCTTTATGTATTTTTACATTTTTAGACCTTGCCAGTGCACTGACATTCTCATCTCATGGATGATTTTAGCTTACAACGTTATATAGTGCCTTTCATATACAGTGTCTTGCTACTGTGAACAGCAATTCTCTCTGTATTTCGAGGGCCAGGAGATGCAGTGACTCACTCGGCTCACAAGGGGCCACTTTTGGGAACTGAAACTGCCACCTTATGGTCACACGCTGCCTGTCCTTAGTATTTCTCTGTTGTGAGGATAGCAGGCCCAGTGGCTCACTAAATGACCCCGTCCGTGATGAAGGTTGACTTCATTACCTCATGACTGATACAGTTCCTCTTAAATATAGTGCCTTTTCATCATGACAACTACTATATTCTAAATTTTCATGAACTCCAAGTACAATGACTTTGTTGGGCTACTGTAATCCGAATATAAGTTTAATGTCACTGTGCTCTGTACAAAAAATCCATCCGTCCATCCATTATCCAACCTGCTATATCCTAACATAGGGTCACGGGGGTCTGCTGGAGCCAATCCCAGCCACTAAGTGCAGGATTTACGAATAAGCTACACAAGCTATAGCTTAGGGCCCCCAAAACAAATCATATTTGGCACTTACTGTACATAGAATATCTGGACTTATAAAGGGCCCCATGTCTCAAATAGCTTAGGGCCTTATCAAGTCTAAATCCGGCCCTGCCGCCAACACAGGGCACAAGGCAGGAAACAAACCTCGGGCAGGGCGCCAACCCACCGCAGTGTACAAAAAATGATTTTATAAATCCACTCACATGTACTGGCCAGGCCAAAGTTAGCACAAGGGGGCTCTCAGGATTTAGAGCTGCTAGGCAAGCATTTGAAGAGAGAAGGTACAACTACGACAATGGGCATTGGACTATTTCTGTATGTTAGAGATACAATGGAATCCGCTCCTTGACTTGTCTGAAGGCTAAGTAAGGGCCTGCACATGGAGACACCAGCAGCCAAACACCTCAAAGCCGATGGACGGGTGGGTGACAACATCATCCGCCCTGAAAATACCTTCCAGCACAGCAATGGAAAATGTCAGACTGTATACATCGAGATCTCACCTGGGGAATTGTCTTGCCATTTGGCTTCCTTCGTCTGTAATGTCATGTAAATCGTCATTGAAGAAAGCCAAGTTATTTTCTCTTGTGTGATTTCTTACCACCGTATCACTATGGGAGGGATATCGCCTTTTTACATTATATCGTTTATATTAGTTATATAGTTTCGAGTTACTTAAAACGCTGCAATTAAAAAGAACTTATTCCAAATTGGGAGCTAGCGACCCCTAGAGGAAATAGCTACTCAGGGAGTCACTAGCTCATAGAGAGCCACTGATGGTGGATCGTTCTGCCACCTCTTCATTCTCTATAGTGTCTCTCTATTGGGGACATCAATTCTTTCTATGTGACAAGGTCTTGCAGGTCCTGTGATCTCCTTTAGTGGCACCGGGAGCCACTAGAGGACAACTGGGCGTCCTGTTGTGTGACATTTATGTAGCGCCTTTCCATTCTGGTGCTGCGACTCTCTCAGGTAGCAGGAAGTCAGTAACTGAGGTGTAACCTGATATTTTATGATTTTATATAGCGCCTTTTCTAAATGGTGCCTTTTGATTATTTTTCTGCATTTCTGCATTGTGAGGTCTGGCAGGTGCAGACCCTCCGTTTCTTTACAGGGAGTCACTGGGGCGGACTGAACCTTCCATGTTGTGATTTGCAGTTCAATGCCTTTGCCACTAGGGGGGCACACGTCCCTTTACTGCACAGATCTTCTTTCATGAGTTTTATATTCTGCTCAGGCCTGAGGCACGGCGCTGTGATCACTGAGTGTTTCTCCCATAATATGAAATGTCTGTCGTCCTTATGTGAAATAACTAACAGTTAAGTTTCTACCTTAAACAGTATAGTGAATTTCATCAGACAGTGATTATTACTTTTTGTGCCTATTGCGCCTTTGTCTCAAGCCAAACCACTGAAAGCTTTTTACCACGTTAGCCAGAAGGCAGGTCTCACCAGTATGGCTGCTGTCTCAGAGTTTCCATGGAGTTGAGGTCGCAACAGAAGCTACTATTTAAGATCTCAAGATGCCGGTCTACTTAGGATTCCAAGGATTAATAAAATAACAGTGGGAGGTCGAGCTTTTAGTTACTGGACCCTCCTAAACTGTGGGATGGTCTGCCTGCTACTATAAGAGATGCCCCTTCGGTCTCAGCCTTTAAATCCCGGCTGAAGACTCACTACTTCAGTTTAGCACACCCTGACTAGAGCTGCTGATTAACTGTGCAGACTGCATCTCTGTTGTTAGTCGTTAGCACTAAAACATAAGTAACATGATAATTATATTTGAATACTAACCCTCACCTATTCTGTTTCTGTTCTCGGTACCCAAATGTGGCAATTGGTGCCACGACCCACCTGCCAAGTTGTTTGCCTGCCTATGGTAAAGTCATCCCTGATGGAGGATCACAGGAATCATGGGAAAGAGGGGTCCTTTCATCAACAGCGTTTCAGCCGTGGCATGGCCAAATGGGGAGGCAGCTTGATGGATGAGGTCTCCAGAACTCTAAAAATATCCAAATCTTATTATGTCATATCATCTACTGTTAAACCGTACTTCTAAAAATTTTATTATTATGCTGTATTAAGGAATTGATCTGTTCTGTGTATTGTGTTGTATTGACCCCCTACCTTTGACACCCACTGCACGCCCAACCTACCTGGTAAGGGGTCTCTCTTTGAACTGCCTTTCCCGAGGTTTCTCCCATTTTTTCCTACAAGGTTTTTTTGGGAGTTTTTCCTTGTCTTCTCAGAGAGTCAAGGCTGGGGGGCTGTCAAGAGGCAGGGCCTGTTAAAGCCCATTGCGGCACTTCCTGTGTGATTTTGGGCTATACAAAAATAAATTGTATTGTATTGCATTGTACTCGGCCGTCATTTGCAGCACTGGTTTCTCCTTCCTTTTAACATTTGGGGTTGTCTTGAATGTTGATTAACACCGGCTAGTAAGAATTTCACTGTCCTCAGTACTTGTAGCAGCAGATCCTCAATAAAACGAAGACATTCTTCTTTCAAATGGTCTCGCATGCTGTGTCACTAAAGGCCGAGTCAGGTTTACTGTAATAGCGATGAAGGTCGCCACCTGGTGGAACAGTTTGGAATTAAAGTTTCTTGTTATTGCCGGCAGTGACGCTTGCGCCAAGTTTGGAATTTAAAGTCAAGAGCGCCCTCTAGTGGAAACTTTTAGAATTGTATTGTCATTTACATCAGGCAGGGCCAAGTTTAACTTTGGAGATGAAGGGTGCCTTTCAGTGGGACATTTCACATCTCATTTCATTTCTCTGAAACCTCTTGTCTTGAGGAGGGTCACGGTGGCAGCAGGCCACACAGGTCAGTCCTGACATTCATGTCCTTAGAAGATAGATAGATAAATAGATAGATAGATAGGTATGAAAGGCACTATATAATAGATAGCTAGACAGTTCTGTAGGACTCCTTGGCCTCCCATAGTTGAACCTTAACATCTTTCTGTACACTTCTCAGCTCTGCTTGGACCTTGTTTTTGAAGGCTCTCTTCTTCGTGTTAACATCACCGGTAATTATTATTAGCAAAGCAGCGTTCACTTTTAACAGGGACAACATTGTCCATACAGAAGTTCTGTCATGCAGTTTATAATCCCCTCAATGTCCTCTCCATGTGGTTCCTGTAATACACTCCAGTCAGTAGACTCAAAAGGTATAGCGGGTCCGTGGCTTCCGAAAAAAAGTCAGGTTTTTATTAAAATCCGTATAACAGTGACGCGCGATTGCACGACCGCGGGGAGTTAATGGGGTGATTGGAGCGAGTCGCGCGTGCACGTGGGGGTGCGCTCGTTCTTGTTTGCCTCATTGGCTTCCTGCGGTGTGTAATTGAGACGCTGTGCCCACGGGGGCGCGCCTCACAGTTTGAGAACTGCTGTTCTAATGTCATCTTCTTCTGGAATATCGTAACTCACAACTCTCCACATTCAAGCCCTGAATTTCTTGCCACTCCAGCCGCTTTGCAGATCGATGTGAGCGCTTCGAGGTTTGATGAATGGTGCGATGTGGAGAAGCAAAATGCCGACATGCAAATGCATTCGTGGTGCACTTTGATATTCAAGTGTCGCATATTCCCAAAAGTAATGACACGAGGCATTTTAAAAATCTCGCATAACATTTTTTTTTTTTTTTTTTTGCATCTTCACAATACCTTCAGGATGTACGGCGGCGTATTTGAGCCACAGAGAAAAAAAAAATATGGACAAGGTGAAAATGTCAATTTTGTGATTAAAGTAAATATTTCAGCTCTAACCTCGAAATGTCCTCTTTAATCCCGTAGTTTACTTTATCATTAAAGGAAACCGTCGTAAATGTCATCTTAAAACCGACCCAGTTGTTAAATCGCTACTCTTCGCAAATTGATTCGCAAATGGACTTTTATAATTTATCCTCTCCCATAGAACTGGTCTCCTATTATGTCACTTGTCTTAATGGTATTCTTAATTCTCTGGCTCCGCTAAAAATCAGATCTGTTTCCTTTTCCTTTTCTGCCCCCTGGTTTACGCCTGAACTTCGACTTCTGATAGTTTAAGGCAGGCAACTTGAAAGGTTGTTTAAAAAAAACAGACTCTTTGTCCACAAAGAGATGTATAAAAATCATCTACTCTACTACAAGGATTGTATAGCTCAAACCAAATCTAATTATTACACTCAGTTAATTACTAGTAATACAGGTAACACCAAGTCTTTGTTTTCTTTACTTAATAATGTTACACAACCTCCAGACTCTTTACCATCTCACCTTCACTCAACTGCCTTCTGTAATTCTCTTATGTCTTTTTTCAATGAGAAAATCCAAAAGATACATCAGCACCTCGGTCCTGATCCTCTCTGTATTTCTTCTGAACTACACTCGCCTATTCACTCTTTCTCTTCTTTCCAGCTTCCCACTTCCTCTGAAATCTCAGATCTCATCTGCAAATCCAAGTCATCTACTTGTCAGCTGGACCCCCTGCCTACAGTTTTGGTTAAAGCCTGCCTCCCTCTCTAGTCCCTCTTATTTCTGCCATCATTCACTCTTCTCTTACTACTGGTATTATTCCCTCATCTTTCAAAACTGCTGCTATAACCCCAATATTAAAAAAACCTGGTTGTGATCCTACTAATTTCAATAATTTTGCCCCATTTCGAACTTGCCCTTTATCTCCAAAATTCTTGAAAAAATAGTAGCTATCCAACTTCACACCCACTTGTCTCACAATAATCTAAATGAGAAGTTCCAGTCTGGTTTTCGCCCCCTTCATAGTACAGAAACGGACCTTGTTAAAATTACCAATGACCTCCTTATGGCTGCTGATTCTGGTCTAATCACTATTCTCATCCTTCTTGATCTGAGTGCGGCCTTTGATACTATTTGTCATACCACTCTCCTTAATAGATTATCTTTGATTGGCATTACTCACACTCCACTTGATTGGTTTAGATCTTACCTTTCAGGCCGCACTCAGTTCATACAGCTTAAAACCTTCACATCCCAACCCACCGCTGTTACTTCAGATGGGCTCTGTCCTGGGGCCTCTTCTTTTATTATTTACCTTCTTCCCCTTGGCAATATTTTTCGCAAATATAACATTAATTTTCACTGTTATGCTGATGACACCCAGCTCTACCTTGCTGGTAAACCCACCTCCTCTTTTCCACCACCCTCACTTATTGACTGCATTTCTGAAATTAAATCCTGGTTCTCTTCAAATTTTCTTAAATTAAACAGTGATAAAACTGAGGTTCTCCTCATTGGTTCAAAATCATCATTATCCAAAACCAATAATCTTTCTTTATTATTGATAACTCTGTTGTTTCCCCATCATCTCAGGTCAAGAGTCTGGGTGTCATCCTCGACAGTACTCTATCTTTCCAATGTCACATTAATAACATCACCCGGTCTGCTTACTTCCACTTACGTAATATTAATCGCATTCGTCCCTCCCTCACTCCTCATACTACTGCCATTCTTGTTCATAGTCTTGTCACTTCTCGGCTGGACTACTGCAATTCACTCCTCTTTGGTCTCCCTAATAAATCTCTTCACAAGCTTCAGTTAGTCCAGAATTCTGCAGCACGTATCATCACTGGAATCCCATCTTTTCACCATATTACTCCGGTCTTGCAGCAGCTTCATTGGCTCCCGATCAAGTTTCGTATTGATTTTAAGATTCTGCTACTAACGTTTAAGGCCATCCATAACCTCGCACCTCCATATCTGTCTGACCTTCTACATGTTGCCATTCCATCCCGTAACCTTAGATCCTCTTCCTCCACCCATCTGACCGTTCCTCCCGCCCGTCTAACCACCATGGGGAGCAGAGCTTTCAGCCGTTCTGCTCCCAAGCACTGGAACTCATTACCTGCGGATCTCCGAAATATCAAATCATATTCATCTTTCAAATGTAAACTTAAAACACATTTGTTTAAAATGGCTTTTTCTTCTTCCTCCTAATTATAGTGGTTTTGTTTGGTTTTAATTTTTAGATTTTCTGATGTTTTAAGTTGTTTATAATTGTGTTTTGTATTTATTTATTTATTTATTTATTGTTTGTTCGGTGTCCTTGAGTTCTCTGAAAGGCGCCTTGTATAAATAAAATGTATTATTATTATTATTATTACTCGCTTCTTGGGCTTCCTCCTGAGCTGACAAGCAGCATCGCCACACACAACCCATGACATTTGATATTCCAGCTCTCTGCACATTTAGAATCCTTAGATTTATACCTAATATCACTTATATGTACATTACATTTACAGATAAATCGATAAATAATGAATGCTGTTAATAGTTACACATATGGGGGTGTACGGTGGCAGAGTGGTAGCGCTGCTGTCTCACAGTAAGGAGTCACGTCCCTTGTGATCCCAGCCTGGAGTTTGCATGTTTTTCCTGGTGGGTTTCCACAGTGGGCTCAGTTTTCCATCCAAAGACATGAAGGTTTGGGGATTTGCTGAAGCTACAATGACGCCTGTGTGTGTGTGTGAGTGTGTGTTCACCTTGCGATGAGCCGATGCCCCGTCCAGGGATTTTGTTTCTGTCTTGCGCCCGATGCTTGGCTGAAATGGGCGCCTCCCCGAATTGATGGATGTAATCTTTAAACATCTTGTTCAGAGATATTGTGTCAAAGTGTCCTCGGAATTTAAGGGCTGTTTCGGTCACACGCGTCACATCATGTGAAGTATAAGCCCGGCCTTAGGCGTCTTACTTTTCAGCGGGCGATCTTGACGAGGGCTTATTTTCTTGGAAGCACAGTACATATCATTATATACAGGCATTTAAAGAGCAAAAGTAGACGTGGCAATAAAGTGTGAATTGATCTAAATTACATTAACGTTTCAAATAGCTTTCATTATTATTTTAAGATGCATTTTTACTTTACCTTTGGTGGGCTGGTTCCCTGCCCGAGGTTTGTTTCCTGCCTTGCACCCTGTGTTAGCTGGGATTGGCTCCAGCAGACCCCCATGACCCTGTGATTAAGATATAGCAGGTTGGATAATGGATGGATTTTTACTTTACTCCCATTTCAAATATTATTTGTTAAGGGCGGCACGGTGGTGCAGTGGTAGCTGTTCGCTTCCATGGTCCTCCCTGCGTGGAGTTTGCATGTTCTCCCCGTGTCTCCCACAGTCCAAAGACATGCAGGTTTGGTGCATTGGCAATCCTAAATTGTCCCAAGTGTGTGTGTGCGTGCCCTGCTTGGGATTTGTTTCCTGCCTTGCACCCTGTGTTTGCTGGGATTGGCTCCAGCAGACCCCCGTGACCCTGTGGTCGGATTCAGCGGGTTGGATAATAGATGGATGGATTTGGATAGGACTATAAATAACAAGCTGTTAGCAGATGATGCCAAGACAGGCAGACTGACAGATTAGTACGAATCCATTGAATCATCACAGAGGGCATTGGAGATCAAGCAGGGTTGGGGACATTTTTTTTTTTTTGTTCTTTATTTCACCTTATACAATTTCTTGTATTAGGAATTTGTTAGTTTTCACATACCCCAGAGTGCAAGGTCAGCCATTGTACAGCGAGTGCCCCTGGAGCAATTGAAGGTTAAGGCCCAGCAGTGTAGGATCTCTTTTGGCAGTGACGGGGATTCGAACCGGCAATCTTCGGGATACCAGCGCAGATCCTTAGCCTCAGAGCCACCACTCCGCCCTGTTGAGTTGAATGTCAGTAAATTTAAAGAATTACAATTACACACAGGGAATATAAATGTGAGGTTTGAATACACAATGGGAGGTCTGAAATTTGAGAGTCCATCCACCTCATAAGAAGGATTTAGGAGTCGTAGTGGACTTGACACAATTCAGCTGGCAGACAGTATGCAGAAGTCATTAAGAAGGCAATCCCGGGCAGGATGCCAACCCACCGCAGGACACACACACACCAAGCACAATTTAGGATTGCCAGTCCACCTTAACCTGCATGTCTCTGGACTGTGGGAGGAACCGGAGCAACTCATGCAGACACTGGGAGAACATGCAAAACTCCAGACACAGCGAACCCAGGTCTCCTTACTATGAGGCAGCAGCGCTACCCACTGAGCCACTGCGCCACTCCTATCCAAATCATTTATATTTAATAAAAATAGCAGCAGCCCCAGCACTGACCCCTGTGACCAAGTAGTATGGTGGACAGTAGGACAGTTTCAAAACTTGACTTGATATTTTTTAGAATTACGTGGATGGGACTGGTGAGCTTTGCTGGCCTGAATGGCCTGTTTTCATCCAGATGTGATTTTCATCTGCAATCGTCTGCTTTAACTAATCATTTGCTTTGAATAAAAGGTCTACTATTATCCAAAATCAGACTGGGAGACCACTATTAGCAGAAAGCAAGATCCAAGATCATGCCCACCTTCAGTTCAATGAGTTCATAATACTGGGTTTGGTGATCAGGTGCAACACTGTGATGGCTCTGGTGTAACAAAAACTGTGAACCTCCAGTCTGCAACAGCGTGAGCTCCTGTGTGTCAGCGGTGGGATTTGCATTCGCGACAGGAAAACCGCACCCTGACTGCTCAGAGTTAAGCTTATTAAATCATCAACATTTACATTTATTTATTGGACTGGCATCTTTATCCAAATCACAAGCCAACTGTACAAAACTATTTGAGTTATTCGATAATGTGACTCCCTGGCAAGTGAAGCGACTCGTTCACCATGCTGCAAAAGAGTACTTTCTCTCTTCCTAATCCCCTCTACTGCTTTATATTTTACACAACTCTTTTGAGGGCAATTTTTAATATTTTAACATATCAAATCAACAAAAAATATTTACTTTGAAGAAATGTTAGTGTCTTGCATGTTGTATGAGCCTGCGTACCTTATGATTTCACATTCACTGCAAAGTCCTGCGCAGTCTGATCTCACTCAAAGCAGCCAATCGCATGCCTTACTTACCACACGTGTTGCACTGGAGCCTCCTTTTCAGTGGTCTGTTGCTGCACATAACACAGTCAGGTTTGTACTTTTTGACCTTGTATGTTGCAGGAAAGTGGCGCTCAGTCAGCCTGTCTGCCACTGCTCTTTGTGATGCCCTTCCTCGCTTTACCAAAGGCACCGCAACACACTCTGCCAGCAAGCCATCGACCACCTTCTTGTGGAAATCTGCCGCTGCCAGAGTGCTGTCACTGTTTGCCTGCTTGAACAACATATAGCCATTTGTAAGTGTAACGGTACGCAGTGCGGTACCACTTGGTGGACTTATGGC
Source organism: Polypterus senegalus (assembly GCF_016835505.1). NCBI lineage: Eukaryota > Metazoa > Chordata > Cladistia > Polypteriformes > Polypteridae > Polypterus > Polypterus senegalus. Next base: position 7,747,980 of record NC_053166.1, read on the forward strand.
CGTAAGCGTATGACCCCAGCGTCTGATCCAGTTGATCAACGCCGGCCATTTTACAGTTATACTCCTCAAGTGCAACTGGCTTATCCAGCTTCCTACCTTCTGGGTTTCCCTTTTGACGAATAACTTTCTCACATATATCGTTAGTGTGTACTGTAGAAAGACAAGTCACCCGTCTGACATCGTGCCATGCTTCTGTCACCAAGTTTTCCCACTTCTTTTCATCTTCGGCCTGTCTGGCCTGTGTCCCCTGTTCACCCTCACTGTGCCACAAGCTCCCATTCCCCTGCTCTGTAGCTCCATGAACAATTCAGATGATGTATAAAAATTGTCCAAATGTACACAACATGACCCAAATGTTCATAGCCCTGAAGCAGCTCCAGCACAACCTGACTTGTCAAGGGACAGTTCTCTCTTTGAAAGAAATACTTTCCTGTATATGTGATTACTTTCAGGTAGAAACCAACCAGTGTTTGCGTCTGCCAGTACAAAATCCTTTACTATGCCACAGGCGTCGAAGCTCCAGGCCTGGAGGACCACAGTGGCTGCAGGTTTTCATTCTAACCATCTTCTTCATTAGTGACCAGTTTTTGCTGCTAATTAAGTTCTTTTGCCTGAGATTTAATTAACTTGACTCAGGCCCCTTAGTTGTCTGTTTTTCCTTAATTAGCAGCTGTTGTGATGTGAGATTTTGCATATAACTTGATAAATGTTTTGTATGTCTTTATTTGTAATTTAGGCAAAGCAATGTCATTTAGTGTTACTTTGGTGAGAGGCATTCGTGTTTACCCCCCGTTTATGACTAATTTTACAACAGGATTTGGGGGATGTGTCTTAAACCAGTTTGAGGATTTCTCTGCTAAAGTCTTTCAACACCTTGTCAGGGATGCTGGGGCGATGGGACACCTTGGAGGACCGGAAGAGGGCGTGCACCCACCTCGGACCACGTGGGATCGCCACCTTGGTTGCTTTGGGGGCCACAGGTAGAGGGCTTGGAAGCCCAAGCTTGTAGGGGCCAGGGTGCACCCCGATGCCTTGGGAACCCTGGAACTCAACACTTCCACCACACCAGGAAGTGCTGGGGGTAAGAGAAGCAGGGACACCCGGAGTGCTTACGGGAGTACAGCCGGCACTTCTGCCATACTGGGACGTGACGGCGGGAGATTGGCGGGAAGCACCTGGAGCACATCCGGGTGTGGATAAAAGGGGCTGCCTCTCTTCATTCGAGGCTGGAGTCGGGTGGAAGTAGGACGAAGCAGGAGAAGCGAGAATGGAGGCGGCCCGAAGAAAGACAAAGTGTGTGAGAGGCCTGGACTTTGGGGACTTGTGGGGTTTGTGAGCACTTTAATAATCTATACTAATAAAAGGCAAAGCCTCCACTCACTGACTCACTCACTCACTCACTCACTCACTCACTCACTGACTCACTCACTGACTGACTCACTCACTCACTCACTCACTCACTCGTCACTAATTCTCCAACTTCCCGTGCAGGTAGAAGGCTGAAATTTGGCAGGCTCATTCCTTACAGCTTACTTACAAAAGTTAAGCAGGTTTCATTTCGAAATTCTACGTGTAACGGTCATAACGGTCAACAACGTCCGCCATGTTGAACTTTCTTATTTATGGCCCCATCTTCATGAAATTTGGTATGCGGCTTCCCTGCGCTAACGAAACCGATGTACGTACTTATTTCGATGGTATGATGCCACTGTCGGCCGCCATATTGAACTTTCCAACATCACCAATTTTCAAACTTCCCGTGTAGGTAGAAGGCTGACCCCATCTTCACGAAATGTGGTAGGTGGCTTCCCTGCACTAACCAAAACCGATTTACATACTTATTTTGTTCGTATGACGCCACTGTCAGCCGCCATATTCAACTTTCCAATGTCACTAATTCTCCAACTTCCCGTGTAGGTAGAAGGATGAAATTTGGCAGGCTTATTCCTTACAGCTTACTTACAACAATTAAGCAGGTTTCATTTCGAAATTCTACACGTAACGGTCATAACGATCAACAACGCCCGCCATGTTGAACTTTCTTATTTATGGCCCCATCTTCATGAAATTTGGTATGCGGCTTCCCTGCGCTAACCGAAACCGATGTACTTACTTATTTCGATGGTATGATGCCACTGTCGGCCGCCATATTGAACTTTTCAACGGTCTTTGTTACTTATGGGCCCATCTTCAAGAAATTTGGTACGCGGGTTCCCAACGCTAACTGAATCCTACTTATGTACATATATACGTCCATAGCCTGCAGCTCGGTCACCGTGTGAGGCGGCGCTGGGTCCCCCATCTCAATGTCTCCCACGTTGTTGGCTGCCTGCCTATATAAGGCCATCCGTCGCTCCAGTCTCTTCATTCCCTTCCTTGCTTCACCACGGGATTCACGTCTCCCTGCTGATAACTACAGCCTTTTTATTTAATCCATGGCTTCTCCGCTGTTTTATTGTTCGTTTATTACGATTATAGTTATTGTGTAGGTATTTTACACTTACTTTACATTGCTCATGATACGAGTTTAATTCGTTCCAGCACTGAGCTTGTATAGCGAATTTCTTGTATCTAGAACAAAACTTCCCCATTGAAAATAATGAAAATCCAGTTAATCCGTTCCGCACCCCCAAAAATATCAACATAAAAAGCAATTTTCCTAACAAATAACACTGATAAATAAGTGTGGATACACTTTGTCTGCTGAGCGTCATGTGATCATAACTGAGCTGATGGTTCTTCTTCTCTTGTGCGCGTCCCCCTCTCCTTATCTCTCTTGCTCGTTCACTCGCGCGCCTCTCTTTATCTCCTCTTGAGGGTACAGAAAAGCCAAGCAAAATGGCACCTTTTATTGGCTTACTAAAAAGATTACAAAATGCAAGCTTTCGAGGCAACTCAGGCCCCTTCTTCAGGCAAGATGTAATCAAAGCTTGCATATTGTAATGTTTTTAGTTAGCCAATAAAAGGTGTCATTTTGCTTGGCTTTTCTCTACATTCATAATGGCTAACGCGGTACAACACCCTAGTACTCCTCTTGAGGGCAATCGTCTCCTATTCTCCGTCTGCATGTCCGCAATATTTTTGGATACGCTTATACGGCGAACTGCTACAGCGAAACAATGAAATCACAAGTGCACAGACGCATAGATCCTCACGCTACGGGAGAACAAGGAACACTGAGTGAGCTGAAGGGCTGGCGGCGTCAGCTTGGGTGAATCCCCGAGTCGAGGCGGATTGGGAAACGTGTCACGCATAACCACAGCCTGGCTCGTGCTCGTATTTAGAGCTGAATTTTTCACTCATACTTTCCTCTTATCTTGAATTTCTCGTATGCAGAGGTGATCGTATCTAGAGGTTCCACTGTATATATATATACATATATATATGGCGGCACGGTGGCGCAGTGGTAGCGCTGCTGCCTCGTAGTTAGGAGACCCATCTGGGTTCGCTTCCCGGGTCCTCCCTGTGTGGAGTTTGCATGTTCTCCCCGTGTCTGCGTGGGTTTCCTCCGGGCACGGTTTCCTCCCACAATCCAAAGACATGCAGGTTAGGTGGATTGGCAATTCTAAATTGGCCCTAGTGTGTGCTTGGTGTGTGGGTGTGTTTGTGTGTGTCCTGTGGTGGGTTGGCACCCTGCCCAGGATTGGTTCCTGCCTTGTGCCCTGTGTTGGCTGGGATTGGCTCCAGCAGACCCCCGTGACCCTGTTTGGCTGTCGTTTAATTAAGAAAACAATTCATTCAGAGGACTGAATCCTTAAAAATAGGGCTATTAAAATGCAGGGAAAAAGAGTGAATGAGCAGTGAAAACTGATTAGGAAAAGGAGTGAGAATGAAAATTTGCAGCCACTGCGGCCCTCCAGGTCCGGAGTTTGACACCCCTGCTTTATGCCATACTTTGTGGGCTTGTCTGGCATATATTGGAGTCCCATGTATTTTATCATAGATTCATAGATAGTGTAGTTGGTGGAATTAGTTGGATGGATAGATTGATACTTTATTAATCCCATACTCCAGCAGCAGTATACTAATAAAGAACAATATTAAATTAAAGAGTGATAACAATGCAGGTATAACAGACAATAACTTTGTATAATGTTAATTTTACCCCCGGTGGAATTGAAGAGTCGCATAGTGTGGGGTCTCCTCAGTCTGTCAGTGGAGCAGGACTTTGACAGCAGTCTGTCTCTGAAGCTGCTCCTCTGTCTGGAGATGATCCTGTTCAGTGGATTCTCCATGATTGACAGGAGTCTGCTCAGCGCCCTTCACTCTGCTACGCAAGTCAAACTGTCCAGCTCCATGCCTACAGTAGAGCCTGCCTTCCTCACCAGTTTACCCAGGTGTGAGGCGTCCCTCTTCTTTATGCTGCCTCCCCAGCGCACCACCGCGTAGAAGAGGGCGCTCGCCACAACCGTCTGGTAGAACATGTGTAGCATCTTATTGCAGATGATGAAGGACGCCAGCCTTCTAATGAAGTCTAGTCGGCTCTGTCCTCTCTTTCACAGAGCATCAGTATTGGCAGTCCAATCCAATTTATCATCCACATAATAAATTAATCATGCACAGAGAAATCACGGCCAGGCTGATCAAATTGTTTATATGTTGGTTCCACCATGTCAAGCAGGACCTGAACTTTATACATGGAGTTATAGCCTGGCTCACCCCTTGGGATTTGCTTCTGGTTGTCACAGAAGTGAATACAACTTTGCAGCAGCACATTGTACCTATCATCACGCAGCATAACCTGTTCAAAGCCACCAGGGGACAAAGCACGTTTGGACTAATGCTCCCTGAAGTTATATCACCAGTCTAGTCAATGCCCTTCATCTCGTCTTTTGTTGTGGGTTTCCAATTTGAAAAACGAGAATGCGGTGAAAACGCAGCACGCGGTTCATAAAAAGTTCTCTGCCTACCTGTTTGCCTTATCTGACAGTAGCTGAAAAGCAGCATCAGGAGAGAGCAGCCTGACGTATCACAGTGGCTGGTTAATCTGTCATGTTCAACAGCGAGCCGTGCCATCTTGTGAAGTCCGGTAGCTAGTTTGGCCCCACGAACCTTGCCATACATGCATTCGGCTGTGCGAATGCGCTCAGCTGGGGTGGCATCAGCTGGTATCCGATCAGCTGGTGCCAGTTCCTCATTCTCTTGCTCGAAGTCCTGATCACTATCAACAAAATCAGATTTTGAAAAATCAGAGTCCAACTCAGCAATAATACGCAAAACATCATCTGCTGAGTATTTTCTTTTCTGCACTGTTTTCGCTCCCTCATGATATGTCGATGCCATCTTGCCTTTGTTTACATTTTGTAACTCGTGCACACGCAAGGATTAGATGCCAAGTCAATGAGTCTAACATTCCTCCGAACAGAGGGGGAATGCCTGTGACGTGACAATGAGTTCTGTCGCCATTAAAAGCTGATTGTCGCCCTCAACCCCTCCTGTTGACAAAAGTCGACACCCGCTCTAAAAGAGTTCATGGCTCTGACTGGTAACCTCTTGTTGTTGAACACCAGACATGCTGCTGCATTTTTTAATCATCTGCTGTCATAACCGCCAGCTGAGAGGTCACAGACGTCAAGACGTGACAAGGCCAAAGCCTGGACCAGGACTTGTGCGGTATACTCTGTAACATACGGTCTGATCCTGTGGATGTTGAACAGAGAAAATCTGCAAGATGGACAGATCATAGTAAGGTGGTCCATGAAGGACAGCTGGTCATCAATCACGACTCCAAAGTTGTGTACCCACTTAGCAGGCATTTGTGGTTGTGAGCCAAGCTGACAGAGAATAGACTGGTGAACTGGTATAACAAGACAATCCATCATGTTGCAACATCACAGAGACATGAAGAAATTCCAGCTGACACCGTGTGGTCCTCTGGTGGGAATGACAGACACAGCACTGATAGGAAAAAACCACAGAACTGGATGACAGGGCCTTGTGAGGAGGTGATTAGTGACGGGAGGAGACGACCCAGCAGTCATCCTTGGGGCACCCTGTGCTTGGCTGGTGCACTCTTGACATCCCTCCATCTCTCCATGCCAGGACACACCACAGAATCTGCTCAGGAGGCAGGAGTCAAATCACCAATGATGCCAGGTCAGAGAGGGTGGCCAGGAGGATTAGGTGGTTGAGATGAGCACAGATGACATGTCGGTAGCTACTGGCCCACCGTAACACGTCAACAACAGTAAGCAGAGCCGTCTCAGTGGAATGGCCGTCCATTAAGGCCGACTGATTAAGCAGACTTGGTTAGAGAAAGGAGAGGACAGACACGGGCCTGTGATGAGCGACTTGAGGTGCGTTGACTTGCGACTTGAGAGTGGCCATCTTGAGGAGAGGAGTTATTGGGGTCTGTTTGAACAATGCAGGTAATGGGCCTGTGAAAAATTCAGAATTCACAAGTCCCCTCTGTTTGTTTTCAAAAACAACAATTAGAAGAAAACTTTACGTTAAGGAAAAGATTCAGGGAACTCAACACCAACATACGGCTGACAAAGATAAGGTAACATAACTGAAATCAGGAGGGTGAGCAGAAGTGTTGACCCTGACATGAGTGACAGGTGACATTAAAGCCACTAAAGTACATTTAACAATACAACAATATAATAAGAGGATGATAATAAGAGATATTAAGACATCACCTTATAAATTGGCCAGTCCGAGTCTGACACACACACTCACACCAATGAGACGAGTCGAGATGTCTGCCAGGCGCCTCCTGCAGCAGTGCGTCGCCTTCATTTGCCTCTCAGGTGAGATTCCTGCTTTGTCAGTTTGCGTCTTTCCTACAGTCGCCAGGTTTGTGACAAACTGATAAAAGTTATTAGGACCAATTGGCTTTAAGAAGGTTTAAGGGGAAGGAATTCAATGATTTTCTTCAACTTCAACTCCAGTTTGTACTTGTGTGAGTTTTGTTACTGATAGTCTGTTTTTCTCTCACTATATATGGATGAAAGGCATGCATAGATAGAATTTATCAGGAGAGTCCATCCACATGTCCATTTTCAGGGCCACTATAGATTTGGGGACAAGGTGTTGACTCCATGGTGGAAGGTGTGCTACTCCATTGCAGACTACATTTTCACACACACACACAGGTCCATTTTAGAGTTGTTTCACTAACAATATAAACTCATCTTTGAGATGTGAGAGTAAAGCCTGACGACAAACCCACGCAGACTCCACCTAAACAATGACCCGGCGTGGGGTTCAAGCTCTGGACTTGGCGTCTTTGGGGCAGCAGTGATAGGCACTGCCCCACCGTGCCACTGATGTTGTTGCCCTTCTTCACCTTTTCTTTTTGTTGACCGCCTTGTCCACCTGCTCAGATGTTTCTGCGTTTCCTTAACGTGATCTCCAGGAGGGAATGTCAGCCCCTCGGGATCACAGAAGGGTGGCTGGAGAGGAGCCCACTGAGGAGTTTGTGCCTTCATAGCCCATCGGAGCAGCACACGCTCTATGTAATGATGTCATTGACGGATGTCCTCCTGACCTTCTGCTCTCCATTTCTGTAGCCTGACTGTGAGAAACTGAAGTCTGTTAGATGCTCACTGAACAGCCCACCTGTGTGCGCCAGCAATGCCCAGACCTACAGCAGCGCTTGTGGATTCTGTATTGTGAAACGGTAAGTGGCCAAGTGCTTTGAAGCCTGCCTGAACGTTCAGATGTTCAAGTTTGGAGTGCTAAATTCAATGTATAAGGAATCGATGCTGGGGAACTGAAGAAGACCATTCTGTGATTTTATATAGCGCCCTTGCATGATGAAGTCCATCGAAAGGCACAATTACAGTTAAAACACAGCACTTTAAATACATTATGGGCCACAGCAGGGAAGGGACTTGCACAAGTTCACACAAGTCAGCCAATGACAAGACGTTCATAAACACACCCATGACTTATATAGCGCCTTTTTGAGAGTTCACTCCAACTTAATGCAGATAAAACACAGCAGTTTGAATTCTTAATTGCAGGCCCCACAGTTTAATGGCTCATTCAGATCTACACAGACAGTCCATGGGTGATGGGAGTGGAAGGTCAAACTGACCCCTACTTTCTTTTCTGTTTCTTTTTCCGGTTTCTTTGTGGTGGTGACCTGCGCCACCTCCACCTACTCAAAGCTTCATGATGCTCCAACAATGATGGATGGATTAAAAGGCAGAACTCTACGTGACCATCATCATCAAGTCCTTCCATGAGAACCCTAAATCCAAAGAGGACTGTTTCATTGATGTTAGGTAGAATGCTCAGAGGGGACTGGGCGGTCTTATGGTCTGGAATCCCTACAGATTTTATTTTTTCTCCAGCCGTCTGGAGTTTTTTTGTTTTTTCTGTCCCCCCTGGCCATTGAACCTTACTTTTATTCAATGTTAATTAATGTTGATTTATTTTGTTTTCTTATTGTGTCTTTTATTTTTCTATTCTTTATTATGTAAAGCACTTTGAGCTACTGTGTGTATGAAAATGTGCTATAGAAATAAATGTTGTTGTTGTTGTTGCTATATATATATATATATATATATATATATATATATATATATATATATATATATATATATAGCGCCTTTTCACAGTGAATTCCATTTTAAGTGGGATTTTCATAAAGCAGAAATGTTTCCTTGGAGATGAAGTGACTCACAAAGGATCACAGAGGGACTCTATGACGTGGACTGAAGCTTATTGTTTTATATAGCACCTTTATTACAGTTTGGTGGCATGGCGGCACAGTGATTAGTGCTGCTGACTCATGGACCCTAAATATCAGGCTCAGATCCTAAGTTCATGTGTTGTCATGTAGAGGTGACATGTGTTCGCTCTGTCTGCATTGGTTAGGTTAGTGTACTTGGCGATTCCCAACTGCCCCCAGTATGAGTGTGAGTGGGACCAGTGATGGACTGGAGTCCTGCCTTAGTGCTACTAGGATGCTCTCCAGGTTTGAAAAACGATATGAGGTGACTTTTTAAAATGACTCTCATCCTGAGCCACTCTGTAGGTAAAACAGTTCATTTGTGTCCTGTGAGCTCTGGCAGGTGAATTGAGTCACTCAGGACCCCACAGTGACGGTGACAGTACAGACATTGTTTTCACTTTATATAGCGCCTTTCAAAGGTGACTTCCAACCTGAGATAGTCTCCAGTTACAGCTCTCTAATATCCACATTTCAACAATGTGTCACTGCTGATAAACGTACTCACTGAGGAACTCGCAGGACACGTCACAATGGCTTACAGTTTATATAGCGCCTTTTCAAAGTGAACTCCAATGTTAAACACAGTAATGTCAGCCTCTCACTAAAAGTCTCCCAACTCTCTCCCTGTAAACTTCTGGAAATCCTCTTTCTTTAGTCGAGTCTTACAAATCATCAGACTTCATTCTAGTGAAGGGTCAGGCTGCTGTGTGTTTGGGGGGAGCGGGTTAGCCGGTGGTCCGCAGTGCGCTTCTGCTGTTAATCCTTTTGTTCTTCCCCTCTCTGATTCTTCTCTCTGTGTTTGTGTCTAGCAGGCCTCTCTTCTTCAGTCTGCACCGTTATCAAGAACTTTCTGTCTATGAGAGACCACCTTTACAGGGCGGTTAGAGGAGGGTGAGGTCAGAGAGGGCTTGTAGTTGTCACATCACACGACTTCACACTGGAGGGGATGTTCAAGCTTGTAACTGCTGTTGTTGATCTTGTCATTTTAAAGCCATGTCACATAACAAGACTTTTCCAGCTATTTTTAGTTGTAGACTTCATTTACATAACGTCATTGAGTTGGGGGGCCGTCAAGGCATGGCCCTCTTATCTGCATTCGTGTCGTCTGACACCTTTAGCTTCTCCATCCAACCATTTTGTGACTCGTGGCCTTCAACAGGTTATATAACCTTAAATTGTAGGGGCGGAGCCTGTGTGCAGTAACACTGACAGCCAATGAGTGCCAAGCAGGAAATACAATTCATTGAATGGTGCGATGAGCTAAAAGGAGCAGGAGAGTTTTGGACCCTGCATAGAGAAGAAGGACTCGTCTGTCTGATGTCTCGTGTTTTAAATACCAAGAGAAAAATTGACAAAGTTAAACAACGGGGAGATACGGTGGCTGAAGTCACCACACCTGTAAAGCTGAGTCAGGCAGCACGTCACTAGCTGTCATAAAAAATGATAGACATGTGGCATTGTGGAAATGTGACACTGAGCTGGCCTGTCATCACAGAGTCAAGTAAGTTGACATCCCCAGCGATTTCTAGTTGTATAATTTGACTTACGCAGGCAAAGAGATCAGCAAGACATTCGGCAAGTTAGACATCCCTTGTGACTGGCAGTCGTGTAGGTTGACGTCACCAGCAAGTTCTCATCATATAAACTGACATACTCAGATTGAGATTGACAACCGCTGACATCAAGTTCGACATTCCCTCTATGTAAAGCTGTTTAATGTGACATTGACTTAATATGACATGTCCTGCGGTTTCTAGCTTTATAAACTGGTTTAGTCAGGCGAGGAGATCAGCAACCACGGGCATCAAGTTTGATGTCCTCTCTGACTAGAAGTCCTATAATGTCACATGCCCTGTGATTTCTAGTCACATACAGTAACTTGACATACTCAGGTGACGAGATCGACAACTGCAGATGTAAAGTTTGATGCCGCCTTCGACTAGAAGTCATGTAATGTGACAGCCCTGGGATTTCTAGTCATGTAATCCGATATCAGCAGCTGCAGTTCCCAAGTGTGACAACCCCTTCTGAAGAGCAGTAATGTGACATCGGTTTAAGACTGTCGCCTTCAGTGCGGCTGACATTATCGGTGTGTAACTTTACTCAACATCTGTAGACAAAACTGCAAACTCCATCACTGGCAGGCCTGTGTGTTAAGTTGAGACCAGCAAATCTCGCATAGTGGGCCAGGTGAGCAGTTCGGGGGTCTCGAGGTCAGGCAGGTTTTGGAGGTGAAGAAGATGAAATTTCACATTTCAGGTAATTCTACTCAGTAAGGGTGGCATCTGAGAGTGTGTGTTGATTGGCACACACGTGTCACATTGTCACTGAACTCGGTACTCGTCACAACACACGTCACACCAGAGCAGCTGGCCTTCACATTGCTGAGGTTTTATTGTAAGTTTCAATTTTCCTGCACCATTCAGTTCATTGGGTGGCAAGTTGTCTCCATCGTGATAAGTCTTGTGTGTTGTTCTCTGCCTTGTCCCACGCAATGTCAACAAGTAATCTATGAACATCCTCCATTGCTAAAGATGACTGCAGTTCTTTTAATAATTTATTATTTTTCTTTATTTTGAACCCCTGCTCTCCTTCATCCTTAACTTCTATTTCACAGATGTTCCCCACCTAACTTTTATATTAGTCAGACCATCTTAGGCTTCCTTTCAGTTGTTTCCATATTTCCACAAAGTGTCACAGACAACGGCAAGAAGATCTGACTGGGAGTGAACAGGCAGGTTTAGGACTTTTATATAGCGCCTTTCAGGGTGTGTAGTGAAGAAGTTTGCAGTCAGGACACATGGCCTTCCTTTGTGTTACACTCAGATCACAGGCAGGTCATGTCATTGGCACGGTGGCCCAGCATGCCAGGTGTGTTTGGGGTCATCTGAACTTTTTAATAATTATTTGTCACTTCTGTCCTCGTTCATCATGAGAGGACAATGTCAGCCAGCCCTTGTCTGACATAATTTGATAGAAATAGTTCAGATAGCCCATAATATTCTACATATTGACTCCCTGTATGCAGTGTGGTCCTTTTATTAACTAAGCCGTCGTGCTGAGTGGGCAGTGGTCACCTGATCCAGGACCACCACAGGTGCTGCCGTCCCATACCTGCCTCAGGTGTGCAGGTGGTGCTGAGCGCGGCTCTTAAAGTCTCCTGTGGGTGGAATGAAGGAAGCGTCACGGAGTGGACATCTTGGCTCACTGCTTTTGTTCTTCACATGTCTTTCCTTTACAGCAGCACAAATAGTCCGATGTATGCTGTAAAAAAATGGAGCCTGTTGAATCCATGGACGAACAACTGGAGGTCTGCTGATGTTTACTCTGCTTTGCACGTCACAAGCCCCCTTAGCCCCTCTGCTAACCCCTGCAGCCTTTCAATTCTAAAATAAACGTTTATTTCTGACATGAAATCTGATCTTAGGCTCATCTTTATTGTGTTTACCTCATACAATATCCAAAGTGACCTCCAAATCACGGTCGCATACCACAGTTCTTTCCAGATTTCTACATTGTAAGGCCTGGCCGGTGTGATGGCTCTTTTGAGTCACCGGAGGATTCATAAGACCAGGGGCCTCATGTATAAACGGTGCGTACGCACAGAAATGTTGCGTAAGAACTTTTCCACGTTCAAATCGCGATGTATAAAACCTACACTTGCCGTAAAGCCACGCACTTTTCCACGGTACCTCATGCCTTGTCGTACGCGAGTTCTCCGCTCGGTTTTGCAAACTGGCGGCACACAGCGTCAAAGCAGTGCTACTGTTCTTGTGTGATTACTCATTATTTTCATGACACGGCTTTATAAATAAACCGAAACTAACCGCATATTGTTTATTAGTGTAATGCATCTGATTGTAATTAACTTGTAACAATATAATGGTAGAGGGAACAGCCATAGTATTCCAAATACCAGAACTGCTTTAGCGTTGTTACTCTCACTTCTTCTTCTTCTTTCAGCTCCTCCCGTTAGGAGTTGCCACAGTTGATCATCTTTTTCCATATTACTCTCACTGCCCCACTCGGAGTATTTATATCACTGTATCTGAGTGTGAATCACAGCAGCAGCTGATCGGAAAGAGAATTATCGGTATACGGCATTAAGCACACGCTGTCTCTGCCACGGCAAAACGTTTCAAAGCCTTTCCTGTACGGACCTCGCGGTTCAGAAACGGTTTCATCCCAAGAACTTTAAATGCACTCAATCAATGCTCCTTGTAGAACTGTTAGGACTTATAAGTACAATCACCTCACTGTAAACTTGAGATACAGTTATAATATCTCACAACCTGAGCCACTTTATAAAGCGCGTATTTACATATGATGACGATATCATTTTTTTTTTTTTTTTTTAATTTTTATTAATTTTATTACAATCCATACAAAGCAATCAAGATTTTACAAAAAGAAAAATTGAGTTAAGAACAGATCGATCCCCACCCCTGGATGACGATATCATTTTTAAGGTGAAATGCAACAAAATACGTTGATTATATTATACAGATAAAACTCTAACTTCATTTAAATAATCTGTATCTATACTAATAAAAGGCATAGCCCTCACTGACTCATCACTAATTCTTCAACTTCCCGTGTAGGTGGAAGGCTAAGGTTCATTCCTTACAGCTTACTTACAAAAGTTGGGCAGGTTTCATTTCAAAATTCTACACTTAATGGTCATAACTGGAAGCTATTTTTTTGTTCATATACTATAATATATGTCTGCTCGATGCCCATGGGAGGCGGAGTTACGCCTCCCACGTAATTTAGTGCCTGCCCATATAAGGCCATCCGTCAGCAGCAATCCAATAGAAACACTGTCGCTAAATATTCACGGGTGAAGTACTGTTCTTATGCAGATGAAGATGAGATGGTCAGGGTGGTGTTTGGCACAAACTCAGCGAAACTGCGAGAGAAACTTTTAAGTGTCGGGTCTTAGCTGACATTACATACAGCCGTGGACATCACACGAGATGGCACCAGCACAGCTGGGAACCTTCGATGCATGTACACCGAGCGGCTCATGTGAACTGACGCAGTACGCAGACAACAAGCAAGAGCTCCAAAGAGCGCTAAACAAAAAACACATTACACAATTGAGAAGGCAGCAAAAGAATATGAAGCGAGTGACGCATACAAGCATATTCATAAATGCAGCTACTGTGGAAACAAAGCACACGGTGGAAAAAGTCAATGTCCGGCTAAAGGAAGACAGTGCAAAAAAACCTGTGCATGCAGTGTGTCACGTCTCAGATAAAGAGGAAGACGAGCTGTTTATTGATGCAGTAAGAAACGAATCGATGAATGAAACCTGTCATCTTTACACCGATTGACAAACACGGAATGTAACTTGAACACAACACATCCTACAAATACGAACCTGATTGAAAGAAATAATGATAATCAAATTCCTGGTGACAGCAACACTGTACGAGTATATTGACAATCATGTTACGTTATTTTTAAAATGTTCCCTTTTCTTTTTCATAACTTCTACACTACTTCTCCGCTGCGAAGCGCGGGTATATATATATATATGTGTATATATACCCCGATCTAAATACTCTCAAATAGACAAACCACACGCCGGGGTGCAATGGTAGAGACTTCGCCTCTAGCGCCGAGGTTCGATTTCCGATAGGGGGTGCACTGAGTATGTACGCGCGCTTCCCGATTCATTTCACCCTCTCATCTCCTTGGTTTGAGACGTTTGAAAAAATATGCGGTTAACGCAGAAAGACAGATCACCAATTGAAGCTTTATGAATAATGGATACAAAGCGCGTTCCTATGACTGATCGGAGGAAAATTTTATTTCAAAAGACCACCCGACGGAAGCCTTGATAAAAGCGTGGTTTTGTGCAAACTGTCCAAATACGAAGCTGATTGAAAGAAACTATAATCAAATCCTTGATGACAGCAACACTCATAACAGTCACAAAACTATTACATTCACATTCATGTTACGTTATTTTTAAAATGTTTCCTTTTCTTAACACAAGCACAGTTGAGAAGCTTCGATGCATGTAGTCTATAACGCGTTTAAAAAAATAACGCATTTAATCACACTTTCAATTCCAAGCAAAGGGGAACTTTTGTCAATGCATGATTTCCTGGTACACCGATACACTGATGCACACATCAGAGCTACAAAAATGTTAGAGTCGGAATAAAGCGCATTCCTAGGACTGATCGGAGGAAAATTTCATTTCAAAAAACTACCCGACGGAAGCCTTGATAAAAGCGTAGTTTTGTGTAAAAACTGAAAAGCAAGCAAAATTAGATGCATTACAGAAAGCGGACTTTGTGGCTCTTACTGGGGATCATTGGACTTCTGTGACCGTCAGTAATTCTAATTACATCTAATTACAAAATGTTCAATGATCACACTGTTTTAGCCTAATGTACAAAATAATTTTGGCTAATGTTACTCAGAGTTTAAAGAGTAAGCTGGTCAAATTAACTTTTATGTTTCTGACTTATTTTTTTAAGAAGAAAAACTGCACTTTATGTTGAAATTTTGGTTATTATTATTTAAAGACAATACCATTCTGAAAATGTACTTAAAGTACTTAAACTACCACTTTATTTTTAAGTCTGCCCAATTTTAACCAGGGATGATATTTTTGTTTCTGTTTTGAATTGAAATGCAGTTTAAAGGCATTTTTTTTTTCAGAAATTAAAAGTTTGAGTTTACAATATTCATGTACATGTCTATTATTTGATTCTGTCTCCCACTAAAACCCTTTAAAATTTAAAAAAAACTTTTGCGATTTGGGGCAAATGTTCATGTGTGATTACATACGATTAATCAAGATTAATTATTACACAGCCTCTAATTAATTAGATTAATTTTTTAATCGAGTCCCACCCCTAATATATATATGCAGATATATATATATATATATATATATATATATATATATATATATATATATATATATATATATATATATTGTCAGGGATGCCAGGGGCCATGACCCGGCCGGGACGCCATGAGGGACCGGATGTGGGTCTGCGCCCACCCTGGATCACGTGGGGGTCGCCTTCCTGGTTGCTCTGGTTTCTTTGCAGTAAGGAGTCTCAAACCGTCGGGGCGTCCCAGAGTGACAGGAGGAATGGTAGGCTGGGTGTCGGTTCCTCCGATAGGTTGGGACGCGGTGCTGGGTGCACTCGTCCAGGTGCTGGCCGCCCTCTGCGGGGCAGAGGGAATCCCTGAGGCCGGCGGAGAGAGCGTAGGCGGTGCCGGCGATTCCATCGTTAAGAGGGACACCGAAGCCGCGAAGAGGGTGCCGAACAGGCAAGTGCCGGGGTGCCGATTGGAGGGGGAACACTGCCCGTGTGTGGCAGAAGAAGGGTGCCTTGGCAGCGGTTCTGCCCCGGTGTTCTCTTTTGTAGGGATGGACCCTGGGCGAGCAGTAGGACCCCCTTCATTGGGGACCTGCCCTCTGATGTCGGACCGTCTGCGGAAGGATCTCTCTGCTGGTGTGCGGGTGCCGCCACGGCTGGAGGAGGCTGTAAGGGAGCGAGCGACTCTGACCAAAGGGGCGCAGAGGCCTCAGAGGGGGTGCCGAACAAGGAGACCCCAGGGTGCTGGTAAGAGGGGGGAGCTCAACTTGTGCGAGGCGCAGGGGAGCACCAAGTGGTGGTGCTCAGGCCGTGTCTCCGCCCCTGTCCCTGCTTGGAGAGCGGGACCGGACCCCAGCTATCCTGTAGTAGGACCCGCTTCGAGGCTGCGCTGCTCTCGTGGGACGGGCCGCTCTGTCCCCCGAGTGGTCTTCACTGGCTGTGGGGCAGTGTCAGGGATTCCAGGGGCCATGACCTGGCCGGGACGCCATGAGGGACCGGATGTGGGTCTGCGCCCACCCTGGATCACGTGGGGGTCACCTTCCTAGTTGCTCTGGGGGCCATGGGTACAAGGCATTGAAGCTCCACCCTGTAGGGGCCCGTGGTCACCGCCAGGAGGCGCCCCAATGCCTTGGGGACCTGTTACCCCAGCACTTCCGCCACACCAGGAAGTGCTGGGGGAAAGAATTAGGACGGCGCCCGGAGAGCTGCTGGGAGGACAGCCGGCACTTCTGCCACGCTGGGGTGTAGCTAGAGGAGGAATGCCGGGAACACCTGGGGCTCATCCGGGGACTCTATAAAAGGGGCCGTCTCCCTTCATTCAAGGCTAGAGTCGGGTGGAAGAGGACGAGGCACGAGGAGAGTGTGGAGGCGGCCCGAAGAGCAGGCATTTGTGGCCAGGACTGTGTTTGGGGTTTTGTGCACTAGTGGACTGGGTCTGAGTGACCATACTATTAGTATATATATATAGTATATATTTGTGTAAATAAACGTGTGGTGGTTTGATGAACAACATGTCCGCCTGTCTGTGTCTGGGCCGGGTTCACAATATATATATATATATATATGTATATATATGTATATATTTGTATATGTGTATATATTGTGACGGACAGCCGGGTCCCATGCCCGGCAGGGACGCCCGCTGCTGCTTATGTTCCGGGGGAGCTTTAATGCTTTTGGTCTCTCAGTTATATAGTGCTGTAGCTGTCCTCTCGACTACAAACTATCATATCTGTCTATCTACCTATGATGATAAGCGTTTTAAAATAAAATTTCTTTAAATTATATAGTGCCTTTCCTACCTGCCTGTCGAAAATAGTGCCTTAAATTTTAATGTCCTTCAATTAAATAGTGCATTTCTAATCTATCTGTCTATAATATAGTGCTTTAAATTTCACAACTACATCATCATGCCTTTAACTTTCTTATCTGTCTGGCTAGCATCCAAAATCAGGTCATCTTTCAGTTATATAGTGCCTTTCATATACAGCTGTGTTTATAATGTAGTGCATCAGGCTGTTGTGAAGGACAGCCGGATCCCATGCCCGGCAGGGACGCCCCTGCTGTTTATGTTCTGGGGGAGCCACCATGGGCACTCCAGTACCTCCCCCGGGACGCTTGGTGGCAGCCTCCATGGCTGACGGTGATTCCCCAACCACCCGCAGGGCTCCATGGGAGATGGAGTCCTCCACAGCCTGGTTGGGGGCTCGGATGGCCGCTAGGGGGAGCTGCATGGACTCAGCAGCCTGGCTGGACGAATCTTCAGCCCCACCCGGAGGTGCAATTAGGACCAGGTGGTCAAGCACCTGGAACACTTCTGGGTGGGTTATAAAAAGGGCCAGCCACCACCACTCAGAGAGCCAGGGTTGGGAGGAGGAGGACTAAGCTTGAGGAGGAGTGGTGGAAGAAGAGAAGAAGGATTGTTGGTTGGGTTTTCAGTGTGTGCTTTGGGACTGTGTTTGGGCTGTGTGGCACGGGGAAGACGTGTCCCACAGCTGAAGAAAAATAAAAGTCTTTTGTACTTTTTATACGTGCCTCTGTGTCTTTCTGTGTCGGGTCAGGCGCCTATATAGCGCCTTTGTTACAATATATATGTTTATATGTGTGTATGTGTGTATATATATATATATATATATAAATATATATATATATATATATATGCCAGCAACACTCATGACAATGACAACACAATTACATTGACAATCATGTTACGTTATTTTTAAAATGTTTCCTTTTCTTTTTCATTACTTCTTTAACACACTACTTCTCCGCTGCAAAGCGCGGGTATTTTGCTAGTTGTTAATAATTAAACATGTGAGGACACGGTGCCGCAGCGCTAGCAAGTTCATGTATTGTTCCTGCTTTGCGTGCTGTATATTTGCTGAGGCTGGCGCGACACTGGAAGGATAGACGGATAGAATATTTAAACACGTACTATGAAGACATTTCAATGTTCCTTAAATGTTTTGAAGAATCATCATTGTAAGCCTACAGATGGCTTCATGTCTATTACAGAGCTGATTGTGTGGCGATTGGGTATTTGGAGAAAGAAAAGTAAGGACAGGAACGGGAGGTTAGTATGTTTGAAAGAGACAGGACTGCTACAATAAATTATTTCATCGAAGGTCGCGCATGGCGCAGCAGCATCTTGTGTGAGACATGAACAATCACTGCGCCATCGTAGTCCCATGTTTAATAACGTGCTTTCATTCCAATCATCATGAAAATGATATCAAGTATACTTCTCAGTATTTTAATTATTCAGAGAGCTGTAATATCACGAATGTAATGGATTCTGTGTTCTGTCGGAGGTAGAGAAAACCCATTTAAGAAGCACGTAGTGATTACATAGAGCACATAGAAGATCACATACAAAACAAAGCATTTAATGTGCTACTTTAGTTACCATTGGATTTGAGAAACTAGTAAATTAAATGATTTTAAGATAAAGTTTATGATGTGCTACTTTAATGACAAAATAAACTACGTGATTAAAGTGGAAATTTCGAGATTGAAGTTGACATTTCGTGCTTTTTCCCCACCGTGTGCCTATTTTTTTTTCTCTGTACCCTAATAAGTTTCATACGACACTCAGACTGTGAGCTATGCCTCCCCTTTTCACGGCGACTTTGAAATGTGACTTCTTTTATAACTCCGGCACTGTGTGACATTGTGAACGTGAGCTTTCAAGTTTCTCCAACACGCTATGTCACTCGATCAACTTCCTTTTGTCTTTTATTCCACTGTTTAAACTAACAAATAGGACGTTTTTCCTTTTCCTCCACTTGGTATTTGCTGAAATTCTAATATTTTCCCCCGTGCTTCTTCCATTGTCTTTTCACAGAACGCTGAGCTTAAGGGCGATTTATATTGATTTGCATATTCAAAGAGGCGTAATTCTGAGAGGAATTTGGGTTTGTCAGCAGGCGCGTGAACAAGCGTTACTTTTCACGCTGGCCAGGATTTATGTAGCGGAAGAACATGGAAGCTGGAGTACGCATAGATTCCTGCATCTGGATTTATCTGTGCGTAAGCACATTTCGGCTTTGGTGCTTACGTCATGTTACAGCGCGAGTTCTACGCACGGCGTTATGCATGAGGCCCCAGGTGATTTGTGTGATTTCAGCCTATGTAATCTCTCTGTACAATTTCTCACTCAGTACCTCCTTAGTAGACCCTGTTATTGCTGAGATGTTATTGATCTTCCTCACACGTTGAGCGCAGACAAATGTGAGTTTAGAGCATCTGCTATTTGACAGTCTGTATTTTTAATTCTCCTTCATCATTACTAAAGCACTACCTCCTGTTCGGTTACTACTAAAATACTGAAGAGAATCTCTTAGGGTCGTCTCACCTTATCTGCTATGTTCCTCTCGAATTGTCTTTTAATATCCTTCTTAATGGTTGCCCTCATGCTCTTATACGCCCTACGATTTCCATTGCAGTTAATCTTATACATCTAATTTGTCTGTTTTATCCTTTGCAGCTTCTTTATTAACTCTTTAAAAAAATCTCTGCAGTGGGTAATACATTTCCTACTGATTCCAAATTTAGGTATGTACCTGTCTACCATTACCTGTAAATGTTTCTACACTTGCTCCACTGCTCCTCGACTGTCTCCACCCTGAAAAAATAATACCAGTCCATCCTCCTTAGACACTGACGCATCTGCTCAAAATCGGCTCTATCAAAGTTAAACTTAACAGTGTTAATCTTTGCATGCGCGCTCTTCCAAAATAATGAGAATTGAATATTTTGTTCACATGATCTTAGTGGTCCAATCACCTCTACACCATTAATGCTATTCTGATTATTACAAAAGAAACTCATTCCAGACAGGCTTCACACTGCATTGTTACTGTATTAAAAAACAGATTAAGTCTAAAAACAACTGCACTTGTGCTCCGCTCTTTGCAAGGTTCTCTCAGTTAATATTCAGGTACTTAAAGTCTCTCATTATTATAATTTCCCCCTGCAGACCTGCCATTTTAACAGTACTAAAAAGATATGCGTTGAAATTAGTGTCTGCATTGGGTGGTCTGTAACATACCCTTAATATTAGGCCTTCTTCCCTAATGCTTTCTAGATGAAGCCAGATGTTCTCACTAAGATTGGGCTCAACTGAAGAGGACTCACATTTAAATTCTGTTTGACATAAACAGCAACCCCACTTCCTCTTCTGTTCTGTATATCCTTCTAATTGAAGGTGTGCCACTCTATGTTCTACGTATCCCTAGCTTTTCTTTTAAGCCCAGTTTCTATTATTGCTATAATATCATAAATATAAATCACTACATATAAATTCAACTCTCCAACTTTCTGGACTTCTCTAGCGCCTTCAACACCATCCAACCACTGCTCCTTAGGAACAAGCTGACAGACATGGGAGAAGATTCATACCTGGTGCCATGGATCTTACAGACAGACCTCAGTATGTGCGTCTCGGGAACTGCAGGTCTGACATTGTGGTCAGCAACACAGGAGCGCTGCAGGGGACTGGACTTTCTCCGGTCCTGTTCACCCAACATACATCAGACTTCCAATACAACTCAGAGTCCTGCCACGTGCAAACGTTCACTGACGACACAGCTATGGTGGGCTGCATCAGGAGTGGGGAGGAGGAGTATAGGACCCTAATCGAGGACTTTGTTAAATGGTGCGACTCAAACCACTTACACCTGAACACCAGCAAAACCAAGGAACTGGTGGTGGATTTTAGGAGGACCAGACCCCTCATGGACCCCGTGATCATCAGAGGTGACTGTGCAGAGGGTGCAGACCTATAAATACCTGGGAGTGATAAATTGGACTGGACTGCCAATACTGATGCTCTATGTAAGAGAGGACAGAGCCGACTATACTTCATTAGAAGGCTGGCGTCCTTCAACATCTGTAATAAGATGTAGCAGATGTTCTATCAGACAGTCATGGTGAGCGCCCTCTTCTATGTGGTGGTGTGCTGGTAAGGCAGCATAAAGAAGAGGGACGCCTCATGCCTGGACAAACTGGTGAGGAAGGCAGGCTCTATTGTAGGCACGGAGCTGGACAGTTTGACATGCGTGGTAGAGCGACGGGCGCTGAGCAGACTCAATCATGGAGAATCCACTGCATCCACTGAACAGGATCATCTCCAGACAGAGGAGCAGCTTCAGCCACAGACTGCTGTCACCATCCTGCTCCACTGACAGACTGAGGAGACCCCACACTATGTGACTCTTCAATTCCACCGGGGGAGTAAACTTTAACATTATACAAGGATTACAGACTGTTATACCTGCGCACCTCGCACTCCCTACCTTGATTTTTTTAACTTGCACTGTGCTTTTTTTGCTCTTTCATTAATATTGTTTTTTTAGAAGCTTTATCCTTGGGGATTGATAAATTATCTATCTATCTATCTATCTATCTATCTATCTATCTATCTATCTATCTATCTATCTATCTATCTATCTATCTATCTATCTAACTAACTCACTTGTTTTACTTTTGATTCTTCTAGCATTAAAAGGCAAGCTATTTTTAACGTGTTACTCATTTAACTTTTACATTTAAATGTTGGGTTAGAATTTACATTACTATCCATTTTTATTTTTGCACTATTGTTTATTCCTCCATGTACAGTTCTAAACCTGACCTGCCCCTCAAATCCCCACCTTTAAAGAACCCTTGACTGACCTTCTCATACATACACCTCGCCAACTCATTGGTGCCCTCCAGTTCAGATGTAACAAGTCCCGTCTGTTCCAAAAGGAGCCCCAATGCCACATAAACCAATACCTTTCTACCCTACACCAAGATATAGGCTTACCTGGACTAGATGCATGGCACAGGCAGAACTTCAGAGAAGACTACCTTGTCAGATGTGTTCCTCAGCCTGGAAGCTAACCCTTTAAATTTGGATCGCAAAAACTGACAAGCTACCCTTATGCATGTCATTGGTTTTAACATGGAAAATGACAACTGGATTCATCCCCGTTCTGGCCAAGAGTCTATTCAACCTTTCCAAAGGAGATCTCCCATCTATGCATCTTGAAACTCTCCATCTCTGGAGCAAATTAGCACTTCAATCCCCCTAATAATTGAGTCCCCAACCGTCACTACCTCTCTTTATCTGGGAACTGGTTTTGAGGTGGCCCATTGCCTGCCCACCAACTTGGAATCTTTAGAGACACCATCCCACTCCACAAGGACCTGAAAAGTTTGACGCTTCCAATTCTGGGGTTGATGCCACCCGACAGCGAGTACCCTTAACTTGCGTCTTGTGACCGTGACCTGCTATGTCTGCTATGGAATCTCCTCCCACCATTGGCGCACACTCTCTCTCGCTCTCTCTTTCTAAAGGACGCTGAGTCCAGGTCCGCACCAATTCTTTACTGCAATGCAGGCCATCCAACTCCTCCAGTTCAGGAACCCTGATTTCAAGGTGCTGGATCAGCTGGCAGATGAAGCCCACATAGAAGACTGCAGACTCCTCCAAGCCATCCCCTAGAAAGTCCAACATACAACAGCACTTGCATTGCACAGGCTTCAATATAAAAATTTGGCTTTGAGATACTAAAGCTGCTAAACTTGTTTTTATTTTTTTTATTAAAATTAAATGATTTCGTTTTCATAGTTCTTATTCTATTCTGACTGATTATATCAGATGTAACCCATCCTTCCTTTAACATTATCTGCAATAGGAGGTTTAAGTCAGTTTGCCACCATAACACAAATGGCACAGTACTTGAGGTCACTGTAATTCACTATTAGGTGTCACAGTTCTTTCAACTTAAAAGGTAATTGAACTTTCCTAGTTATACAGAGTTTGACCAATTTTAAATCCTTTCCACTTCACTTTTGTCCTCACTTTGGATCTCCAAATTTGTCATCCTTGGACGAGCTGTTCCTCCAATAAGGTGTGAGCTAGCTGCCTTGTCAGTAGTGATCGCAGTGCCTGCATTTGAGCAGGAATACTTCATATATCCCACTGAACACATCTCAAAATCTGTGACGTTCTCAGATGTGTGGTACCCTTCAGATGCTATGTGCTCACCTTAGGACGTCTTACAAGTTTGCAACACTTCTGAAAGGCAGTTGAGACGGGCGATGGCAGCAGCATATCTTCAATGCCCTTCATAGCCATTAATTGTGTGAAATATAAAATGCAGAAGATTTTAGAAAACAGGCAAATACTTTTTCACAGTACAGCCAATGAGTCAGTTCACCTGCCAGGGCACACATCGTAGAATTATGCAAAGAGTTTTGTAGAATTAGCTTTCGATTTGGATAAAAGTGCCAACCCAATCAATAAATGTAAATGTGGAGTATTTAACAAGTTTAAATTTGAGCTATCAGGGTGAAGTTTCTGGGTTTTCAATGCAAATCCAACTGCTGACTCACCCTGTTACTTTGAATGAGTGACCTGCAAGGGTTCAGACTGAATACGTGCAAGAAGACGTCTACAGTGGGTGGTATGGTGGCGCAGTGTTATAGTGCTGCTGCCTTATGGGTATGGAGACCCAGGTGAGTGTCCAGGATCCTCTCTGCATGGAGTTTGTATGTTCTCATGGTGTCCGTGTGGGTTTCCTCCGATTTCCTCCTACTACCCAAAGACACACAGGTTGGGTGAACTGCAGATTGTAAATTATTCCTATTGTACGGGTGATTTGTGTGTATTCATCCTGTGATGGCTGGGACAGGCTCTATAAGAGCCCCGATGAGCTGGTTTTGGAAAAAGCAGGTTAGAGAGTGAGATGTCTACAGTTTAACATTGTTATCACTATGATAGCCGCTTTATAAAAATTACAGATTTACTAGAAACTAGAGGTGTGCGATATTGGAGAAAAAAAATCTCGATATTTTCTGGGACTTTGACGATAACGATAACTCCAAGATAATGTATTATTTGAAATTATATTGAATTATATTTTTGTCATCTATAGCTTTACTTATCCTGGGGCCTCATGTATAACGCCGTGCGTAGAACTCGCACTATAACATGGCGTAAGCACAAAAGCCGAAATGTGCTTACGCACAGAAAAATTCAGATGCAGGAATCTGTATGGGTGGCATGGTGGCGCAGTGGTAGCGCTGCTGCCTCGCAGTTAGGAGACCCAGGTTCGCTTCCCGGGTCCTCCCTGTGTGGAGTTTGCATGTTCTCCCTGTGTCTGCGTGGGTTTCCTCCGGGCACTCCGGTTTCCTCCCACAATCCAAAGACATGCAGGTTAGGTGGATTGGTGATTCTAAATTGGCCTGTGTGTGTGCTTGGTGTGGGTGTGTTTGTGTGTGTACTGCAGTGGGTTGGCACCCTGCCTTGTGCCCTGTGTTGGCTGGAATTGGCTCCAGCAGACCCCCATGACCCTGTATTTGGGTTCAGCAGGTTAGAAAATGGGTGGATAGATGAAATCGCCCTTAAGCTCACGTTCTTCTGCTGCATAAAGTCAGCATGGGAAAAGCACGGGGCGCTTTATCACGCCCCAACTCCTCCCAGCGAATACACCTCTATGAATATGCAAATCAATATAAACTTAAGCTCAGCCTTCTGTGAAAAGACAATGGGAAAAGCACGGGGAAAATAAACTGTGGAATACCAATGGAGGCAAAAACATACTGTTTGTTCAAATAAACTGTGGAATAATCAACAAAAGTGACATAGCGTGTTGGAGAAACTTGAAAGGTCACGTTCACAAAATCACACAGTGCCGGAAATAAAAAAGAAGTCACATATCAAAGTCGCCGTGAAAAGGGAGTCGTAGCCCACCGTCTGAGTGTCACAAGAAAGCTGATTAGGGTACAGAGAACAAAAGGCACACAGTGGGGAAAAAGCACGAAATGTCAACTTCAATCTCGACATTTCCACTTTAATCACGTAGTTTATTTGGTCATTAAAGTAGAACATCATAAACTTCATCTTAAAATCGTTTAATTAACCAGTTTCTCAAATCACATCGTAATTAAAGTAGCACGTTAAATGCTTTGTTTTGTATTTGATCTTCTATGTGCTCTGTGTGTGTGAATCACTACTTGCTTCTTAAACTGGCTCTCTTCCTCTGACTGGACACAGAGTCCATTACATTCGTGATATTACAGCTCTCTGAATAACTAAATTACTGAGATGTATACGTAATATAATTTTCATGATGATAGGAGTTAAAGCACGTTATTAAACATGTGTTTCACTTCGATGAAATAATTTATTGCAGCAGTACTCGGGGTGGCTCTAGGCTTGTGGTGGCACTGGGCAGAGGAAGAATCGGTGGCTCCTTCGCCCGCCAATGTCAGTAAGGTAGCTTATGCACGGTGGATGGCTGCATAGCCGCCTCGTGCTCATGACACAAGCATTTAACTTTTGCCGAAATTTGTCGCTGCGTTTATAGCTGTGTTGTTATTTTCTCTTTCTGTTTTATATTCAATATATATCGGCGTAGCCGTCACTGCAGTCAGTGCTTTTCTTTCCCCAAGTAACCGATCGCCACACAATCAGCTCTGTAATAGAAGTTAAGCCATCTGTAAGCTTAGCGCTGATTCTTCAAAACGTTTAAAGAACATTGAAATATCTTCGTAGTACATGTTTAATTATTCTATCCTTCACGACACTCCCAGTGAAGAATATAGATTATTTAAATGAAGTTAAAGTTTTATGTGTATAATTTAACAAACATATTTTGCTGCATTTCACCTTAAAAATGATATCGTCATCATATGTAAATACGCGCTTTATAAAGTGGCTCAAGTTGTGCGATATTATAACTGTAGCGCAAGTTTACAGTGAGATGATTGAACTTATAAGTCCTAACAGTTCTACAAGGAGCATTGATTGAGTGCATTTAAAGTTCTTGGGATGAAACTGTTTTGAACCGCGAGGTCCGTACAGGAAAGGCTTTAAAACGTTTTGCCGTGGCAGAGACAGCGTGCCCATGAAACTGTATACCGATAATTCTCTTTCCGATCAGCTGCTGCTGTGATTCACACTCAGATACAGTGATACAAATACTCTTGAGTGGTGCAGTGAGAGAAATAAGGAAAAAGATGATCCGCTGTGGCAACTCCTAACGGGAGGAGCTGAAAGAAGAAGAAGAAGAAGAAGAGAGAGTAACAACGCTAAAGCAATTACGGTATTTGGAAGTTAATTACAATCAGATTCGTCACACTAATAAACAATATGCGGTTAGTTTCAGTGTATTTATAAAGCCGCTTCAGGAAAATAAAGAGTAATCACACAACAACAGTAGCACTGCTTTGACGCTGGGTGCCGCCAGTCTGCAAAACCGAGCGGAGAACTTGCGTACGACAAGGCATGAGGTACCGTGGAAAAGTGCGTGGCTTTACGGCAAGTGTAGGTTTTATTCATCGCGATTTGAATGTGCAAAAGTTCTTACGCAACGTTTCTGAGCGTACGCACCGTTTATACATGAGGCCCCAGGTCTTTTTGTATTTTTAAACGTCATAATAAATAAGATCAATTTAACCTAAACTGCATTTTATAGATGAACCCCCAATTACTCATCAATCACAATATGAAGCCTATGCCCAAAACAAGGTAGCCTCTTCCAGTTACTAATCCGTAGCGCACTGACAACGTTAGCCCCGCTGTCTGTTGTCATGCAAACCATGCGGTCTTCTCGCAGCGACCATGATGCCAGCGCATCTTTTAGACCTTGCGCAATGATGTCGCCAGTGTGATCTTGTAGGAAGTAGGATGTTTGCAAACAGAAGCTTTGCAGTTGCCAGTTTTCTTCAATGAAATGCACCGTCAGGTAAAGGTATGGCTCGGATGTGCGGCTTGACCATAAATCCGTTGTTGTGGCAAAATGTGAATCCTTTGGCAGTTTATGCGTCCGAGTTTGGCGAAACGAATCATATAACTTAGGCAGAGCTGTTTGACTGAAATATATTCGGCCAGGCAGTGTGTACCTTGGGTCTAAAGTATTGAAAAGTTGTTTAAAACCATCTCTCTCAACCACTTTAATTGGCACCATATCTTTTGCGATGTAATTGGTGACGGCGCTTGTTATGTCATGCCATCTGTTGCTTTTCTTGTCGTAAGGCACTTTTTTGCAGAATGAGTCCGCTAAAGTTTGCTGAGTGTGTTTTTGTGCTTGTACCTTGGTTACTTTTGACTTGTGCTGGACAGTTGACTCCTTAAGCTTTTGCGTTATTCGTATTTTGTACGGTGGTTAGTTCGCAAATTGATGAAACAAGTTAGTTGTCTTTAACGGCAACTGATTTACCACATAGTTTGCAGATTGACGTTTTTTTGAGTAACGTCAGTCTTTTCAAAACCAAACCACTGCCATGCGAGCGAGAATAAACCACGTCTGGCAATTAACTCTGACGACGTTGATGGCGAGGCTGTTTTATCATCCGGCGCTGTTTGTTCACTCATTTTGAGGCAGGGAGTGACGCTGACTTGCTGCTGGCTGGACGTGCACGCCTACGCAACTCACTTTGTGCACGCGCAGTGGTCTATACTGTTGTATTACTGAATGAACTCTTTTATTTTTTGCAAAGCGAGTTACATACTCGATAATTTAATCTCGCACTTCGTTAAAACAGCAATTAAGATATAATCGTAAACGACTAGTAACATTTCCACCTCACTGACTCCTTGTGTAACCATTTGTAAGTCCTACCAAGTGTCACATGACCAAGCAGCATTCCTAAACTATCTTGAGATGGTCTTCACTAGGGACGGTGCTCTGTAACATCAGTTTGTCAGTCCTAAGACTCACCTCACCTGTCAGTGTTGACCTGGTAGAAAATATCCAAAAACTTCAGATAGTCTGTTGTATTGGAACAGCAAATAAGGGTTCCAGTCAACCTTGAAAGGCGCTATATGAAAGCATAAATGTCACAGATTGAGTCATCACAGCTAACTTGGTTTGTCTTTTAGCAATTCACTTCACTCACAAGTAACCAGAATGTAAGAATTTAGAAAGATTTAGTCAAAGAGAAAGTCACGGACTTGCTCTCAGGATTAACGTGTGTGGAGTCGGCAACGGCAGCGAGTGACTTGCAGATATTAATTATATTTCAGAAAATGCTTGTTAATGGAGAAAGCTGCGTTCACAATTATAGGCATTTGCTTGGCAGACACTTTCATTCAAAGCAACATACAAAAGTGTTCAACATAATTGACTAGACATCAGTCTGTTTGGGAACAAATGCAACAGGACAAGAGTACAAAATCGATCATTGGGAGCTACAACTCCTAGCGGAGAAAGCCTAACAAATCTGTTATCAATTAGATAGAAATTCACCAAACAAGAGTCTTCAGACGCTTCTTCAACACATTGATGGAGTCTGCAGTTTGGATGGAGTTGGCAAGTTTGTTCTACCAGCCAGCTGCTACAGAAGAAGAGAGTCTGGACTGAAATTTGATGCCAAGCAGAGATGGCCGTTCAAGAGGAGTCCAGAGTGGTTGAGAAGGGCTAGAGGACCTCATAACTGTCTTCATGCATGTAGGTGCTGAGCCACTGACAGCTCTGTAGACAAA
This sequence comes from Polypterus senegalus, assembly GCF_016835505.1. Classification (NCBI taxonomy): domain Eukaryota; kingdom Metazoa; phylum Chordata; class Cladistia; order Polypteriformes; family Polypteridae; genus Polypterus; species Polypterus senegalus. Next base: position 7,776,994 of record NC_053166.1, read on the forward strand.
CACCAAGAATATGAACTTAACACGTGACTCTACGTGAAGCCAGCGTAGTGATGAGATGAGAGGAGTGACATGTGCCTGCCTCGGCTGGTGGAACACAAGACATACTGCTACATTTTCAGTCATTGGCAGTGACTTGGTGACACATTCTGGTAAGTCCTGCCAGCAGAGAGGTTACAGAAGTGCACACGTGACAAGATTAAAGCCTGGACCAGGAGTTGTGCTGCATATTCTGTCAGATATGGTCTGATCTTGTGAATGTTGTGCAGGGCTTTGTGAGGAGGTGATTAGTGACAAGAGGAGAGGACCCAGCATCAGTTCTTGGGGTAGCTCTATGCTTGCCTGATGCACACTTGACATCCCTCCATGCCACAACACACAACAGAATCTGCCCAGGAGGTGGGATGTAAACAAACTGAGGGCAAAGTCAGAGAGGGTGGCCAGGTGGTTGACTCAGTCAAAGGTAGTGAAGAGATCTAGCAGGATGAGCACAGATGACATGATGGCAGCTCCAGCCTGCTGTAACACATCAACAAGAGTAAGCAGACCTGTGTTGTGGAATGGCCCTCCATGAAGCCTGACTGATTAGGATCAAGTAGATTTGGTTAGAGACAGACACGTGAGAGACACTGGCCTGGAATGAGCTACTTGAGATGCACTGAGAGGGACACCTTGAGGAGAGGAGTTATTAGGGCCTGTTTGAACAATGCAGGAAAAGTGCCAGTGAAAAATGTCCAATTCACAAGTTCACCCTGTTTGTTCACAATAACAACAATTAGAAGTAAACTTACGTTAAGGAAAAGATTCAGTTAAGCTTACACCAGCATAAGGATGACGAGGATAAGGCAACATAACCGAAATCAGAAGGGAGAGCAATAGTGTTGACCTCAAAATGAATGACGGGTGATATAAAAGCTAGCAAAGTACATTTAAAAATATAATAACATGATAAGATGAGAATAACAACAGTTATTAAGACATCAAATACTGATTATAGCAAAGCCGGGCAAAAAGAGAGAAGATCAGTAAACCAGCCAGCATCCATTCCTGAAGTCCAATTTGCAGTTAAATCAGGATGAGCTGCTTTGGGTATTTTATAAACCACAGGTCAGATATTGTACGGCATGAGAAGGATTTAGTGTGACGGAGCAACATGTCTGTACTGTCATCGTGCAGGTTCCTCACTGGACTGCCAAGAGCGTATCCGGGGTCATATGATTCTACAAAGTTACAGTCTTGGGGGCAAGAGCCGCAGGTGCGAGTTCTTGAAGGGGCGAAGAGATGAGGTTGAGTTACAACTTGTGGCCATCGGCCATGTCATTTATACAAGGGGCAGAGAGATGTGTCCATAGCTGGGGACACAAATGATGGGAGTCCCCTGAAAAACTTGGACAGAGAGGATGAAGAGTCACATTAGGGAGCACACCGGCCAGGTAGCACACAACACACCGTCTATCTAGCCATTTATTTTATAGCACCTTTTATATCTGTCCATCCATCCATCCATCCATTATCCAACCTGCTATATCCTAACTACAGGGTCATGGGGGTCTGCTGGAGCCAATCCAGGCCAACACAGGGCACCAGGCAGGAAACAAACCCCGGACAGGTTACCAGCCATCCTCAGTCTATCTATCTATCTATCTGTTATATAGTGCCTTTCATCTATCTATCTATCTATCTATCTATCTATCTATCTATCTATCTATCTATCTATCTATCTATCTATTATATAGTGCCTTTCATCTATCTATCTATCTATCTATCTATCTATCTATCTATCTATCTATCTATCTATCTATCTATCTATCTATCTATCTATCTATCTATCCATTTATTTTATAGCACCTTTTATATCTGTCTATCACATGTGTGTATTTCCAAGGCCTTTCTTAATTAAATGGTTTTGAATTTTCAGTAATCGGGAGGATCAATGCCTGCAAGGTTTTTGTTATTTTTGTCCCGCCTTATAAATTGAAGGCAGCAGCACGCTGGTCGGCCAGTCTGAGTCTGACACACACACACGCCAACGAGACGAGTCGAGATGTCTGCCATGCGCCTCCTGCTGCTGTGCGTCTTCTTCATTTGCCTCTCAGGTGAGATTCCTGCTTATTCGGTTTGCATGTTTCCCACAGTAGCTAGCTTTGTGACCAATAGACAAAACTGATTAGAAAAATTGGTTTTAAGAAAGTTTAAGTGCATTGAATTGAATCAATTTTAAACCTTAATTCTAACTGCATGTTCTTTTCATGAGTTTTGTTATTAATAATCTGTTTTTTTGTCACATGCACATGCTAAATATGCTGAATTTAGGGTTAGAGCTGCTCATAAGTTTACATAACCTTCATAGAATCTGTAAAATGTTCAAATATGAGTGATCAGACAAAGCACCATTTCTTTTATTAGAAGCAGAGGTCAAGTAAAATTTTGTACCATTTTATGCAGAGAGGACACGGGATGGAAACTCTGATCTCTTAATGGCGAGGCAGCACCACTACCATTGTGCCACCGTTTTTTATAGAATATATAAATAGGTAGAAAAAGGCACTATATAATACATAGAGTATATAGACAGACATGAAAAGCTTTATAGGATAAATAGCTACAGAAAGACACTATATGATAGAGAGATAGATAGAGACTTGAAAGGCACTATATAATAAATAGACCGTCATATAGCTTAGCGGACGCTTTTATCCAAAGCAACTTACAAAAGAGGTAAACAATCGAGTAACATTAGACGAGGGTCTGTTTGTTCAGCAAGTGTAAGAGGATGGGTAACAAAAATTGATTGCCACAAGTGAAAAGATGTAATAAGTCACGCACTTACAATTATAGATTACAATTACCAAATCAATTAAACTTAAAACAAATAAACCAAGAATATAAAATATTGGAAAGGTTTTTTTTTTTTTGATAGATAGATGTGAAAGGTACTAGAGAATATTTTTTTATTTTTAAATTATTCATCCATCCATTATCCAACCCGTTACATCCTAACTACAGGGTTATGGGGGTCTGCTGGAGTCAATCTCAGCCAACACAGGGCGCAAACCCCGGGCAGGGTGCCAGCTAGGGAATCCATTCCCGATTACCGGGAGCCCAGGATTCCCACACATTGTTCATTCCCACATTCCCAGGAATGAAACTGCTGTAATTCCCGGGAAACCGGGAACGGCCAAGCTTGCATATATAGCGTGTAAAAGTGTAAAAATTGATAAAAAAATAAGAGAGTTATAGTTGAAAACTGAAGACTTGTCTGTCAGACAACAGCTTTGAACAGCAACTTGAAATTGCAATGCGTCAGTCTGTTGCATCCGCATTATCTGTGCCAAGAAACAGAATGATGACAAGAAACTGGATGCATCAGTAAAAGCTGAAAGGGCGGTGTTCCAGAGCAACGGCAAGCGTGGACATTGTTTAGAACAAGTCTATCAGCGTTTGATGACTGTGCCGCCTACTTCAGTGGAGGCAGAGCGTGCTTTCTCAGCGGCTGACGTACTCTGCACAAAGTCCTCTCTTGCCTGGACGACCACACGCTGGGCACGTTGTGCTTTCTACGCTCTTATTACTGCAACTAACTAGATCAGGGGTACCCACAGTTTTTCGGCTTGCAAGCTACTTTTAAAATGACCAGGTCGAAATGATCTACCTACATTTAAAAAAAAAAAATTATATATATATATATATATATATATATATATATATATATATATATATATATTGTGGCAGTAGGACAGTCGTGCACCCTTGAACCCTCAGGGATGACTCCAAACAACGGGTAAAAGTCCAATACTTTTTATTGTGACTCACAGTGCACCAAGCACCTTCCACACTACTCATATACTTTAACCAACACTATAAACACAATAACCTCTCCTCCTCACCCAGACACTTCGCCCTCCTACCGGAGGTATTCCTGTCCCGACAGTCCATAGTTCCTCATTCCTTCCGGGTCAGGGCAAACAGTCCTTTTCTTCAACCCGGGAGCACGTCGGTCCTTCCTATCACGTGACCATGACGTACTCCCTGGTCATAGGGTACAAAAGAGCCCATAAGCCCCCCCCCCACAGCGACTCCTGGTGGCCCCCAAGGTATCCAGCAGGGCTGTGTATAAACACTACAAGGTCCATAAGGCCCTGCTGGACCTCGGGGCACGATCCTGCTGTCGGGAGAGCTCCTCCTCGCGGCCTGGGGGTGCGTACCGGCATGGAAAGCCGGCAATCCTCCACACTTCCCCCCCCCCTTCAGCGACGACAACTGGGGCGGAGCGTCGCCCTGAGGACGCCCACCTCAAGAGGACGCATCAGCGGACCCTGGCTGCGGTGTCCATGTCTCCCGGCGAACCTTGGGGGAACGGTGTATCCTTTATGCGCCCGCTCCCCTGTCCTCCAGGAACAGTCTCGCCACTCGTGGCCCAGCCGACGGCAGTTGTAACACAGACGATGCCCTCCTGGGTGTCTCCCTCTGGAAGACCAGAAACACCTCGGGAATTCCGTCAGCGTCACCTCCGCCCCATTCTCCGCCAAGGAAGGGTTTATGGCCACTTTGCTGCCCTTTAGCCCTCTCTCAGATATGTCAGGAGACCCACGCTTTGGTTTGGGGACCTCCTGTTTCATCTGGGGCTTGTGCTCAGCTTGAGGCTCTCTATAGAAAGAAGAGAGCCTCTTTGCTGTCTGCACACCCATTGTCCTACGCTTATTAGGTGCTGGCGTCATTAGTACCGACTCGCCCCGATGTACAGCACCATTCAGCTGCACCGGCGCGAGCGGCGCTTCCCCCGGCGCTCCTATCACCGTCGCTACCCCGCACGCCAGACCGGTCGGGTCCTGGAGAGTTGCACAGCCCCGGAAAGCCGCGCGCATGCCCCGGGCTGTTTTCTGTGTTCCCCAACCATTCGGTCATCGTGCTCCCGTCTCTTGTCGGGCACACGGTAGCTTTGACAACCGCTACTCATCATCTGCGGTGCCCGATCGCACTGTGTCCCCTTACACTCTACGACGCGGGACGGACTCACCTGTACTCCCGCATCGATCATCTCCGGAGCTTCCCAGCCCAGCCGCTGCACGTAGTCCTGCTGAGCCTTTAATGGGGCTGCAGCCGTCGCTCCCAAGTCCTCCACACGTTCCTTCAGCTGTTGTAAGTCCTGTAAGAAACGGCGTAGGGGCGCGAGGTACTCCTCGAGCCCCCATAAGTCCAAACAGTTAGTTATTACGGCCGGCTGTATTTTCGCTTCCGCGATGTGCTTACCCTCCGGCCGGGAACCAATGATCATGTCCCCTCCTGGCACGTGTTTCGGTGGGTCGCGCAAAGGCTCCTGGGACTTGGAGTCCTCAGAGGGACGGGTGGCTACTACAGGCCGGCTGAGATCTGCCCTTTCCTTTTCACTGGCAGACTCTTCAGCCAAAACACGTCCCTCTTTATCGGTTGTGTCTTGTTTCGGCGGCGCTTTGCTCGCCTTCCCCTCCCTTTCCAGGAGGCTCGGACCTGTTAGGGGACGACCGGCCTCGTCGGAGGACTCCGGGTTACCTCCACAGTCCCGACATCCACCGTGGGTGACCAGTCTGTTGTCGTCGACCGCTGCTGTCGCTAGCCATCTTGCGTCACGGCTTGCCTTCTGGGAACCGTGGCCATTTTGCTTAGGCATGAGGCTGTCATCCAAGACGCCGCTGCGATTCTCTCGGCAGACGTCTGAAAAACAGGACAAAAATAAAGTCGGAACGTCGGGCGTTTTACCTGCCGCCGCCTCCGTAGCGGATGGCGGCACCCCCGGACCGTCTAGGGAGTACGATGCGCTCGACAGTTGCCCGTGTCTCGAGTCTTTCGCTGCCCGTGCTTGTTGGGCCTGAATTAGCGCTCTGTCTTCCTCGCTCCCGGTCAGGTAGGTCCAGGTCAGGCGTCCGTCAGGCCCTGCAATCCGCTGGGACTGACCTTCTTTTTTCCAGTCTTCATGCCCATCACGTTCCGAAGTAGGAAGACGCTCACCGCCGTCGCGTTTTCAGTAGCGGGGTGTTTGTTGCCTCCGTATACAGATGTGGAATCCACTGAGGGTTGTCTGCCCACGCAAAATTTGTTTTGTATGCAAGTCCTCTGCCAACAGACGGCCAGAGAATCCTGCCGGCTACGCCAGTGTGGCAGTAGGGCAGTCGTGCACCCTTGAACCCTCAGGGATGACTCCAAACAACGGGTAAAAGTCCAATACTTTTTATTGTGACTCACAGTGCACCAAGCACCTTCCACACTACTCATATACTTTAACCAACACTATAAACACAATAACCTCTCCTCCTCACCCAGACACTTCGCCCTCCTACCTCCCAGCTCAGCTCAGTGTCTGGACTGAGGCACCGTCCTTTTATAGCCCCTGACCCGGAGGTATTCCTGTCCCGACAGTCCATAGTTCCTCATTCCTTCCGGGTCAGGGCAAACAGTCCTTTTCTTCAACCCGGGAGCAGGTCGGTCCTTCCTATCACGTGACCATGACGTACTCCCGGTCATAGGGTACAAAGAGCCCATAAGCCCCCAGCGACTCCTGGTGGCCCCCAAGGTATCCAGCAGGGCTGTGTATAAACACTACAAGGTCCATAAGGCCCTGCTGGACCTCGGGGCACGATCCTGCTGTCGGGAGAGCTCCTCATGGTGGCCTGGGGGTGCGGACTGGCATGGAAAGCCGGCAATCCTCCACAATATATACAAAGTGTATATATATATATATATATAGTATACTTATACATAAAATATATGTTGTCATACCTTGCATAACTGAATAACCTTTATGGCACAATAACAGTTCAATACATTTATGGTCACTACAGTATTTGCATTTAATAATCGTCATGTGGGGAAAGGCTGACTGGCATAAATAAAGTAGAGACGAATAATGCAGTCAAGGAGCTTTTGAATTCAGCCGAGTAAAAAATGACGGCTGTCCGATTAACTGCAATTTTAGTTCCCTCTCCTTTCTCTTTCTCAGATCGCTTTTCGGAAGGAAGTCAGTTTCGTAGTTTTTATGAACAGTTTGAAAGTGCCTTTCCACATTTTCATAGCAATGACAGATTGACAGATCAGACAAACGTACTTCGATTGTGACACTGTGAGAAAAAAAAATCCTCTTCCAATTCCACATCCAGCCCATAAACAACATTTTTTTTTAAAATCCCTTCTTTAGTCGATATAAATTGGAAGGCTAACTCGATCACAGCCGGAGTGTTGCAGTAGCTCGCGCGTTTGATTGTGTGTGTGGGATGACTAGTGTGTTAGAAGAGAAGAGATCTCTGACTGGCCGCCGTGTATGTCAATCAAGTGACAGATGCCATAGGGAGGATATATGATAGACTAACATTACATTTTTTTATTTTTATTTTTTTTGAATGCAACGCTATCTACCTGCACTACCTTTGCGATCTACCGGTCGATCGTGATCAACGCATTGGGCACCCCTGAACTAGATACATGTACTTATATGACAGCATGAACTGCTTGTAGATAAGGTTAGTCTTTTATTGGTGTCAACATTGTGCAGTAGTTTTATTAAAAATAAGTGTCGGTTGTTCTAAAACCATTCATATGTGAGATGCCCGTACACTGTGTCATTCCCTGGAGCCCGGGATTCCCAGGAATGACATGCGGGATTCCCGAATTCCCGGGAATGGATTCCCTAGCGCCAGCCCACCGCAGTTTTTAAAATATTGTTAACTCAAAAATAATAGTAATAAAATCATGTTTTGACATGTTTTGCATAAGAAAAGCTGTACACCACCAAACTGTATTTTCACCAAGTTATACGATTTTTAAAGCAAAACTCCCCCCAGCTCACACCTTTTGAGACATCAGTGCTTTCCACATCCCCCACCCTAAACAAAGGCATTTTTATTCCATATTTCTTTCTAAACAAGTGTTTATTCTTTAAACATAGATCACATAGCTAGATAAAGGGCACTACAAGATAGAGATGGAGACAGAGATAGAGACAGATAGATGTGAAAGGCACTATATAAAATAGACAGATATGAAAGGCAATGTTAGATAGAGATGGAGATAAGAGATAGAAGTGAATTGTACAATAAATAGAAAGATCGATATAACCTTATTTTATCCTTGAAAAAAATTAAATAATAAGATATCAAGAAGTTATTAAGAGGGTCCATCCACCCGTCTCTTTTCTGACTGACTCACGGCCACACAGAGCAGCAACATTCTTGGAGACGTGTGTTGATCCCATGGTGCAGGTTCACAGCAGAATACATTTACGCACACACCAGTCAGCTTTTCGAGATGTCTTAACGATATAAACTCATCTTGGAGATGTGGGAGGAAAGCCTGACAAACAAACCCACACAGACATTGGGGGGGTTCAATGTGGGGTTCCTCTGGACATGGCTTCTAGATGGCAGCCATGACGGCCACCACCCCGCCATGCCGCTGATGGAATTGCCCATCCTTGCCTTTTTATTTTGCTGGCTGCCTTGTCCATTTGCACAACTGCTTCTGCGTTTCGTCAGCCAGATCTCTGGGAGGGAATGTCAGCCCCTTGGAATCACACAAGGGTTGGTGGAGAGGAGCTCAGCAAGAGGTTTGTGCTTTCATAGTTCATTAGTGTAGCTATTAGCTCACAGCACCACATGCTGTCTATGATGACGGCACTGACAGATGTTTTCTGCATAATGTAATGCGTGATATGTTGATAGATTCTTACTAATAAGTCCTCCCAGATGCTTATTTATGAAAATGATCAAAGATTTCAGTTTTTATTAGATGTTTCAGGGATTATTCAATGACGCGTTTTACTTTCTTTTTTTCCCCCCAGTCTTGACATGCCAAGAAGATGTAGCCCAGGTAAGGGTCTCCTCAGGTTCTCTTCCTCCAATGCCTGGTTGTGCTCATCCACCTAACCTTCTGTTCTCTATCTCCATAGCCTAACTGTTACAGAGCCTATAGTTATTATACATGCTTAAAGCGTGACAACTATATATGTGCCAGCAATGGCCAGACCTACCCCAACATGTGCTCATTCTGTACAAACCAAAGGTAAGTGGCAAGTGCTTTTCAACCCACCTGAGTGGTCTGACATTACTGTTTTAAAAATTGAACTTGAATGTATAAGGAATCAACTGTAGCAAGTTCCTCTAATTACAATGTGAGGACCCCAATACACACAAGAACCTCCTACCCTTAGTTAAGTTCAATTCTAATACGTTTGGAAATGGACAGAACCAGAGTCCTAATTTGATACCCTTTGCTGATGGTATCCTTTATAAACAGAAAAAATATAAATCCAGACCAAATAAACCCAATTGAACAAACAGTGAATCTACTGTATATAAACTGCTCAAAAAAATTAAAGGAACACTTTGAAAACACATCAGATCTCAAAGGGAAACAGAAATCCTCCTGGATATCTATACTGATATAGACTGGGTAATGTGTTAGGAACGAAAGGATGCCACATCGTTTGATGGAAATGAAAATGATCAACCTACAGAGCACTGAATTCAAAGACACGAGTGAAAAAATGATGTGGCAGGCTAGTCCATTTTGCCCAAATTTAATTGCAGCAACTCCAAGTTGTACGCAGCACTTTGTATGGCCCCTGTGTTCTTGTATACATGCCTGACAACATCGGTGCCTGCTTCTAATGAGATGACAGATGGTGTTGTGGGGGATCTCCTCCCAGATCTGGACCAGGGCATCACTGAGCTCCTGGACAGTCTGAGGTGCAACCTGGTGGCATTGGATGGACCAAAACATAATGTCCCTGAGGTGTTCTACTGGATTTAGGTCAGGAAAGTGTGGTGGCCAGTCAATGGTATCAATTCCTTCATCCTCCAGGAACTGCCTGCATACTCTCACCACATGAGGCCAGGAATTGTCGTGCACCAGGAGCCACTGTACCAGCATAGGGTCTGACAATGGGTCCAAGGATTTCATCCTGATACCTAATGGCAGCCAAGGTGCCTTTGTCAAGCCTGTAGCGGTCTGTGTGACCCTCCATGGATATGCCTCCCCAGACAATCATTAACCCACCACCAAACTGCTCATGCTGAATGATGTTACAGGCAGCAGAATGTTCTCCATGGCTTCTCCAGACCCTTTCACTTCTGTCACGTGCTCAGGGTGAACCTGCTCTCATCTGTAAAAAGCACAGGGCACCAGTGGTGCATCTGCCAATTCTGGTATTCTATGGCGAATGCCAATCGAGCTGCATGCTGCTGGGCAGTGAGCTCAGGGCCCATTAGAGGACATGGGGCCCTTGGGTCACCCTCATGAAGTCTTTCTGGTTGTTTGGTCAGAGACATTCACACCAGTGGCCTGCTGGAGGTCATTTTGTAGGGCTCTGGCAGTGCTCATCCTGTTCCTCCTTGCCCAAAGGAGCAGATACTGGTCCTGCTGATGGGTTATGGACCTTCTATGGCCCTCTCCAGCTCTCCTAGAGTAACTGCTTGTCTCCTAGAATCTCCTCCATGCCCTTGAGACTGTGCAGGGAGACACAGCAAACCTTCTGGCAATGACACGTATTGATGTGCCATCCTGGAGAAGTTGGACTACCTGTGCAACCTCTGTAGGGTCCAGGTATGGCCTCATGCTACCAGTAGTGACACTGACTGTAGCCAAATGCAAAACTAGTGAAGAAACAGTCAGAAAAGATGAGGAGGGAAAAATGTCAGTGGCCTCCACCTGTTAAACCATTCCTGTTTTGGGGGTCATCTCATTGTTGCCCCTCTAGTGCATCTGTTGTTAATTTCATGAACACCACAGCAGCTGAAACTGATTAACAACCCCCTCTGCTACTTAACTGACCAGATTAATATCCCATAAGTTTCATTGACCTTATGCTATACTCTGATTAAAAAGTGTTCCTTTAATTCTTTTGAGTAGTATATATATATATATATATATATATAATTCACTAAGGGCACGCAAGACACTGAGCTTAAGCAAGACACTGACGGTACGCAAGACAGAGCCCCGCCTGCCAACTCTAACCCTCCTACCGTGTCATGGGATACGCACGACAGAGCCACGCACACCAACTGTAACTGTCCTCCCGAGTCCAGCGTCGCTCTCGAGGCATGCAACAACTCACCAAACACAGCCTCAGTCTCTTTCGTCTGTGCAAAAGTCCACATGCACCTCTGAGCCACGTTGACTTTACACCGCATGCAAGACAGAGAGCCATGATCGCCAACTCACAGAGCCCCACCAGCCAACTCTAAGGGCAAGCAAGACAAAGAGCCACGCCCACCAACTCACAGAGCCCCGCCCGCCAACTCTAACTAAGGGCAAGCAAGACAGAGAGCAACGCCCACCAACTCACAGAGCCCCGCCCACCAACTCTAAGACCATGGGATACGCACGCATTTAGTGTATAAATGGATATAAATAATTGCATGTAAATGATTTGCCAAAATCTGTTGTATGTAAACGATACTGTTTAAAATGTTATTATTTTTCATCAGAAAACGCGGTTTCCACATCTACCTGTATTAGTTTAAATGGCACTTTTACCACTCGCAATATGGCGGACACGTTGACTTATCGTGTCGACTGGGTGTCTATCTATATATGTCTATGTTCTCCATAGCCTGCTACAGGAAGGTACTCTCTCGGCCATTGGCATTGGTTTCGCTCCTTGCTATTTTCGTTATACTGTGACGGTGGTTTCCTAAGCCTTTGTTATACTGAATGAATTCCCTTCTCACCGTCATTTCCATTGAAGCACCACCTCTATTCAGCAGAAAACAACAAAATTACCGACACCAGTAATGTGCCTCTCACTAAAAGTCTCCAAACTCTCCCTGGATCCTCTTTCTTTAGTCAAGTCTTACAAATCATAGTATATTGTAAAAATCCAAACATAATTATGTACATATTTACCTTTGGAATGTCATACATCAAATAAACAGAACAAATAAACAGAATGTTGATTTAAAAGGGAATACCAAGGGCTGAAGATTCTCATTCTCCCAAGAAGGAAAGAAGGTTTGTGCTGATAGAGGACAGAAATACCCTAACCTGTGTTTAAGCTGACTATACAGCCTCCAGTTGTCTTTGGCTATCTAATCCACCTCAATAATGAAATGTCCTAAACATGGACAAACAGTTACATTTAACATGCTGTTATCAAGTAGTGATATCTCATCAATGGTGTTAGTGGAGATTTTTGCCCTGTTATTTCTTACATAGTCTGTGTTGTGAAAACAACAAAATATACCAACAGCTGTCACATCACCTCAGTGGCTACAGCCTGTCCCTGCCACAGTCCATAAAACTTGTCTTAGTTCATGGCATCAAATCTGAGTAGCTGGACTTGCAATCTTTCTTTAGTTCTTTACTCCGTTCCTCTGGAAAGCAAGTGTTTCTTCACCAGCTATTCTCAGGTATGTGCAACAGATTAAAAGTCATTAGTGCAGTACAGTCTCTGTAAATCTTCGTTTGTATATACACCACCTGTTACTTCATTCATGAAACTTTACCACTGAATGGAGAGGCTTTAACCACTAAATTTAGTGGCTAAACTTAATTAAGCTACTTGCTACTAAACTAGCGAAGGGTGGAAGGTAGAGCAAATTATAGACCCAGTAATGTCAGCCTCTCACTAAAAGTCTCCAAACTCTCCCTGTAAACTTCTTAGATAGCTCTCTTTCTTTAGTCAAGTCTTACAAATCATCAGACTAACTAATACATTGATGCAATAACAACTCTTCCTAAAATTAATCACTTACAGTGTAGTGAAGGGCCAGGCTGCTGTGTGTTTGGGGAGCATTAATTTATGATTGGTTAGCATGAAATTCAGATTTGAAAATTCTTCTCTTTAACGGTGGTCAAAACACAGACCAGGCACAGATTGTGTTATCCGCTTATATGGGACGTCTCCCATTTCTACAGTTTAACATTCTTAGTCAGTGCTCTTCTGCTGTTAATCCATACGCGCTATTTTCCAGATCATGGAATTTTCGTTCGTTCTTCCCTTTTCTGATTCAATTCTCTCTGTGTACAATACGCGCCGTTCTTTATAGCCTTCAATATTGTTTTCTAAAGGCTAGCGATGTAATTTATTGTAAATACGTGTTTCCCAACACGGCATTTACTTTTCTAGGTAGATTTTGGGCTTCAGACGGCCATTAATTAATCTGTGCTGCCCTGTGAGTGCCGTTTCATTTTACTGGACAGCCAGTCTCGTGCCATCAGTTTCAATCTTGTTGTATTCCATTTATTTTGTCCAATTTTAGTCCCACTTATGCGTTAAACTTAAAAGTCCAACCTTAAAGTTCACTCTCATACCGTAGGTAGCAGACGCGATTGTGTCTGGGAGGGTTTCCAACACCTATGTTGGCACAGCCTCAAGGGTCTGGCCACTGTCCAGACCTTTTATATGGTTCTTGCTTCATTTGCTGGTCTTCTCGTTTCCAAACAAGGGCTGAATTCCTCTCCCACAAAATACAGAAATATCATAGTGCTTACATGTCGATTCTCATTCTCCCAAGAAGGAAAGAAGGTTTGTGCTGATAGAGGACAGAAATACCCTAACCTGTGTTTAAGCTGACTATACAAGTCAGGCCTCTCTTCTTCAGTCTGCACCGCCATCAAGAACTTTCTGTCTATGAGAGACCCCCTTTTACAGGGCAGTTAGAGGAGGGTGACATCAGAGGGGGCTTGTTGTTGTCACATGACACGGCTTTAAACCGGAGGGTATGTCAAAGTTGGCCACTGCTGTTTGTCATCTCATCACCTAAGCATGCCATTGTAAGGCCATGTCACATTACAAGATATTTCCAACTATTTTCAGTTGTAAGCATCATTTACATAATGTCACTGAGGTTAGGAACCGTCACAATGCAGTCCTGTGATCAGCAGTCATGTCATCTGACATTCCAACCAATTTGTGACACTTTGCCCCCAGAAGGTTATATATCCTTGAATTGTAGGGGCGGAGCCTGTGTGCAGTAACAGTGACGGCCAATGAGTGATCAGCAGGAAGTACAACCCAGTGGCATCCCCAGTTTGACATCCCCAGTGGTTTCTAGTTGTATAATTTGACATACTCGGACAAAGAGATCGGCCACCAGATTAGCAACAGCAGTTAGCAGTTTTGACTTCCCCTCTAACTAGAAGGCGCATGATGTGACATTGGCTTAAAATGACATGCCTTGCCTTTTCTAGTCATATAAACTGGTGAACTCAGCCGATAAGATCAGCAACCCCAGCTATCAAGTGTGATGTCCTCTCTGAGTAGAAGTCGTGTGATGTCACATGCCCTGTGAGTGCCAGTCACATAAAGCAAGTGGACATACTCAGCCAATAAGAACAGCAACTGTAGTAGGAAAGCTGGATGTCTCTTCTGACTGGAATGCGGTAAAATGTGATGTTGACTTCATATGACATGTCCTACAATTCCCAGTGTGATAAACGCGTATGCTCAGTTGATGAGTTTAGCAACCTCAGGGTTAACATCCTCTCTGAGTAGAAGTCATGTAATGTCACATGCCCTGTCCTAAACAGTAAATGGACATCCACAGGTGATGAGATCAGCCAGCTGCACTTGTCAAGTGTGACATCCCCTCTGAAGAGCAGTAATGTGACGTCGGTTTAAGACTGTCACCTTCAGTGTGGCTGACATCATCGGTGTGTGACTTTGTTCAACATCAGCGACTGACATCTGTGGACAAAAGTGTAAACTCCGTCACCTGCAGGTCTGTGTGTTAAGTTGAGGCCAGCATATCTCGCTCAGTGGGCCACGATGGTCTTCAGGTGAGCAGTGCGGGGGTCTCGAGGTCAGGCAGGTGATTGAGGTGAAGAAGATAAAACTTCAGAGTTCAGGTAATTCTACTCAGTGATGATGGCACCTCAGAGTGCCTGTTGATTGGCACACACGTGTCACATTGTCACTGAACTCTGTACTCATCACAACACACAGCTGGCCTTCACATTGCTGAGGATGACTGTGATATTTTAATCATTTATTCTTTTTCCCTATTTTTGAACCCCTGCTCTCCTTCATCCTAATCTTCTATTTCACAGATGTTCCCTACCCAACTTTTATATTCGTCAGACCATCTTGAGGTCCCTTTCAGTTGCTTCCATATTTCCACAAAGTGTCACAGACAATGGTCAGAAGATCTGTGATTGGGAGTGAACAGGCAGGTTTAGGACTTTTATATAGCGCCTTTTCAGGGAGTGTAGTGAAGGAGCTTGCAGGGAGAACACATGGCCTTCCTTTTTTTTTACACTCAGATCACAGGCAGGTCATGTAATTGGCACGGTGGTCTGGAGTGCCAGGTGTGTTTGGGGTCATCTGAACTTTTTAATAATTATTAGTCACATCTGTCCTCTTTCATCAACGTCAGCCAGCATTTAACATAATGAGACAGAAACAGTTCAGATAGCCCATAATATTCTACATATTGACTCCCTCTATGCAATGTGCTCCTTTCATTAACTAAGCTGTCGTGCTGAGTGGGCAGTGGTCACCTGATCCAGGACCACCACAGGTGTTGCCGTCCCATTCCTGCCTCAGGTGTGCAGGTGGAGCTGAGCGCGGCTCTTAAAGTCTCCTGTGAGTGAAATGAAGGAAGCGTCACGGAGTTGACATCTCAGCTCAACTGTTTTAATTCTTCACATGTCTTTCCTTTACAGATTAGCGGAACTTCCAATCAAAGTTGTAAAATATGGAGTTTGTTGAATTTCTTCTGTCTACATTGGACATCACAAGCCCCCTTTGCTCCACTGCTGACCCCTACAGCCTTTCAAATCTGAAATAAACATTTACTTCTGGCATGAAATCTGATCCCAGGCTCATTTTTATTGTGTTTGTGTTTATCTCATATCACATGCAAAGTGACTTCCAAATCATGGCTGCATACTGCACTTCTTTCCTGACTTCCACACTGTAAGGCCTGGCAGGTGTGACAGATCTTTTGAGTGACACTGCTGGACTCTGTGACTGCCACTGGAGGAGTATTTCATAAGTGCCATTTCTGCACAGGGCCTTTCTTTTCTAGGTGGCCTGACAGGCACGGTGGCTCCTTGGATGACAAAGGATGTCATTGGTGAAGACTAGATTTACTACGTTATCATTTTATATGATGCCTTTCATCATGAACACATGATTATTTTTCTCTACTGTGAGCCATGTTCAGTGACTTGAGTGTCACTCTTGGTGACTGAATGTGCCACCTTATCACCTTATTTAGTGTCTTTGGTTATACAGTGACTTGTTATTGGTGTTTATAATAGATAGATAGATAGATAGATAGAGTGAAAGGCACTATATAATAGATAGATAGATAGATAGATAGATAGATAGATAGATAGATAGATAGATAGATAGATAGACACTATATAATAGATAGATAGATAGATAGATAGATAGATAGATAGATAGATAGATAGATAGATAGATAGATAGATAGAAAGGCACAATATAATAGATAGATAGATAGATAGATAGATAGATAGATAGATATGGAAGTCTGGATTTCTCTCTCTCTCTCTCTCTCTCTCTATATATATATATATATATATATATATATATATATATATATAAAATCCAATGTCTGTTTCTCTGTATTTCTGTACTGTATGTCTGTCCAGTTTTAATGAGAGAACTACTTAACGGATTTAGATTGTTTTTTTTTCTATAATTCGCTTGCGGTACCGATTAATTTTGTGCAAATCTAAGACAGAGGCTAACCCCCCTCACTCACACGGCAGCCTTGGGTGTTCCTTACCTCTGCTTAGCTAGCAAACAAGATTGATACTTCACGGATTTAGATCGTTTTTTTTTCAATAGTTTGCTTGAACATTCTGGTTGATTCTGCAGCTTCCCTCATCGCACTAAGAATCAGAGTTCGCCTGCAGAAGCCGAGACAGAGGCTGCGGGCCAAGGGGAGAGTGAAGCGTGACGTCAGAAGTGGGGAGCCTGGCAGGGCCCCCTCTCACTTTCTTGTTTCAATTCTATGCAGGTGGAGCCATGGGGGATGGTAGTATATTATATAGTGCCTTTCATATCTATCTATCTATTGTGAATGATGCCCGGACACATGCAGACACAGGACACCCAAGTCCAAAAGCACCCACGTTTAATTACAGTTCTTTTAAACACAACACAGCGCACCAATCACCAATCACTCAGTCCTTATCTGTTCCTTTTCTTCTGCCGACTCCACTCCTCTCCATGCAAGCTCCGTCCTCTACCTCTCGACTCCGTCTCCCCAAATGGAGTGAGGCGGCCCCTTTCATGCTGCACCTGGATGTGCTCCAGGTACGCCCTGATGAACTTCCTGCAGCACTTCCTGGTGTGGCAGACGTGCTCATAGACATACATAGATAGACGCCGCAGTCACTGTGTTGCCCAGTCGACACGATACGTCAGCGCGTCCACCATATTGCGAGTGGCAAAAGTGCCATTTAAACTGATACAGGTAGACGCGGAAACCGGGTTTTCTGATGGAAAAAAAGTAACATTTCAAACAGTATCGTTTACATACAACAGATTTTGGCGAATCATTTAAATGCAATTATTTATATCCATTTATACACTAATAATGGCAATTATTAAATAACAATAATTATTATTATTATTAAATAATTCCTCCCATATAAGTAACATTTCTCGGACTGCCTTCTTCCATCTCTGAAACATTTCTAGACTTCGTCCTGTTCTTACAACAAGTAGTATTGGTTAATACCCGAGTCACCTCATGTATAGATTACTGTAATGCTATTCTATCTGGCATCCCACAAAAACGTTTTCATCGCTTACAACTTCTTCAAAATTCTGCTGCCAGGATAATAACCTGCTGATCTAAATCTACTGAACACATCACACCGATTCTCTGTCAACTTCACTGGCTCCCTGTTAACATTAAAACATTAGAACATTCTAGACGAGATCAGGCCATTCAGCCCAACAAAGCTCACCAGTCCTGTCCACTTATTTCTTCCAAGAAAACATCAAGTCGAGTTTTGAAAGTCCCTAACGTCTTACTGTCCACCACACTACTTGTTCTCTTATTCCAAGTGTCTATCGTTCTTTGTGTAAAGAAAAACTTCCTAATGTTTGTGCGAATTTTACCCTTAACAAGTTTCCAACTGTGTCCCCGTGTTCTTGATGAACTCATTTTAAAATAACAGTCTCGATCCACTGGACTGATTCACTTCATAATTTTAAACACTTCACTCATGTCACCTCTTACTTTTTTTTTGTTTAAACTGTAAAGGCTCAGCTCTTTTAATCTTTCCTCATAATTCAACCCCTGTAACCCTTAATCAGCCGGGTCGCACTTTTTATGGACATTTTGCTCTGTCCTTTTTGTAGTCTGGAGACCCAAACTTCACACAGAAGTCCAGATGAGGCCTCACCAGTGTGTTATAAAGCTGAGCAGAACCTCCTGTGACTTGTACTCCACAGATCAAGGCGCTATATAACCTGACATTCTGTTAGCCTTCTTAATGGCTTCTGAACACTGTCTGGAAATCGATAGCTTGGAGTCCACTGTGACTCCTAAATCCTTCTCATAAGGTGGACTCTCGATTTTCTGACCGCCCATTATGTATTCAACCCTAACATTTTTACTTCCTATAGGTAATTCTTTACATTTACTGACATTAAATTTCATCTGTCACAAATCTGCCCAAGCCTGTCTGTTCTCCAAGTCCTTCTGTAATGACATAACAGATTCTAAAATATGTGCTAATCCACCTAACTTGGCATCATCTGCAAACTTAACCAGCTTGTTCCTTATATTCCTATCTAAATCATTTATAGATATTAAAAATAGCAGCGGCCCTAGCACTGCTCCCTGCTGGTCACCACTCTTAACATCGGCCAGTTCTGATGAGGTTCCTCGCGCCATCACCCTCTGCTTCCTGTGTCTGAGCCAATTCTGCACCCATCTAAAAACATCACCCTGAACTGCCACTTCTTTTAACTTGATGCCCAACCTCTCATGTGGCACCTCATCAAATGCTTTCTGAAAGTCCACATCAATAATCTCATCTGCTCCACTCTGCTTGTTTCCTTTTGTTGCCTCCTCATAGAATTCCAGCATGTTAGTAAAACACGACCTCCCTCTTCTGACCCCATGCTGACTGTTCAGTTAAACTCCTGTCCTTGCCATGTGTTGCTCAATCTTACCCTTAATAATTCCATTAATTCTCCTGTGATACACGTTAAGCTTACTGGCCTATAGTTGCTCTGATCTGCCGTGTCACCCTTTTTATATAATGGGATGATATTTGACATTTTCCAGTCCTTTGGAATCTCTTCAGTGCGCAGTGACTTCCTATAAATATATGTCAAGGGTTTATATCTGAACTCACTGGCCTCCTTAAGAACACGAGAATAAATATTATCTGGTCCTGGTGATTTGTTTGATTTCATCTTATTTAATCTCAGCAGCACTTCTCCCTCTTTAATTTCCAAATCCTTCAGTACCTCCTTAGTAGTCCCTGTTACTGCTCTGAGGTTATCCACTTGTAAACACCTCAGAAAAATGTAAGTTTAGGGCATCTGCTGTTTCAATGTCTGTGTCTTTTAAACCCCTTTACTATTCCTGATGCACTTGAGCTCCTCTTTGACTGTTCTCTTACTATTTAAAGAATCTCTTAGGCTCATCTGTCGCCTTATCTGCTCCATTCCTCTCCAACTGTCTTTTACTGTAGCCTCCCTGATATCCTTCTTAATGGTTGCCCTCATGTTCTCATACGCTCTACGATTCACTTTGCAGTCATTAGTCTTATATGCCTTATAAAGCAGTTTTTTCCTTTGCAACTTCTTTTTTAA
Organism: Polypterus senegalus; assembly: GCF_016835505.1. NCBI lineage: Eukaryota > Metazoa > Chordata > Cladistia > Polypteriformes > Polypteridae > Polypterus > Polypterus senegalus. Next base: position 7,796,774 of record NC_053166.1, read on the forward strand.
ATCTTTATTAATCTATCCATCCATCCATCCATCCTCTTCCGCTTATCCGAGGTCGGGTCGCGGGGGCAGCAGCTTAAGCAGGGAGGCCCAGATTTCCCTCTCCCCAGCCACTTCTTCCAGCTCTTCCGGGAGAATCCCAAGGCGTTCCCAGGCCAGCCAGGAGACATAGTCCCTCCAGCGTGTCCTGGGTCTTCCCCGGGGCCTCCTCCCGGTTGGACGTGCCCGGAACACCTCACCAGGGAGGCGTCCAGGAGGCATCCTGATCAGATGCCCGAGCCACCTCATCTGACTCCTCTCTCTAGTCTGAGCTCCTCACCCTATCTTTAAGGGAAAGCCCAGACACCCTGAGGAGGAAACTCATTTCAGCCGCTTGTATTAGCGATCTCGTTCTTTCGGTCACTACCCATAGCTCATGACCATAGGTGAGGGTAGGAAGGTAGATCGACTGGTAAATTGAGAGCCTTGCCTTACGGCTCAGCTCCTTTTTCACCACGACAGACCGATGCAGAGCCCACATCACTGCGGATGCCGCACCGATCCGCCTGTCGATCTCACGCTCCATTCTTCCCTCACTCGTGAACAAGACCCCGAGATACTTGAACTCCTCCACTTGGGGCAGGATCTCTCCCCCAACCCTGAGAGGGCACTCCACCCTTTTCCGGCTGAGGACCATGCTCTCGGATTTGGAGGTGCTGATTCTCATCCCAGCCACTTCACACTCAGCTGCGAAACATCCAGAGAGCTGAAGATCACGGCCTGATGAAGCAAACAGGACAACATCATCTGCAAAAAGCAGTGACCCAATCCTGAGTCCACCAAACCGGACCCCTTCAACACCCTGGCTGCGCCTAGAAATTCTGTCCATAAAGTTATGAACAGAATCGGTGACAAAGGGCAGCCCTGGCGGAGTCCAACTCTCACTGGAAACGGGCTCGACTTACTGCCGGCAATGCGGACCAAGCTCTGACACCGGTTGTACAGGGACCGAACAGCTCTTATCAGGGGGTCCGGTACCCCATACTCCCGGAGCACCCCCACAGGATTCCCGAGGGACACGGTCGAATGCCTTTTCCAAGTCCACAAAACACATGTAGACCGGTCGGGCAAACTCCCATGCACCCTCCAGGACTCTGCTAAGGGTGAAGAGCTGGTCCACTGTTCCGACCAGGGACGAAAACCACACTGTTCCTCCTGAATCCGAGGTTCACTATCCGACGGACCCTCCTCTCCAGAACCCCGAATAGACTTTTCCAGGGAGGCTGAGGAGTGTGATCCCTCTATAGTTGGAACACACCCTCCGGTCCCCCTTTTTAAAGAGGGGGACCACCACCCCGGTCTGCCAATCCAGAGGCACTGTCCCGATGTCCATGCGATGTTGCAGAGACGTGTCAACCAAGACAGTCCTACAACATCCAGAGCCTTAAGGAACTCCAGGGCATATCTCATCCACCCCGGGGCCCTGCCACCAAGGAGTTTTTTGACCACCTCGGTGACTTCAGTCCCAGAGATGGGAGAGCCCACCTCAGAGTCCCCAGGCTCTGCTTCCTCATTGGAAGGCATGTTAGTGGGATTGAGGAGGTCTTCGAAGTACTCCTCCCACCGACCCACAACGCCCCGAAGTGAGGTCAGCAGCGCACCATCCCCACCATATACGGTGTTGACACTGCACTGCTTCCCCTCCTGAGGCGCCGGACGGTGGACCAGAATCTCCTCGAAGCCGTCCGAAAGTCGTTCTCCATGGCCTCTCCAAACTCCTCCCATGCCCGAGTTTTGCCTCAGCAACAACCGAAGCAGCGTTCCGCTTGGCCTGCCGGTACCTATCAGCTGCCTCCAGAGACGGACAGGACAAAAAAGTCCTATAGGACTCCTTCTTCAGCTTGACGGCATCCCTCACTGTCGGTGTCCACCAACGGGTTCGGGGATTGCCGCCACGACAGGCACCGACCACCTTGCGGCCACAGCTCCGGTCAGCCGCCTCAACAATAGAGGCACGGAACATGGCCCATTCGGACTCAATGTCCCCCACCTCCCTCGGGACGTGGTTGAAGTTCTGCCGGAGGTGGGAGTTGAAGTTACTTCTGACAACACGTTTGGGCCTACCAGGTCTGACCGGCATCTTCCCCCACCATCGAAGCCAACTCACCACCAGGTGGTGATCAGTTGACAGCTCCGCCCCTCTCTTCACCCGAGTGTCCAAGACATATGCCCGCAAGTCCGACGACACGACCACAAAGTCAATCATCGACCTGAGGCCTAGGGTGTCCTGGTGCCAAGTGCACATATGAACACCCTTATGCTTGAACATGGTGTTCGTTATGGACAATCTTTATTAATCCATCGTGGAGTTTTTTTTAGTTTCCTATTAATTCCACACTTAGGTACTGTATGTATCTGTCCTGCATTACATTTTTAAACCTGTTCCACTGCTCCTCGACTGTCTCCACATTTAGAAGCTTATCCCAGTCTATCCTACTTAGACTTTGCCACATCTGCTCAAAATTAGCTCTACCAAAGTCCAGCTTCACAATTTTAGTCTTTACATCTGCACTCTTACAAATTAACTAATTAACTACAGAATACGATACACAATACCTCTCTGAACATTTAAAGCTCTCCACCACCTCATTGATCTCCTACAGACTTACATTCCTCTGAATTATCATTCTCTTGTTTCAATTTACTAATAAAACGGGATTTTCTAATGGCCAAATATAACCAAAACAATTGTTCAGTCTTACCCCCAGGATCTGGTTTGGAGCGTACAGCGGTTTGTACAATCCCAAGCAGCAGATTATCCATGACTTCACTCCACAGCAGTGCCACTCACAATATGGCGGCGACGTTGACGTACGACGCTGCTGGTCATACGGCATCTAGTAATTCTATGTCTATGGAAGTGCTGCCATCCAGGGCTCCGTTGGCCCTGATGTAATCCAGGAAGGCTGCCCTCTTCTGCCCCGGGGAATATATTGCCCTCTCTCGGTCCTTCCCTTGTCCAGGCGTCCCGGTGCCAGTCGTCTGCCACACTATCTATCTTTGCATTTTATATAATGCCTTTTATATCTACCTATCTGTGTATCTGGTAGTGAGTTTTCACTACACATCAACATATGTCGTTTTCAAATTTTTTGTAATATTGATGATACCAATTTAAACATAAAACTCTAATATACGTACATTTATTCTTAACAGAAGTTGCCAGGTTAATCCCGAGTCAGCAGTCCATTCACAATTCTCCATCAACATGCAAACACAAAACCTCTGCAACCCCAAACCACTTTTTAATGTACTCATCATTGATGAGTTTATAATACACAGATTCAATTTTCAATCTGCTTCTAAATAGCATTTCAAACGTTCGTACTTTGTCAGTTGTGAAAGTGCTTTTAACTGTATTTCTTCTCGGTTTTAAAAATGATCTGAATATCTTTTATATTCTGCCTTTTATGTTTACCCATCCATCCTCTTCCGCATACCCGAGGTCGAGTCGCGGGGGCCCAGGCTTCCCTCTCCCTGGCCACTTCTTCTAGCTCTTCCGGGGGAATCCCGAGGCGTTCCCAGGCCAGCCGGGAGACATACAAATGGAGGGATTGTGTTAAAAAAATGCTTTAGCTACCTCACATTTTTATGCAATCATATTGTTTAACCCACTGAATTAAAGCTGAAAGTCTGCATTTCAACTGCATCTGAGTTGTTTCATTTAAAATTCATTGTGGTAATGTACAGACCCAAAACTAGAAAAAAGTTGTCTCTGTCCAAATATTTATGGACCTAACTGTGTCCCTCCAGCGTGTCCTGGGTCTTCCCTGGGGCCTCCTCCCTGTTGGACGTGCCAGGAACACCTCACCAGGGAGGCATCCAGGAGGCATGCTGATCAGATGCCCGAGCAACTTCATCTGACTCATCTCGATGCGGAGGAGCAGTGGCTCTACTCAGAGCCCCTCCTGGATGACTGAGCTTCTCACCCTATCTTGAGGAAACTCATTTCAGCCGCTTGTATTCGCTATCTCGTTCTTTCGGTCACTACCCATATCTCATGACCATAGGTGAGGGTAGGAGCGTAGATCGACTGGTAAACTGAGAGATTTGCCTTATGGCTCAGCTCCTTTTTCACCACGACAGACTGATGCAGAGCCTGCATCACTGTGGACGCCGCACCAATCTGCTTGGCAATGTCACGCTCCATTATTCCCTCACTCGTGAACAAGACCCCAAGATACTTGAACTCCTCCACTTGGGGCAGAATCTCGCTCCCAACCCTGAGAGGGCACTCCACCCTGGTCTTGCATTTGAAGGTGCTGATGGACCCCGTGATCATCAGAGGTGACTGTGCAGAGGGTACAGACCTATAAATACCTGGGAGTGCAGCTGGATGATAAATTGGACTGGACTGCCAATACTGATGCTCTGTGCAAGAGAGGGCAGAGCCGACTATACTTCCTTACAAGACTGGCGTCCTTCAACATCTGCAATAAGATGCTGCAGATGTTCTATCAGACGGTTGTGGCGAGCGCCCTCTTCTACGCAGTGGTGTGCTGGGGAGGCAGCATAAAGAAGATGGACGCCTCACGCCTGGACAAACTGGTGAGGAAGGCAGGCTCTACTGTAGACAAGGAGCTGGACAGTTTGACATCCATGGCAGAGCGACGGGCGCTGAGCAGACTCCTGTCAATCATGGAGAATCCACTTTCATATCTATCTGTCTATCTATCTATCTATGATTATTATTATTATTATTATATAGTGCCTTTCAAATCTATCTATCTTTTATTATTATTATACAATGCCTTTCATATCTATCTATCTATCTATCTATCTATTATTATATAGTGCCTTTCATATCTATCTATCTATCTATTATTATATAGTGCCTTTCATATCTATCTATCTATCTATCTATCTATCTATCTATCTATCTATCTATCTATTATTATATAGTGCCCATATTATCTATCTATCTATCTATCTATCTATCTATCTATCTATCTATCTATCTATCTATCTATCTATCTGATTCCCATCCCAGCCGCTTCACACTCAGCTGCGAACCGATCCAGAGAGAGCTGACCCAAGCCTTTCATGTTTATTTGAATATTATTTAACAACTTTTACATATGCATACTTTATATATTATATATCACCTTCCATATCCACCTATGTTATATGTAGTGTGTTTTATACCTGCTTATCAGTATATTATATAACAAGCTTCATCCATCCATCCATTATCCAACCTGCTATATCCTAACTACAGGGTCACGGGGGTCTACTGGAGCCAATCACAGCCAACACAGGGTGCAAGGCAGGAAACAAACCAGCTGACTTATATGCCTATTCAAAAATACAACACTTAATTATCATTATTATTATTTTTTTTCTTCTTGCCTCCTCCAATCTCGTTCCAGTTTCTCAGACACATCAAATTTTGTTGCAGCAGCTGTTACCAATTTCTTTTCCACCTCAATGTCTTTTAATTTAAAACCAACTTTATATTTTCTTCTGATCGAACGCTCCATCGTAGATAAGGGATGCTCTTATGATAAAGGTGTATGAGGGTGTGAGATACAAAAAACACTGAACAGTGCTAATGTCGCTTCAAAATCGTTTGGGTATTACCGTGTGGTCACGTAGGCACAATAGAGAGAGAAACAAAAGGCCGTGTGCTCCGTGGTTACTCTCTCAGGTGGGTGTTAACATATCATTATCTCTTGGACCAATAGCATCAGTTTTCTGCATTCGACTTATAAGACCGACATTATAAAATACTGGAAATTATACAATAAAATCAAGCCCTGACTTATCCGCGAGTATATACGCTATATATGTGCGTGTTAATCTTAAACTGCAACAGCAGACCAACCCGGTAACAAACTTGAAAATTACACTTACCCTTAAAGAAGATAGGTAAAGGATAAGTACAGTGGGAAATACCACAACAACACACAAGGTTAATATTCAGGTAGTTAAAGCCCCCCATGACTATAATATCCTCCTTTCTTTTTAAAAATCACTAAAAATGTGCATTGAAGTTACTGTCTGCATTGGGCCGTCTGTAACACACTCGTAAAATAACGCTTCTTTCCTTAATTCTTCTCAGGTGAAGCCAGATGCCCTCACTAAGATGGGGCTCATGGTTCAGCTGAAGAGGACTTGTGCTTCAATTCTGTTTGACATCAACAGCGTCTCCAGCTCCTCTTCTGTTCTGTTCTGTCTGTCCTTCCTATTAGATATGTGCCTCTCTATGTTCTACTCATCCCTGGCTTTTTTAGCTCAGTTTCCATTATTGCTATAATATCATAATTATGCTCTGCTACATACAATTCCAACTCACTTGTTTTATTTTTGTTACATCTAGCATAAAGGCGAGCTATTTTTAATGGGTTAACCCGTTTTAACTTTAACATTTAAATGTTGGGTAAGGATTTACATCAGCATGCATTTTTATTTTTACACCCCTGTTTGTTCCTTCATGTACAGTTCCACACACCCCATTCTCTAGTTTTCATAGTCCTCATGAACCTTACCCTTCTACCCTACACCAAGATTTGAGCCACAAGTTAAGCCTTCTGAAATCCTCTTTCTTACCTGGAATGGCGTGAGGAACAAACAGAGCTTCAGGAAAGACTACCTTGTCAGTTCTGCTCCTCAGCCTGGCACCTAACTCTTTAAATTTGGATCGCAGAACTGATAGACTACCATTATGTATGTCATTGTTCCAATAATGGCCAAGAGCCTATCCACCCTTCCACGGATATCACTCACCTATGTACCTGGAAGGTAACATACCATGCGAGACACTCCATCTCTGGAGCAAACCTGCACTTCAATCACCCTAATGGCTGAGTCCCCAACTATCACTACTTCTCTCTTTTTGGGAACTGGTTTTGAGGTGGCCCATGAGGGCTCCTCATACCTACCCACCACCTCAGATTCTTCACAGATGCCGTCCAGCTCCATGAGGACCTGAAAAATGTTTGACACTTCCAACCCTGGGGCTGATGCCACCATACAGTGCGCACCCTTTACCTTGTGCCTAGTGACCCACCAATCTCTACCTGTCTAGTTTGGAATGTCTTCCCATGCTACCATTGGGGCACTCTCTATCTCTCTCTCTCTCTCTCCTCTCTCTCTCCCCCCCCCCTCTCTCTCTCTCTCTCTCTCTCTCTCTCTCTCTCTCCTCTCTCTCTCCCCCCTCCTCTCCTCTCGCTCTCTCTCTCTCTCTCTCTCCTCTCCCTCTCTCTCTCTCTCTCTCTCTCTCTCTCTCTCTCTCTCTCCTCTCTCTCTCTCTCTCTCTCCCCCCTCTCTCTCTCTCTCTCTCTCTCTCTCTCTCTCTCTCTAAAGGACACCCTGGCCAGGTCCGCCAATTCTCTACTACAACGCAGGCCATCCAACTCCTCCTCAAGTTCAGCAACCCTGATTTCGAAGTGTGAGATCAGGTGGCATCTCCTGTAGATGAAACCCTCATAGAAGACTACAGACTCCTCCAAACCATCCTCTAGAACAGGAGTCGGCAACCTATCAGTGGTGTTGTCCAGAAACTGTTTTACAATGTTATTCCTCGTGCTGACATAATCCTACCAGTTTTATTATATATAGTATCAAAATTAATCCAGTTATAATGGGCTTCAAAAGTATTTACTTTTGAAGCCCATTATAACCAGATCTTATATTATTGCTCATTCAATATTTCCGTAGAAAAGAATTTGTCAATATTTTTTATAACTACATTCGGTGGCTTTATTTTTGGTTCCAATTATTTGACTAAAATAAGTAGTTTGTTCCTTAAAGCCAGAAACGGTCCTTTTTATAGCTTCACGTTTCTCAGAGTTTTTAAACGTGGACTGATGTTTAGTTTGATAAGGTCTTTGTACACTTGACATACAACAACAACAACATTTATTTCTATAGCACATTTTCATACAAAAAGTAGCTCAAAGTGCTTTACATAACGAAGAAAAGAAGAATAAAAGACAAAATAAGAAATTAAAATAAGACATTAGTTAACATAGAAAAGGAGTAAGGTCCGATGGCCAGGGTGGACAGAATAAACAGAAAAAGAACTCCAGACGGCTGGAGAACAAAAAATATAAAATCTGCAGGGGTTCCAGGCCACGGGACCACCCAGTCCCCTCTGGGCATAACGACACTTTCACAGCATAACGCACACACAGCACGATCCAAATCTATATTCATTCGTCCAAGAGTCTTAAAAAGAGCGAACATCAAGTTTTTGTCTTTAATGAGTCATTTTAGTGTAATATATTACTTAATAATAACAAAGTTTCTTTTAACGTACCACAGTTGGCACTGAACACATGCGTTCCCTTTACACGTGAGTCGCGTGCACAAAACGTAGGCGAGGGCGCAAATGCATGCATTGTAATTAAAAGACACACATATATATATTTTTTACTATATTTCCATTCAATCAGAGTGCCATAGAAAATCGCTCGGCGTGCCACGCTTGGTAAGTTGCCAGCCCCTGCTCTAGACATCCAATAACACTTGCATTGCACTGGTCCCATTATAAAAAATTTACTTTGGGTTTCTAAAGCTGCTCATTCTGTTCTCATTCACACAAATCTCCAAATCCCCTCCTGCTTTTTTGCACTCCGTCTGGTCATATCAAATGTCACCAGTCCTTCATTTTGTTAATGTCATCTGCTATAGGAGGTTTAAGTCAGTTTGCCGCAGTAATAAAAATGCCACATACCTGAAGTCACCGTAATTCACTATTAGATGTCACAGTTCTTTCAACTTAAAAAGTGATTGAACTTTCCAAGAAATATGGAGGTGGATCAATGTTTAAATCTCTTCCAATTTACTTTTATCTTCACTTCAGATCTCCAAATTTGTCAACCTTGGATGAGATGTTGCTCCAAAAAAGGTGTGAGATAGCGAGCTCCCTTGTCAGTAGTAGTGATTGCAGTGCTACCACATTGGTATAAGAATATTTAACATATCCCACTTAACACATTTCCAAATCTCTTACCTTCACAGATGTGTGGCACCTTTCAGATGCGGTTTGTTCACCCTATGATGACTTTCAAGTTCACATCTCTTTCTCAGCTGAGAAGGGCTAAAGCTCAAGTAGATACTAGAAAAGGGGCAAATACTTTTTCACAGCATGGTGAATGTGTCACTTTACCTGCCAGGGCTCACGTTGTAGCATTATGCAAAGAGTACTGTAGAACTGACTTTCAATTTGAATAACTAAATGTAAATGTAACAAGTCTAAAATTTGAGCTATCAGGGTGCGGTTTATGGGTTTCAAATGCAAATCCCACCGCTGACTCACTCTGTGACTTTGAATGAGTGACCAAAGTCACTCATGTCTACAGTGGGTGGCACGGTGCCACAGTGTTATAGCACTGCTACTATGCAGTAAGGAGACCCAGGTTTGAGTCCAGGTTCCTTTCTGCATGGAGTTTCAATGTTCTCCCCATCCTTCTAGGTCCTCCAGTTTTCTCCTACAGTCCAAAGACACACAAGTTAGGTGAATTGGTGATTCTAAATTAGTGCTAATGTATGGGTGAGGTGTGTGTGATGGACTGGTGCCCTGTCCAGGGATTGTTCCCTGCCTTGTGCCCTATGCTAGCTGGAATAGACTCTATCAGACCCCCGATGACCGACTTCAGGAAAAAGTGGGTTAGAGAGTGAGATGTCTAAAGTGTGACATTATTATCACTATGATAGGCGCTATATAAAAATCACAGATTTACTAGTCACATGTCCACCTCACTGACTCCTTGTGTCACCCTTTGTGAGTCCTGCCAAGTGCCACATGTCCATACTGCATTTGTAAACTACCTTGTGGTGGTCTTCACTATGGACATCAGGGAGTCACCTGCCAGTGCCAGCCTGGTAGAAAATATCAAAAAGCTTCAGTCAGTCAGTTGTATTGGAACAGCAAATAAGGGTTCCACTCAACCTTGAAAGGCGCTATATGAAACCATCATCTACTTCACTCACAAGTAACCAGAATGTAAGAATTTAGAAAGATATTGTCAAAGAGAGACACAGAGCCGTTCTCAGGATTAACGTGTGTGGAGTGCTGAAGTTAAGTGAAGGCAGCGAGTGACTTGCAGATGTCGATTACACTTCATAAAATGCTTGCTAATGCTGTAAGCGACGTTCACATTTATATTCATTTGCTTGGCAGGCACTTTTATTCAAAGCAACTTACAAAAGATGTCAACATAATTGAATAGGAATCAGTCTGTTTGGGAACAAATGTGACAGGACAAGAGTACAAAATGAATCATCGGGAGTTATAACTCCTAGCAGAGAAAGCCTAACAAATCAACTCCTGAGGCAGAAACTCACCAAACAAAAGTCTTCAAATGCTTCTTCAACTGTTTGGATGGAGGTGGGCAGTTTGTTCCACCAGCCAGTCTGCTACAGAAGAAAAGAGTCTGGACTGAAATTTGATGCCAAACAGAGGTGGCATCACCAGATGCAGATTAACAGCAGTCCACAAAGGCTGAGAAGGACAAGGGGACCTCACAAGTGCCTTCATACACGTAGGTGCTGAGCCATTGACTACTCTGTAAGCAAGCACCAAGAATATGAACTTAATACGTACCTCTACGTGAAGCCAGTGTAGTGATGTGACGAGAGGAGTGACCTCAGCTGATTGAACATGGGACACGCTGCTGCATTTTCAATTAGTGAATAAGTGACTTGGTGACACATGCCGGTACTCCTGACAGCAGAGAGGTCACAGTAGTCTGGACATGACAAGATGAAAGCCTGGACTAGGAGTTGTGCTGAGTGAATCTGCAAGACCAAAAAAAAAATGCATATGGGAAACGTGAGGAGGTGATTATTAACAAAAGGAGAGGACCCAGCACCAGTCCTTGGGGTACCGCTATGTTTAACTGATGCATGCTTGACAGCTCTCTATGCCAGGACACACAATACAATACAATTTATTTTTGTAGAGCCCAAAATCACACCAGAAAGCCAGCCCCTGGACACAGACAGACAGACACCAGAATTTCCAAAAGCACACTCCTTTATTACTTTCACAGCACCACAATGCCTTGTCACCAACACTGTTGTCTGTTTCTCTTTGATCTCCACTCCCCTCCTCACAAGCTCCATCTCCTTCCTCCCAACTCCGGCTCCTCTACTGGAGGGAGGCGGGCCCTTTTATAATGACCCGGATGGGCTCCGGGTGCTCCGATACTTCCTGGTGTGGCGGAAGTGCTGACATTGAGGGTTCCATAACCGTCCGGGCGCCCCCTGGAGATGGCCATGTCCTCCCATAGGGATGAGCTTCCCAGCTCTGTTCCAGTGGCCCCCAAGCAGACCCGGGTGGATGCCCTCTCGTGGCCCAGGGGAGGTATCGTCCCTCTCGTGGACTGTCCAGACATCCTGGCTGGGTTGAGTCCCCAGCCGTCTGGCACAGGGCTTTAACAGTCCCTGCCTCTTGACAGCTCCCCAGCCTTGACTCTCTAAGAAGAGTCAAGAGGTAGGACTCAAGCAAGCGGAGGGCAGTCCCAGTCATGGCAAGGTGGACCAGGTGGTTTACTCAGTCAAAGGTAGTGAAGAGATCTAGCAGGATGAGCGCACAGATGGCATGTTGGCAACTCCGGCCTGCATTAATGTGCCAACAACAGCAAGCGGAGTTGTGTCTGTGGAATGGCACTCCATGAAGCCTGACTGATTAGAGCCAAACAGATTTAGTTAGAGACAGCAGGTGAGGACGGAGAGGAGAGACACTCGCCTGTGATGAGCGACTTGAGATGCGTTGAGGAGAGGAGTTATTGGGGCCTGTTTGAACAATGCAATGCAAACAATGTTCTCAACAACAACAATTAGAAGAAAACTTTATGCTACGGAAATGATTCGGGTAAGTCAACACCAGGGCAAGGCTGTCCGAGGATAAGGCGACATAACTGAAATTAGAAATTGCTCAAAAAAATGAAAGGAACATTTTGAAAACACATCAGATCTCAATGGGGAAACACATCCTGCTGGCTCTCCCTACTGCTATGGACTGATATGGTGATGTGTGAGGAATGAAAGGATGGAAATGAAATGATCAATCGACAGAGGGACACCCCGAAAATCAAAGGGAACAAAATGATGCAGTGGCAGGCAGGCAGAGTCCATTTGGCCGAAATACCATTGCAGCAACTCCAAATCCATCCATCTATCCATCCATCCATCCAGCCATCCATCCATCATCCAACACACTATATCCTAACTACAGGGTCACGGGGGTCTGCTGGAGCCAATCTCAGCCAACACGGGGCGCAAGGCAAGAAACAAACTCCAGGCAGGGCACCAGCCCACCGCAGCAACTCCAAATCGTACTCAGTAATTTGTATTTACGCCACCCTCCCCACCCCCTGCTTGTATGCATGCCTGACGACATCGAAATGAGACAACTGATGGTGTCCTCTGGTATCTCCTCCTAGATCTGGACCAGAGCATCACTGAACTCCTGGACAGTCTGAGGCGTTGGATGAACCGAACCATAATGTCCCACCCAAAGGTGTTTTATTGGATTGAGGTCAGGCGAGTGAGCGTGGGGGGGAGACCAGTCAATGGGATCAATTCCTTCATCCTCTTGCCACATGAGGCCGGGCATTGTTGTACAGCAGGAGGAATCAGTATAGGGTCTGACAATGGGGACAAGGATTTCATCCCGATACCTAATGGCAGTCGAAGTGCCGTTGTCTAGCCTGTAGAGGTCTGTGTGCTCCTCCATGGATATGCCTCCCCAGACTGACCATCACTGACCCACCACCAAACAGGTCATGCTGAACGATGTCACGTCTGTCACATGTGTTCAGTGTGAACCTGCTCTCATCTGTGAAAAACACAGGGCGCCAGTGGTGGACCTGCCAATTCTGGTATTCTATGGCAATTGCCAATCGAGCTCCACAGTGCCCACTAGAGGATGTCGGGCCCTCAGGCCACCCTCATGAAGTCTGTTTGTGATTGTTTGGTCAGAGACATTCACAGCAGTGGTCTGCCTGCGTGCTGGAAGTCATTTTGTAGGCTCTGGCAGTGCTCATCCTGTTCCTCGTTGCCCAAAGGAGCAGATGACGGTGGGTCCTGCTGGTGGGTTAAGGATCTTCTACGAGGGGCCCTGTCCAGCTCTCCTGGAGTAACTTCCTGTCTGTCTCCTGGAATCTCCTCCATGCCCTTAAGACTGTGCTGGGAGACGCAGCAAACCTTCTGGTAATGGGAGGCATGTATTGATGTGTCTGCCATCCTGGAGAAGTTGGACTACCTGTGCCAGCTCTGTAGGGTCCATGTTTGGCCTCATGCTACCAGTAGTGACACTGAGTGTAGCCAAATGCAAAACGAGTGACAAAACAGATGAGGAGGGAAAAATGTCAGTGGCCTCCCTCCACCTGTTAACCCATTCATTCCTGTTTTGGGGATCGTTGCCCCCCTCTAGTGCACCAAAGCAGCTGAAACTGAACAAGCCCCTCCGCTACTTCACTGAGCAGATCAACAACCCACAAGTGTCACTGACTTGATACTGTACTTGGATTCAAGCGTGTTCCTTTCATTTTTTTTTCAGCTGTATATTTTCCATGATTTTAGCGACAGAAATGAAGAGCCACATCAGGGAGCACACAACACACCTTCTATCTATCCATCCATTTATTTTATAGCACCTTTTATATTTAACTGACGTGTGTATTTCTAAGGTCGTTCAAAATTTAAAATAGTTTTAAGTAATTGGGAGGATCAATGCCTGCAAGGCTATTTTTATTTGTTTTATTTGTTAAGCAGATGTGCCGCCTTATAAATTGGACAGCCAGTCTGACACACACACACGCCAACGAGACGAGTCGAGATGTCTGCCATGCGCCTCCTGCTGCTGTGCGTCGCCTTCATTTGCCTCTCAGGTGAGATTCCTGCTTAGTCAGTTTGCGTCTTTCCCACAGTCGCCAGGTTTGCGACAAAGAAAATAAAAGTGATTAGGAAAAATTGGCTTTAAGAAGGTTTAAGGGGAAGGAATTCAATAAAATTTCAACTTCAACTCCAGTTTGTACTTGTTTGAGTTTTGTTGCTGATAATCCGTTTTTTCTCTCACATGCACATGCTAAATATTTCAAGTTCAAATTTAATTGTATGTTCTTTTTATGAGTTTTGTTATAAATAAGCTGTTTTTATTTCCACTCACACGCACGTGTTATATATGCTAAACTCATAAGTTTACACACTCTGGCAGAATCTGTAAAATGTTAGCCGTTTTTGGAAAATACGAGTGGTCAGACAAAGCCCCCATCTTATAAAGGTTTGTAACGCCAGGGAAAACATGCAAATGGCACGCAGGGAGGGCACGGGATGGAAACTCTGATCTCCTAATGGCGACTGTGCCACCTGGTTTTTATATCATAAGGTGTAAAAAGGCTCTCTATAATAGAGTACAGATAAAATTCTGTTACAACGAACGTCCAGGGACCTAAAAAATATTTTGTTGTAATGAAAATTTCATTGTGATGAGATTCTGTATTTGTTACTATGTTGCTTTCTTTAACTTGCGTCCAGGCGTTGGCAATCATTTCAATAGCTTCTTTTGCGTTATTTTAATCTTCTCCTGTCTGCAAGTTATGCTGACAAGAATTTTTCTCAGCTTTTCTTTGCTATAATACACTTTCAGGGTGCCAGTGATGCCCAAATCCAATGGCTGAAGCACTGCTGTGCAACTGGGTGGGAGGAATTCAACACAAATATTATCTAAATGTTGTGGGCAGCACAGTTATCAATCAGGAGCCGAATCATCCTTTTCTTCTTCATATTGTGAGGTTTCTGAACTCTTTTGGGATAAACAGGAACGTCACGCTGAAGAGTGTCCCAAAGTGCGATTGCCGCGTCTCTGTAAGACTGTTTGTCCGTTGCTGGGGCAGGGCCACCGCAGGCTCACAGCGGTGCAGTGAGGTGCCACAGACATGAATCCTAACAGATCGTGGGCGCACTATAAGTCCCTGTCTTACACCTGAAAACATGAAGCTGAGTCTCAGTACTTCAGCAAAACCTTCTTTATTCAGCTTGAATCAGGAACGGCACAGTTATTTATTGTAGCGTGATCTGCCACTCTCCTATACACAGACACGGCAGCCGGGCAAGGTCGTGGCACCAGGTTAGTGGCCAAGTAATTCTGTTCCCTGCATTACCCATTGAGTTTGCTTTGGCGGAGAGACGCATTAGAGCTGTGAGCCTACTGTTACCACGGCAACATATAAACAGTCTTCCACAGACGCGTTGATCGCACTTCGGGACGCTCTTCGGCATGTCGTCCCATTGACGGAGGTCCCAAGAGAGTTTAGAAACCTCACATTTTCTTGAATGAGTGCCGCATTAATAGGAATGCATCACTTCTCCACATAAAAATTGCTTTTTCGACATCTTCAAATGCAGCTGTTCGCATAAGTTTGCAACCCGAGATTTTTCTTCTTTTTTTAGCTCGGTCTTTCAAGAAACTCGATAGTGTCGGTGGCGAAATCCTGAATTCACTGGCAACGTCTCTTTTTGCTTTTTACCGCAATCGAGAGCTGCAAAAATGTAAAGTTTGTTTTTTTTCTAATATGAACTGTTATCGTTTATTCGTGTCTGCCGTTTCTATAGGAGGGTGACAATGAGTTCAATTCCAATGGATGTTGACGAGCGATAAGCAAAAACCACCGAAAACAAACACAGCAAAAAAAAAATAAAAATAAAAATAACAGTACGAGGAAAGTTCGAAGAAAGAAAAATAAATGACAATGTTTCTGTTGGGGGATCGTTGGGAGCCACAATGAGCTGCGGCCACAGAACTAACTGCTCTGTGGAGGATTCGTTCAGGCATTTCAAGGGCACTTCATTGTAATGAAAGTATCTGCTGAATGTAACGAGATTTCTATAGACTCGCGTCATATGAGGACACTGGCGGGACCATTAAAATACTTCGTTGTAATGAAAATTTCGTTGTAAAGATATTCGTTCTAACAGAATTTGACCTGTATATAGATAGACATGAAAAGCTTTATAGTATAGATAGCAATTGAAAGGCACTATATGATACAGAGATAGCTTAGCAGCTGCGGTGGGCTGGCACCCTGCCTGGGGTTTGTTTCCTGCCTGGCGACCTGTGTTGGCTGGGATTGACTCCAGCAGACCCCCTGTGACCCTGCAGTTAGGATATAGCGGGTTGGATAATAGATGGATGGATAGCTCAGCAGACACTTTTATCCAAAGCAACTTACAAAAGAGGTAAACAATTGAGTAACTTTAGGCGAGGGTCTGCTTGTTCAGCAAGTGTAATTGGGAGGGTGACACAAGTGGGGGATTAATAAAGTATAATTAAAAAAAAAAGTGAAAAGATGTAAAAACTCCATCCATCCATCCATTATCCGACCCGCTATATCCTAACTACAGGGTCATGGGGGTCTGCTGGAGCCAATCCCAGCCAACACAGGGCGCAAGGCAGGAAACAAACCCCGGGCAGGGCGCCAGCCCACCGCAGGGCACACACACACCAAGCACGCACTAGGGGCAATTTAGGATCACCAATGCACCTAACCTGCATGTCTTTGGACTGTGGGAGGAAACTCACCCAGACACTGCGCCACCGTGCCATCCACGTAAAAACCCTAACCTTACAATTATAGATTAAATCAATAAATCAATTAAACATAAATTAACCAAGAATATAAAAATATTGCAAAGTTGTTTTTGACACATAAATGTGAAAGGCACTTTTTTTTTTTCAAAATATCTTTACTAACTCCAAATAGCAATAAAAGATCACGTTTTGTGTAATAAGATGTACATCACCAAAATGTATTTTCATACAATTTTTAAGACAAAACTCCCCCTCCTCACTCCTTGCGAGACATCCGTACTTTCAACACCCCCCACCCTACACAAATTCATTTTTATTTCATATTTCTTTCTAAACAAGTGTTTAAAGAGTAAATGTAGTCCTCCTGTCTATCAGATAGACAGACATGAAAGGCGCTATAACATAGTAACATATGCACGTATGTGGAAATCTTGTCCAGTTGTACAAATGCTTCTGTGTGCCTTCAACGAGATTTCCAGGTGGGAATGTCAGCCCCTCGGGATCACACAAGGGTTGCTGGAGAGGAGCCCACCGAGGAGTTTGTGGTTCCATAGTCCATCAGTGTAGCCGTCAGCACCGAGCACCACATGCTGTATATGATGACAGGTGTTTCTTGTATAATTTAATATGTGATATGATGATAGATTCATAATGCTTAAATGCTTATTTATGAGAATGAATGAAGATTTGAAGTTTTTTTCCGATGTTTCAGGGAGTATTCAATGACGTGTTTTACCATCTTTTCTTTCACAGTCTTGACATGCCAAGCCGACGTAGTCCAGGTAAGGATCTCCTCAGGTTCTCTTCCTTCAGCGCCCGGCTGTGATCATCCACCTAACCTTCTGCTCTCTATCTCCATAGCCTAACTGTCGCAACGCCTGTGTTAAAGGCTCAAAACCCATCGGCCATGTGTGTGGCAGCAATGGCCGGACCTACGAGAGCCAGTGCGCATTCTGTATAGACAAACAGTAAGTGGCAAGTGTTTTCAACCCGCCTGAGTTTTAGAAAGTTAACTTGAATGTTTAAGAAATCAACTGTAGTGAGTGCCTTGAGTTATAAAACCTCCTACCCTCAGCCTTAGTTAAGAGTTTAATTCTGAATGTTCGGAAATGGACAGAAGCGTAATCCTAATTTGCTCTCCTTTGCTGATGGTATCCTATATATACAGTTAGGTCCATAAATATTTGGACAAGGCCACATTTTTCTCATTTTGCTCTGTACATCACCACAATGAATTTTAAATGAAACAACTCAGATGCAGTTCAGCTTTAATTCAGTGGGGTGAACAAAAAGATTCCATAAAAATGTGAGGCAACTAAAGCATTTGTTAACACAATCCCTTCATTTCAGGGGCTCATTATTTAACATGATGAGATTGAAGCAGTTCAGATATCCCATAATATTATACATATGGACTGCCTGTATGCAATGTGTTCCTTTTCTTAACTATGCTGTTGTGCTGAGTGGGCAGTGGTCACCTGATCCAGGACCACCACAGGTGTTGCCATCCCATACCTGCCTCAGGTGTGCAGGTGGTGCTGAGTGCGGCTCTTAAAGTCTCCTGTGAGTGAAATGAAGGAAGCGTCACAGAGTGGACATCTCGGCTCACTGTTTTAATTCTTCACACGTCTTTCCATTACAGTTTTTATAATTCTGGGAACAACGTTGTAAAATATGAAGACTGCTGAATCCAGAGCGGGACACCTGGAGGTCTGCTGATCTTCTCTCTCCTTTGCATTTCACAAGCCCCCTTTTTGCCCCACTGCTGAAATAAACATTTACTTCTGGCATGAAATCTGATCCCAGACTCATTTTTATTGTGTTTACCTCATATAATATCCAAAGTGACCTCCAAATCAGGGCTGCATACCACAGTTCTTTCCTGATTTCCACACTGTAAGGCCTGGCAGGTGTGACGGCTCTTTCTAGTGACACTGCTGTACGCTGTACCTGCCACTGGAGTTTTTCATAAGTGACTTTTCTGCACGGTGTCTTTCTATTGTGAACTTCATGTTGTCCACTAGGTGGTCTAACAGGCATGGCAGCTCCCTGGATGGCAAAGAGAATCAAAGGTGAAGGCTGATGATGATTTTATATAGCGCCTTCCATCATGAACAGCAGTTCTTACCATATTTCAATATGGCTATCTGTTACAACTTCCTCATCTCATGAAGAGTTTCTCTTTTCAAGACTGAATATGACACTTTGTGACTTTATATAGTGCCTTTCTTTTGTGAACACCAATTCTTCCTGCATTTCTGGTTAGCTGACTGCTGCGACACACACCAGCCAGTCCTTTAAATAAAACGTTCACTTCAACAGCAGAAAGCTGGAGCTCCATGTCCAGGCTATGACTGACTGGACGGCCCCTTAACCTGTCCACAATACAATATAAATGCAGTGTCCACTCCAGTGTAGCACCTCCTAATATTGTGAATCGACTTGGACAAAGGCGACATACAAATGTAATGGGTCGTTCCCATTATACATTGTTGTGCTTGTTCTTTAATGGCATTTCATGGTTCTTTACTGGGTTGTGGGGTTCCTTGCAGAACCGTTGCTTGACAAAGCACAATTGCATTCTGGGAAGGGTTCTTCTCATTTGAAGTTGGTTCTTTTTGCTTTGAAAAAGTCCTTAATGTGTGGAAAAAATCCGAAATCTCTAATGTGTGGTAAGATACCTAGCAAGATATGAACAGATTATGAAAACCTGAACTTAGCCTGTGCCATTGTATGCCGCGAGAGCCTTTAGTAACCATGGGCCAATGCCATTTCACCAACCTGTTATCATCTGTTCATGGTTATTTACTGTATGGAGTCTCTTATGGATCCAAATTAATAAGGAACTTTCTGGAAACTTCATGTGGATGGGTCTCTTGGTAATTAAAAAGGGTTCCCCTATGGCATCGCCCTGAAGTGGCACCTTGATTGTTAGGAGTGTACCTGCCAAGGCTCCTGACCCACAAGAAAGCACAGCCGCACTTCTAGGTTTATGGCGCCATTACTGGACTGATTTTGAGATCAGATTGGGTTCGCTGCCGGTGCTCATCTGGAGACAAACCTGAAGGACCGGACCGGCGACTGTTCACAGGGTGACAAAGTCGGTGTTATCAGCGGGACAAATTCAACGCTGCACCATTTGGTATTCACAACATACAGTGATCCCCCGCTGCATCGCGGTTCAGCTATCGCGCCCCATAATATCACGAAAAGATTCAATAAGTACATCCTACCTGTAGTTAACTTTGCAGCCAATTCATAACAAAGCATACGGTTTTCAGCAGTCACTACGGTAGACAAAGAGTTTCGCATTACAGTACACAGATGATTGAGAGACTCAACCAATCAGAGTGGGATTTTCATTCTTTTGGGCTCTAATTGGCTGCTGCTAACGTGGTGTAATCTCGCAAGAACAGCGAGCGTAGGTCCCCGATGCATCTCAGTTCTCTGTGTATCGCGTACCTCGCTTGTGGTCCGATTGTTGTGAGCAAACTTTTTGTGAACTATTTTGTTTTAAGCCCTACGATGGCTCCCAAGCATCCTGCATCTTCTAAGAAGCAAAAGAAAGCGTTAGGTGGACGCTCGTCGCTCGAAATTACGGCTTGAATGAATCAACAGGACGCTACATTATCTCTTATATATATTTCTCTTCTGGTTCGTCCTGCTTCCTCTTCAAGCCCGGTCACATCACGTCACATCACCGCCCTATATCTAGCCTGACTGCGTAACCTTTCAATTTGGCGGTGACGTGACACCAATGGGGTCATGAGAGAGGAGCGGGGAACGCGGTAGTCCAAAGGAGGAATTGAAATCGAGAAAAGCAGCGTGGGGGTGTATGGGAGGCCGCAGGCAGCGCGGGGAAGGGTTTGGAAGAGGACGAATAGGAATCGAGAAATGCAGTGTGGGCTGTGTGGGGAGGGTCAGGTCTGAAGAGAAATATATATAAGAGATAACTGAGTGCAAACTGATCGCAGTCCAAAATTCTGAAACAATCTTCAATCCCAGAATCTCTCTCCTTCCTTGCGACACCAATCTCCCTTTTAAATTTAAACACACACAATTCCCACTCAGACTCGCCTTCTCCATGACTATCAACAAGTCCCAGGGACAATCGTTTGCAAAGATTTGTGTTAATCTACAGCAACCAGTCTTCAGCCACAGTCAGTTGTACGCGGCTTTTTCTCTGGTTAGATCTTTCGACTTGTTATCTGTCGTCTCCAGTAAAACACCGATTCACAGCTGCGTCTTTCAAGAAGTATTTCTTTCTTCTTGATTTCTGAATTCCTTTCTCACCGTTTTCTGTTCCTATTCTTACACCGCCGGTGTCGGCTAGTTATTATTATTATATTATTATTCTTATGTTACTCACATCTTTAGCCCGACATCTGCATATCATACGTGTTTACAAAGTGTGTTTTAATAAGTTTACATGTGTTTAAGGCGTGTGGGAGGGGTATTTTAAGGCTTAAACTATAAAAAAAAATATTTATTTTTGTAGTGTTTGCTCCCTGCTATTGCCTGTGACCACGGGGTCTTCCTGGTCCTGCTGGACCACCTGCCTGCTCCATGTTAGAGTATCGCTGTGTTGTGGTGGAGCCCACGTCTTTATACTCCTACCACAAGGTGAAATCGTCCATCTGGTATGAAATGGTGTCAGTGGATCTCGTTTTCTTGACTGTGACAATGCCGGTCCCCTACAGACTCCCTCTTCCCACATGGGTGTCTACTGAACCCACACCGTCAATAATTATGACCAAGATGAGCTGACATATAAGGGCAATTCACTGATGAGGCCAGAGGATGCTGGAAAAAGTGCTCAAGTGCTTTACTTACAAACGCAGCACCACGAGGCACTTGTGCTAATCACTGGAGACTTTAACCATGAGACGCTGAACAAAACATTACCTGCCTTCTCCCAGTATGTGGACTGTAACACCCGGAGAAACAGGACTATCGACCTACTGTATGCAAACGTTAAAGACGCATACAGCGCCACCCCGCTGATCATAACCTGGTTCTGCTTCAGCCTCACTATAAACCAAGAGTGAGGGCGCTACCTACAACTACACGATCATTCAGGAAGTGGTCCTCTGAGGCAGAGCAGGCTCTGAGAGACTGGAACTACGTACTGGGATATCCTGCAGGGGTCACATAGTGAGAATATTGAAGAGGCTGTTGACTGCACTACTGATTACATCAACTTCTGGATGGAGATTGTAGTTCCAGTAAGAACAGTACGCTGCTATGCTAACAACAAGCCATGGATTACAAGTGACATCAAAGGCCTTTTGAACCAGAAGAAAAGGGCTTTTAAAGGTGGTGATCAGCATGAGCTCAAGCGTGTGCAGAAGGAACTCTGAGTCCAGCTCAGGGCGGCGAAAGAGCAGTACAGGAGAAAGCTGGAGCAGAAGTTGAAGAATAACAGCATGAAGGAAGTGTGGGATGGGATGAAGATCATCACTGGCTGCAGCTAGAAGAGGGGTGCCACCATCGAGAGAGACGTGGAGAGAGCAAACCTGATGAACAACTTCTTTAACAGGTTTGAACAACCTAACCCATGCTCACCTCGGAGTACTGCATCCTCCAACCATCCTTCAGCTGATGCCAGCATAGGTGAGACATCTCCACCCACAATTACAGCAGCACAGGTGAGCAGAGAGCTGAGGAGACTTCGTGCCAGCAAAGCAGCAGGTCCAGATGGAGTATCAACACAACTACTGAAGGCCTGTGCGCTGGAGCTGGGGAGTCCTCTACAGCGCATCTTCAACCTGAGCCTGGAACAAGGGAGAGTCCAGAGGCTTTGGAAAACATCTTGTATCACCCCAGTCCCAAAGGTATCACGTCCTAGTGAACTGAATGACTTCTGGCCTGTTGCTCTGATGTCATATGTGATGATGACCATGGAGCGGCTGCTGCTTCACCACCTGAGGCCACAGGTCCACCACGCCCTCAACCCTCTGCAGTTTGCATACAAGGAGAAGTTGGGAGCGGAGGATGCCATCATCTACATGCTACACAGATCCATCTCCCACCTGGACAGAGGCAGTGGTGCTGTAAGAATTATGTTTCTAGACTTCTCTAGCACTTCAACACCATCCAACCTCTGCTCCTTAGGGACAAGCTGACTGAGATGGGAGTAGATTCACACCTGGTGGCATGGATCGTGGACTATCTTACAGACAGACCTCAGTATGTGCGTCTTGGGAACTGCAGGTCTGACATTGTGGTCAGCAGCACAGGAGCGCCGCAGGGGACTGTACTTTCTCCGGTCCTGTTCAGCCAACATACATCAGACTTCCAATACAACTCAGATCCTGCCACGTGCAAAACTTCACTGACAACACTGCTATTGTGGGATGCATCAGGAGGGGGCAGGAGGAGAAGTATAGGAACCTAGTCAAGGACTTTGTTAAATGGTGCGACTCAAACCACTTACACCTGAACACCAGCAAAACCAAGGAGCTGGTGGTGGATTTTAGGAGGCCCAGGCCCCTCATGGACCCCGTGATCATCAGAGGTGACTGTGCAGAGGGTGCAGACCTATAAATACCTGGGAGTGCAGCTGGATGATAAATTGGACTGGACTGCCAATACTGATGCTCTGTGCAAGAGAGGACAGAGCCGACTATACTTCCTTAGAAGGCTGGTGTCCTTCAACATCTGCAATAAGATGCTGCAGATGTTCTATCAGACGGTTGTGGCGAGCGACCTCTTCTACGCGGTGATGTGCTGGGGAGGTGGCATAAAGAAGAAGGACGCCTCACACCTGGGTAAACTGGTGAGGAAGGCAGGCTCTATTGTAGGCATGGAGCTGGACAGTTTGACATCCGTGGCATAGCGACGGGCGCTGAGCAGACTCCTGTCAATCATGGAGAATCCACTGCATCCACTGAACAGGATCATCTCCAGACAGAGGAGCAGCTTCAGCGACAGACTGCTGTCACCGTCCTGCTCCACTGACAGACTGAGGAGACCCCACACTATGTGACTCGGGGGGGTAAACGTTAACATTATACAAAGATATTGTCTGTTATACCTTCATTGTTATCACTATTTAATGTAATATTGTTCTTTATCAGTATGCTGCTGCTGGAGTATGCGAATTTCCCCTTGGGATTAATAAAGTATCTATCTATCTATCTATTAAAAGAAAAGTCAAAACCAAGTAAAACCAACAAAAGTATCAATTTTGTAGTGTTCTACAAGAAGTACATAAATCCATAAAATCCAATGAAAATTGGGGATAAAAAAATAAATCCGTTAAAGTACAGACTAACTCCTTCTGATCTCAGCCCATCTCCTTCTCATTCTCATGCTCCCCGGCTCATTGCTTTTGTAGCTTGTGGAGACTCAGCAGCCACGAGCTCCTTTCGGCCGACCTCCGTCTTGGCTACCTCCAGGCATCACAGCCAGACTGTCCGAGGTCGGCTCTCCTCCCTTCTTTCTTTGTGCTCAAGTGGTTGCACCTCGGAAGCCTAGGAAGGGAACCTGCTTTGTTGGCCACACTCTACCCGAATGTTCAATGGGGCGAACAAGCCCCTATAGTGCTACAGCTAACACTCCTTCACGGGGTCCCAGCTCCTTCCAGATGGCCATATCATACTTGCTAAGCCTGCCTTTCATGTCCTTTAACCTCCTTCACTTTCGATCCTTTTTTTTATTCTCGTCTTTGATTCTCCCATCTTTGATTTCCTCCTTCCCCCCGTTTCCTTGTGCCGCCCTGTATATATACACTCCCGTCTTTGTGGACCTTAATCACACGCCGCAGGAAGCCAATGAAGCAATTGAGAACAATCGCACCCAAACATACAGGTGCGACTCGCTCCAACTACCTCATTAACTCCCCACGGTCCCCGGAGAGTGACACACCTTTATGGATTTGAAACTGGCCTTTTTTTTTCTTTGAAGCCGCGGACCCGCTACACCATATTTACACTTCCACGATGTGAACATGGGATATTGTTCCTGTTTCCCTTTAAGAGGAACGCAGCAGTTACTTAGCATTGAGAGCAAGTGAGTCAATTGAGAGTTGCAATGAAATGACCAGACGAGGCGTCTCAGACGCCGTGTGCGACCTGCACTTTGAAAAAAGGTAACCCTTGATGTGACACTGAGTCACACTGAACTCGTCATCTCAGGTCAATAAGCAAATGATCTTTGGTTCAGGTGTATTGTGGTCCAAGCAACTGGAAAAGGTGTTAGAGTTTTGAAAAATAAGCATTTTGATCGTCGGGTCTGAGTTTTGGCTCGTGGGTTTGGAACAATAACATCAAAGTTCTGAAACGAGTAAAAAAACTGGTAAAATAGTTTTGAATTTTCAGTAATCGGGAGAGCCAATGCATGCAAGGTGTTTTTAATTTGTTTTCCAGATTGTCTTGTTTTCACAAATTGTGCAAAATTAAATGATGGCGAGACATTCTTTTTAAATATGCAGGGGATCTTTATTTATCACAGCTCTTACATCCACGGCATCTGTGCTCTTTATTAACTTTAAAAAAAAACAAAACAATCGAGGTCCCTTTCTCTGGTGCTTTCCTTATGACACAGGTGCCTAAACAATGCCTGATAATAATAATAATAATAATAATAATAATAATAATAATAATATACAGGTAAAATTCCTTTGCAACGAACTCCCAGGGACCTAAAAAATATTTAGTTGTAACGAGATTCTGCATTTGTTACTATAGTGCTTTCTTTAACTTGTGTCCAGGCGTTTGCAATCATTTCAACTGCTTCTTTTACGTTCATTTTAATCTCCTCCTGCCTACAAGTTATGCTGACGAGAATTTTTCTCAGCATTTCCTTGCAATAATACACTTTCAGTGTGCCAATGATGCCCAAATTCAATGGCTGAAGCACTGCCATGCAATTGGGTAAGAGGAATTCAATGCAAACATTACCTAAATGTTGTGTGCAGCACAGTTATCAATTAGGAGCCGAATCATCCTTTTCTTCTTCTTCATATTGTGACGTTTCTAATCTCTTTTGAGACGCCCCCCCCCCACTCCCCACCCAACGGGAACGACACGCTGAAGTGCGTCCCGAAGCGCGATTGCAGTGTCTGTGGAAGATTGTTTGTCCGTTGCTGGGGCAGGGCAATAGCAGGCTCATAGGCGCCACAGAAGCAAATCATAAAAGATCGGGGTCACGCTATAAGTCCCTGTCTTGCACCGCAAAACACAAGGCTTAGTCTCAGTGCTTTAGCAAAACCAGCTTTACTCAGCTTGAAACATGAACGGCGCACTGATTTTGTGTAGCGTGATCTGCCACTCTGCTATACACAGACACAGCAGTCAGCCAGCATCATGGCCAGGTCAGTGACCAAGTAATCCTGTGCCCTGCATTTACAATGTACGTGCTCCTAACCTAACCTGGCATCACCCATCGAGATCTTTTCTGTTTATTTTGGCGGAGAGACGCAGCATAGCTTTGAGCCTGCCCGGTACAGACGCGGAGATCGCACTTCGGGATGCTCTTCGGCATGCTGTCTTGTTGTGGGAGGTCCGAGCAGAGTTTACAAACCTCACATTACAAGGAAAGAAAAACAAATGACAATTACTGTTTGGGGGATCGTTGTGCACAACTGAGCTGCGGCCACTGAACTAACTGCTCTGCGGAGTATTCACTCAGGCATTTCAAAGTCTTTTGGGCACTTTGTTGTAATGAAAGTATCTGCTGATTGTCCATCCATCCATTATCCAACCCGCTATATCCTAACTACAGGGTCACAGGGGTCTGTTGGAGCCAATCCAGGCCAAAACAGGGCACAAGGCAGGAAATAAACCCCGGGCAGGACACCAGCCCACCGCAGGGTACACACGCCAAGCACAATTTAGAATTGCCAATGCACCTCACCTGCATGTCTTTGGACTGTGGGAGGAAACCCAAACAGAGACGAGGAGAACATGCAGACTCCACGCAGGGAGGACGCGGGAAGCGAACCCTGGTCTCCTATCTGTGAGGCAGCAGTGCTACCACTGCGCCACTGTGCCGCCCTATCTGCTTAATGTACTTCGTAGTAAAGAGATTTCTATGGACTAACGGAGCTGCGGCCACAGAACTAAATGCTCTGTGGAGGATTCGTTCAGGCATTTCAAGGGCACTTCATTGTAATGAGAGTATCTGCTGAATGTAACGAGATTTCTATAGACTCGCGTCATATGAGGAAACTGTCGGGACCATAAAAATACTTCGTTGCAATGAAAATTTTGTTGTAAAGATATTCGTTGTAACAGAATTTTACCTGTATTTCCATGACATACCTTAATGGCTCTTCTGGTTGAACACCAGATATGCTGCTGCATTTTTGAATCGTCTGCTGTCACTTCTGCCATCTGAGAGGTCACAGCAGTCCAGACGTGACAAGGCCAAAGCCTGGACCAGGACTTGTGCTGCATAGTCTGTCACATATGGTCTGATCTTGTGGATGTTGAACAGAGAAAATCTGCAAGATGGACAGACCATAGTAAGGTGGTCAGTGAAGGACAGCTGATCATCAATCACGACTCCAAGGTTGTGTACCCACTTAGCAGGCCTTTGTGGTTGTGAGCCAAGCTGACAGAGAATAGACTGGTGAACTGGTATAACAAGACAATCCATCATGTTGCAACATCACAGAGACATGAAGAAATTCCAGCTGACACCGTGTGGTCCTCTGGTGGGAATGACAGACACAGCACTGATAGGAAAAAAACCACAGAACTGGATGACAGGGCCTTGTGAGGAGGTGATTTGTGACGGGAGGAGACGACCCAGCAGTCATCCTTGGCAGGACACACCACAGAATCTGCTCAGGAGGCAGGAGTCAAATCACCAATGATGCCAGCTCAGAGAGGGTGGCCAGGAGGATCAGGTGGTTGAGATCAAGCAGGATGAGCACAGATAACATGTTGGTAGCTCCAGCCCACAGTAACACGTCAACAATAGTAAGCAGAGCCGTCTCAATTGGAATGGCTGTCCATGAATGCCAACTGAAGTCAAGCATACTTGGTTAGAAACAGGAGAGAAGAGACACAGGCCTGTGATGAGCGACTTGAGAGGAGCTGAGAGGGGCCATCTTGAGGACAGGAGTTATTGGGGTCTGTTTGAACAACACATTTGAACAACAAACACCCTGTTTGTTCTCAAAAACAACAATTAGAAGAAAACTTTACGTTAAGGAAAAGATTCAAGTAAGTCAACACCAGCATACGGCTGACGATGATAAGGCAACATAACTTGAATCAGAAGGACAAGCAGAAGTGTTGACCCTGACATGAGTGATAGGTGACATAAAAGCCACCAAAGTACATTTAAAAATACAACAACATAATACAATGATGATAATAAGAGTTATTAAG
Source organism: Polypterus senegalus (assembly GCF_016835505.1). Classification (NCBI taxonomy): domain Eukaryota; kingdom Metazoa; phylum Chordata; class Cladistia; order Polypteriformes; family Polypteridae; genus Polypterus; species Polypterus senegalus. Next base: position 7,824,692 of record NC_053166.1, read on the forward strand.
ACATCAAATACTGATCAGAAAAAAGCTGGGCAGACAGAGAGAAGTTCAGCAAAGCAGTCAGCATCCATTCCTGATGTCCAGTCTGGGGCTAAACCAGGATCAGCTACAGGGGGTCTTCTACAGGCCAAGTGAGAAACCACCAGACATGAGAAGGATTTAGTGTGACGGAGCAACATGTCTGTCTGTCACCTGGCAGGGTCACCAGTGGACTCTCAAGAGCGTATTGAGGGTCAGACGATGCAGGAAAGTGACAGTCCTGGAGACAAGACCCTCAGCTGGGAGTTCATGAGGGGTCAAAGGGGGGAGAATGGCGACAAGTTGTAGAACATCAGCCAAGTCATTAATACAGGGGGCTGAAAGATTAGGGGGGCACAGGTAAGGGGAGACACCTGAGAAACTGAGAATGAAGAGTCACATCAGAGGGCACACAGGCCACATAGCACATGGCACACCAGCTATCTCTCTATCAATCCAACTATCTATGTGACGTGTGTATCTCCAAGGCCTTTCTTAATTTAATATAGTTTTGAATATTAAGTAATTGGGAGGATCAATACCTGCAAGGCTTTTTTTTACATTTGTTACCCAGATGTGCTCCTTATAAATTGAGGGCACCAGTGTGTTGGGTAGCCAGTCCGAGTCTGACACACACACACGCCAACGAGACGAGTCGAGATGTCTGCCATGCACCTTCTGCTGCTGTGTGTCGCCTTCATTTGCCTATCAGGTGAGATTCCTGCTTAGTCAGTGTGCGTCTTTCCTAAAGTTGCCAGGTTTGTCACAAACTGATAAAAGTTATTAGGACCAATTGGCTTTAAGAAGGTTTACGATGATTTTCTTCAACTTCAACTCCAATTTGTACTTGTGTGAGTTTTGTTTCTGATAATCTGTTTTTCTCTCTATATATATGGATCAAAGGCACTATAATAGATAGATAGATAGATAGATAGATAGATAGATAGATAGATAGATAGATAGATAGATAGATAGATAGATAGATAGATAGATAGATAGATAGATAGATAGATAGATAGAATCAATCAGGAGGGTCAATCTACATGTCCATTTTCCAAATGACTTACTCAGGTCAGGGTCACTGCAGATTGGGGACAAGGTGTGGACTCCATGGTACTCCATTGCAGACTACATTTTCACACACACAGGTCCATTTTAGAGATGTCCACTAACAATATAAACTCATCTTTGAGATGTGAGAGGAAACCCTGATGACAAACCCACTCTGACGACAACCCAGAGTAGGGTTCAAGCTCTGGACATGGCATCTTTGAGGCAGCAGTGATGGGCACTGCCCCACCGTGCCACTGATGTTGTTGCCCTTCCTTGCCTTTTCATTTTGTTGGCCGCCTTGTCCACCTGCTCACTGTGATCTCCAGAAGGGAATGTCAGCCCCTCTTGATCACAGAAGGGTTGCTGGAGAGGAGCCCACTGAGGAGTTTGTGCCTTCATAGCCCATCAGAGCAGCACATGCTGTATGTGACGATGGCACCGATGGATGTTTTTTGTGTGACGTGATGTCTCATATGATGATAGATTCTTACTAAGAAGTCCTCCTAAATTCTTATTTATGAAACTAAATTAAGATTTAAGGTATTTTTTAGATGTTTCATGGAGTATTCAATGATGGGTTTCATTTGCTTTCTTCCACAGTCTTGACAAGCAGGGCAGACGTACTTCAGGTAAGGGTCTCCTCAGGTTGTCTCCTTCAGCACTCGGTGCCAATGTCCTCCTGACCTTCTGCTCTCCATTTCTGCAGCCTGAATGTGAGAAAATGAAGTCGGTTAGATACTCACTGACCTTCGGGTTGGACAATGGATGGATGGATGGATGACCTTCCAACCTGTGTGTTTCAGCAATGGCCAGACCTACAGCAACATATGTGGATTCTGTTTTGTGAAACGGTAAGTGGCCAAGTGCTTTGAAACCTGCCTGAACATTCAGATGTTCACGTTTGGAGTGCTAAATTCAATGTATAGGGAATCGATGCTGGGGAACTGAAGAAGACCATTCTGTGATTTTTATATAGCGCCCTTGCATGATGAAGTCCATCTAAAGGCACAACTGAAGTTAAAACGCAGCACTTTAAATACATTATGGGCCACAGCAGGGAAGGGACCTGCATAAGTTCACACAAAGCAGGCCATGACAAGATGTTCATAAACACACCTATGATTAATATAGCGCCTTTCGGAAGTTCACTCCATCTTAATGCAGATAAAACACAACAGTTTGAATTCTTAATTGCAGGCCCCACAGTTTAATGGCTCATTCAGATCTACACAGACAGTCCATGGGTGATGGGAGTGGAAGGTCAAGCTGATGACTTATATAGCGCCTTTTCATAGTGAATTCCATTTTCAGTGGGATTTTCATAGAGCAGCAATGTTTCCTTGGAGATGAAGTGACTCACAAAGGATCACAGAGGGACTCGGTGACTTGGATTGAAGCTTATTGTTTTATATAGCGCCTTTTTACAGTTTGATGGTATGGCGGCTCAGTGATTACCGCTGCTGCTTCATGGATCCTGAACATAGGGCTCAGATCCTAAGTTCATTGTGTCTGCATGGGTTAGGTTAGGTTGATTGGCAATTCACAACTTCCCCCAGTATAAGTGTGAGTGGGTCCAGTGATGGACTGGTGTCCTGCCTTAGTGCTACTAGGATGCTCTCCAGGCCTGGAAATGACATGAGGTGACCTTTCTGAAGTGACACTCATCCTAAGCCACTATGTAGGTAAAACAGTTCATTTGTGTCCTGTGAACTCTGGCAGGTGAATTGAGTCACTCAGGACCCCACAGTGACGGTGACAGTGCAGACATTGTTTTAACTTTATATAGCACCTTTCAAAGGTGACTTCCAACCTGAGATAGTCTCCAGTTACAGCTCTTTAATTTCCATATTTCAACAATGTGTCACTGCTGATAAACGTACTCACTGAGGAACACACAGGACACGTCACAATGGCTCACAGTTTATATAGCGCCTTTTCAAAGTGAACTCCAATGTTAAACACAGTAATGTCAGCCTCTCACTTAAAGTCTCCAAACTCTCTCCCTGTAAACTTCTGGTAATGCTCTTTCTTTAGTCGAGTCTTACAAATCATCAGACTCCGGTGTAGTGAAGGGTCAGGCTGCTGTGTGTTTGGGGGGAACGGGTTAGCCGGTGGTCCGCAGTGCTCTTCTGCTATTAATCCTTTAATTCTTCCCTTTTCTGATTCTTCTCCCTGTGTTTGTGTCTGTCAGGCCTCTCTTCTTCAGTCTGCACCGCCATCAAGAACTTTCTGTCTATGAGAGACCCCCTTTTACTGGGAGGCTATTGGAGAGTGAGTATATACGCTATATATGTGCGTGTTAATCTTAAAGTGCGACAGCAGACCAACCCGGTAACAAACTTGAAAATTACACTTACCCTTAAAGAAGATAGGTAAAGGATAAGTACAGTGGGAAATACCACCATAACACACAAGGTTAATATTCAGGTAGTTAAAGCCCCCCATGACTATAATATCCTCCTTTCTTTTTAAAAATCACTAAAATTGTGCATTGAAGTTACTGTCTGCATTGGGCCGTCTGTAACACACTCGTAAAATAACGCTTCTTTCCTTAATTCTTCTCAGATGAAGCCAGATGCCCTCACTAAGATGGGGCTCATGGTTCAGCTGAAGAGGACTTGTGCTTTGTGCTTGTGTTTGACATCAACAGCGTCTCCAGCTCCTCTTCTGTTCTGTTCTGTCTGTCCTTCCTATTAGATATATGCCTCTCTATGTTCTACTCATCCCTGGTGTTTTTAGCTCAGTTTCCATTATTATTATATATTCCAGCGATGACTTTATATATTCAACTTTTGACTTTATATATTCAGAAAAAAGTTTTGACTTTATATATACCGACGCTGACTTTATGTATTCAAGTTTTGACTTTATATATTCTGACGCCGACTTTATATATTCAGAAAATCAATGTATTTGCCTGTTTCGCACCCCATAGTATATGTGTTTGTGTATATATGTACACATGTATGTATATATATATATATATATATATATATATTGTGAACCCGGCCCGGACACATACAGGCGGACATGTTGTTAAAACACCACCACACGTTTATTTACACTATACTTTGTCACAAAGACCCCAGTCCATTGCTCACTCAGACCCCAGTCACGTGCACAATAACCCCAATCACACACAGTCCTGGCCACAATGCCTTTTCTTCTCGCCGCCTCCACAGCTCTCCTGAGCTTCGTCCTTCCACCTCCCAACTCCAGCTCCGATTTATAGAGTCCCCGGATTAGCCCCAGGTGTTCCCGCCATTCCTCTTCTGGCCACGCCCCAGCATGGCGGAAGTGCCGGCTGTCCTCCCGGCAGCTCTCTGGGCGCCGTCCTAATTCTTCCCCCTGGCACTTCCTGGTGTGGCGGAAGTGCTGGGGTAACAGGTCCCCAAGGCATTGGGGCGCCTCCTGGCGGTGACCACGGGCCCCTACAGGGTGGAGCTTCCATGCCCTGTACCCCCCTAAAACAACCGGGAAGGCGACCCCCACGTGATCCAGGGTGGGCACAGACCCACATCCGGTCCCTCATGGCGTCCCGGCCGGGTCATGGCCCCTGGCATCCCTGACAATATATATATATATATATATATATATGCCAGCAACACTCATATCAATGACAAAACAATTACATTAACAATAATGTTACATTATTTTTAAAATTTTTCCTTTTCTTTTTCATAACTTCTTTTACACACTACTTCTCCGCTGCGAAGCGCGGGTATTCTGCTAGTATTTAACATATCCTACTTAACACATTTCCAAATCTCTTACCTTCACAGATGTGTGGCACCTTTCAGATGCAGTTTGTTCACCCTATGATGTCTTTCAAGTTCACATCTCTTTCTCAGCTGAGAAGGGCTAAAGCTCAAGTAGATACTAGAAAAGGGGCAAATACTTTTTCACAGCATGGTGAATGTGTCACTTTACCTGCCAGGGCTCACGTTGTAGCATTATGCAAAGAGTACTGTAGAACTGACTTTCAATTTGAATAACTAAATGTAAATGTAACAAGTCTAAAATTTGAGCTATCAGGGTGCGGTTTATGGGTTTCAAATGCAAATCCCACCGCTGACTCACTCTGTGACTTTGAATGAGTGACCAAAGTCACTCATGTCTACAGTGGGTGGCACGGTGCCACAGTGTTATAGCACTGCTACTATGCAGTAAGGAGACCCAGGTTTGAGTCCAGGTTCCTTTCTGCATGGAGTTTCAATGTTCTCCCCATCCTTCTAGGTCCTCCAGTTTTCTCCTACAGTCCAAAGACACACAAGTTAGGTGAATTGGTGATTCTAAATTAGTGCTAATGTATGGGTGAGGTGTGTGTGATGGACTGGCGCCCTGTCCAGGGATTGTTCCCTGCCTTGTGCCCTATGCTAGCTGGAATAGACTCTATCAGACCCCTGATGACCCACTTCAGGAAAAAGTGGGTTAGAGAGTGAGATGTCTAAAGTGTGACATTATTATCACTATGATAGGCGCTATATAAAAATCACAGATTTACTAGTCACATGTCCACCTCACTGACTCCTTGTGTCACCCTTTGTGAGTCCTGCCAAGTGCCACATGTCCATACTGCATTTGTAAACTACCTTGTGGTGGTCTTCACTATGGACATCAGGGAGTCACCTGCCAGTGCCAGCCTGGTAGAAAATATCAAAAAGCTTCAGTCAGTCAGTTGTATTGGAACAGCAAATAAGGGTTCCACTCGACCTTGAAAGGCGCTATATGAAACCATCATCCACTTCACTCACAAGTAACCAGAATGTAAGAATTTAGAAAGATATTGTCAAAGAGAGACACAGAGCCGTTCTCAGGATTAACGTGTGTGGAGTGCTGAAGTTAAGTGAAGGCAGCGAGTGACTTGCAGATGTCGATTACACTTCATAAAATGCTTGCTAATGCTGTAAGCGACGTTCACATTTATATTCATTTGCTTGGCAGGCACTTTTATTCAAAGCAACTTACAAAAGAAGTCAACATAATTGAATAGGCATCAGTCTGTTTGGGAACAAATGTGACAGGACAAGAGTACAAAATGAATCATCGGGAGTTATAACTAGTTATAACCTAGCAGAGAAAGCCTAACAAATCAACTCCCAAGGCAGAAACTTACCAAACAAAAGTCTTCAAATGCTTCTTCAACAGTTTGGATGGAGGTGGGCAGGTTGTTCCACCAGCCAGTCTGCTACAGAAGAAAAGAGTCTGGACTGAAATTTGATGCCAAACAGAGGTGGCATCACCAGATGCAGATTAACAGTAGTCCACAAAGGCTGAGAAGGACAAGGGGACCTCACAAGTGTCTTCATACACGTAGGTGCTGAGCCATTGACTACTCTGTAAGCAAGCACCAAGAATATGAACTTAATACGTACCTCTACGTGAAGCCAGTGTAGTGATGTGACGGGAGGAGTGACCTCAGCTGATTGAACATGTGACACGCTGCTGCATTTTCAATTAGTGAATAAGTGACTTGGTGACACATGCCGGTACTCCTGACAGCAGAGAGGTCACAGTAGTCTGGACATGACAAGATGAAAGTCTGGACTAGGAGTTATGCTGAGTAAATCTGCAAGACCAAAAAAAAAAATACATATGGGAAACGTGAGGAGGTGATTATTAACAAAAGGAGAGGACCCAGCACCAGTCCTTGGGGTACCACTATGTTTACCTGATGCATGTTTGACAGCTCTCTATGCCAAGACACACAATACAATACAATTTATTTTTGTAGAGCCCAAAATCACACAAGTGCCACAATTGGCTGTGGAAAGCCAGCCCCCGGACACAGACAGACAGACACCAGAATGTCAACAAGCACACTCCTTTATTACTTTCACAGCACCACAATGTCTTGTCACCAACACGATTCTTTCTTTCTTTCTTTCTTTCTTTCTTTCTTTCTTTCTTTCTTTCTTTCTTTCTTTTTCTTTGATCTCCACTCCCTTCCTCACAAGCTCCGTCTCCTTCCTCCCAAATCCGGCTCCTCTACTGGAGGGAGGCGGCCCCTTTTATAATGACCCGGATGGGCTCCGGGTGCTCCAATACTTCCTGGTGTGGCGAAAGTGCAGCCATCGAGGGTTCCATAACCGTCCGGGCGCCCCCTGGCGATTGCCACGTCCTCTCATAGGGATGAGCTTCCCAGCTCCATTCCAGTGGCCGCCAAGCAGACCCGGGTGGATGCCCTCTCGTGGCCCAAGGGAGATATCATCCCTCTCGTGGACTGTCCAGGCATCCTGGCTGGGTTGGGTCCCCAGCCGTCTGGCACAGGGCTTTAACAGTCCCTGCCTCTTGACAGGTCCCCAGCCTTGACCCTCTAAGAAGACAACAAAAAACTTCTAGCACGTCTTTGATTTAGATAGATAGATAGATAGATAGATAGATAGATAGATAGATAGATAGATAGATAGATAGATAGATAGAGAGATAGATAGATAGATAGATAGATAGATAGATAGATAGATAGATAGATAGATAGATAGATAGATAGATAGATAGATAGATAGATACTTTATTAATCCTGAGGGGAAATTCACATAATCCAGCAGCAGCATACTGATAAAAAAAACAATATTAAATTAAAGAGTAAAAAAAATGCATGTAAAAACCGACAATAGCTTTGAATAATGTTAGCATTTACTCCCCCTGGTGGAGTCGCATAGTATGGGGGAGGAAAGTCCTCCTCAATTTGTCAGTGGAGCAGGATGGTGACAGCAGTCTGTCACTGAAGCTACTCCTCTGCCAGGAGATAACACTGTTTAGTGGATGCAGTGGATTCTCCATGATTGACAGGAGTTTTTTTAGTGCCCATCCCCAGCACACCACCGCGTAGAAGAGGGCTCTCGCCACAACCATCTGGTAGGACATCTGCAGCATCTTATTGCAGACGTTGATGGACGCCAGCCTTCTAAGGAAGTATAGTCGGCTCTGTCCTCTCTTACACAGAGCATCAGTATTGGCAGTCTAATCCATCATCCAGCTGCACTCCCAGGTATTTCTAGCTCTGCACCCTCTGCACAGTCACCTCTGATGATCACGGGGTCCATGAGGGGCCTGATCCTCCTAAAATCCACCACCAGCTCCTTGGTCTTGCTGGTGTTCAGTTGTAGGTGGTTTGAGTCGCACCATTTAACAAAGTCTTTGATTATCTTCCTGTACTCCTCCTCCTGCCCATTCATGATGCAGCCCACCATAGCAGTGTCGTCAGTGAACTTTTGCACGTGGCAGGACTCCGAGTCGTATTGGAAGTCTGATGTATGTTGGCCCGAACAGGACCGGAGAAAGTACCGTCCACTGCGGTGCTCCTGTGTTGCTGACCACAATGTCGGACCTGCAGTTCCTGAGACACACATACTGAGGTCTGTCTGTAAGATAGTCCACGATCCATGGCGCCAGGTATGAATCTACTCCCATCTCAGTCAGCTTGTCCCTAAGGAGCAGAGGTTGGATGGTGTTGAAGGCACTAGAGAAGTCCAGAAACATAATTCTTACAGCACCACTGCCTCTGTCCAGGTGGGAGAGGGATCGGTGAAGCATATAGATGATGGCATCCTCCGCTCCCACCTTCTCCTGGTATGTGAACTGCAGAGGGTCGAGGGCATGGCGGACCTGTGGCCTCAGGTGGTGGCCTCATTTAATCTGTGAGTGTGTTGGCAAGGGCAGGACTAAATGAAATGTAATCAAGTAATGATCAGAAATAACTTCATTTAATGGAATACTATTTAAATTTTCAAATTTCAACTATGTAAGTTATAATATAATCTAATGTGTGGTTATGATTATGAGTTGGACCTTTGACAATCTGACAAAATCCTACTGAATTTAACAAATAAGTAAAACATTTGCTAAAAGCGTCAGTTTCCACATCAATGTGTACATTAAAATCCCCCTTTAGTACTACTTGATCATAATTTATAGCCAAATCAGATAAAAGGTCGCTAAATTCAGTCATGAACAATGAGTATGGCCCTGGTGGTCTGTAGTCTAGCACTGCAATTGTGTTGGAATCTGTTTTAATATTTAAAATGAATGCCTCAAAGGATGTAAAACAGCATCTCCCCAAGAGGTAGGACTCAAGCAAGCGGAGGGCAGTCCTAGTCATGGCAAGGTGGACCTGGTGGTTTACTCAGTCAAAGGTAGTGAAGAGATCTAGCAGGATGAGCGCACAGATGGCATGTTGGCAACTCCGGCCTGCATTAACGTGCCAACAACAGTAAGCGGAGTTGTGTCTGTGGAATGGCACTCCATGAAGCCTGACTGATTAGAGCCAAGCAGATTTAGTTAGAGACAGCAGGTGAGGACGGAGAGGAGAGACACTCGCCTGTGATGAGCGACTTGAGATGCGTTGAGGAGAGGAGTTATTGGGGCCTGTTTGAACAATGCAATGCAAACAATGTTCTCAACAACAACAATTAGAAGAAAACTTTATGCTACGGAAAACATTCGGGTAAGTCAACACCAGGGCAAGGCTGTCTGAGGATAAGGCGACATAACTGAAATTAGAAGGGGAGGCAGAAGTAAACTGCTCAAAAAAATGAAATGCAACACTCAAAACACATCAGATCTCAATGGGGAAACACATCCTGCTGGCTCTCCCTACTGCTATGGACTGATATGGTGATGTGTGAGGAATGAAAGGATGGAAATAAAATGATCAATCGACAGAGGGACACCCCGAAAATCAAAAGGAACAAAATGATGCAGTGGCAGGCAGGCAGGTGAGTCCATTTGGCCGAAATATCATTGCAGCAACTCCAAATCCATCCATCCATCATCCAACCCGCTATATCCTAACTACAGGGTCACAGGGGTCTGCTAGAGCCAATCCCAGCCAACATGGGGCGCAAGGCAAGAAACAAACTCCAGACAGGGCACCAGCCCACCGCAGCAACTCCAAATCGTACTGAGTAATTTGTATGTCCACCACCCTCCACACCCCCCACTGGCTTGTATGCATGCCTGACGACATCCTGATAAGACAACTGTTGGTGTCCTCTGGTACCTCCTCCTAGATCTAGACCAGAGCATCACTGAACTCCTGGACAGTCTGAGGCGTTGGATGAACTGAACCATAATGTCCCACCCAGAGGTGTTCTATTGGATTGAGGTCAGGCGAGTGAGCGTGGGGGGGAGGCCAGTCAATGGGATCAGTTCCTTCATCCTCTCGCCATATGAGGCCGGGCATTGTTGTACAGCAGGAGGAACAAGCACAGAGTCTGACGATGGGGACAAGAATTTCATCCTGATTCCTAATGGCAGGCAGTCAAAGTATCGATGTCTAGCCTGTAGAGGTCTGTGCGCTCCTCCATGGAAATGCCTCCCCAGACTGACCATCACTGACCCACCACCAAACAGGTCATGCTGAACGATGTCACAGGCAGCATAACGTTCTCCACGGTTTCTCCAGACCCTTTCACATCTGTCACATGTGTTCAGGGTGAACCTGCTCTCATCTGTGAAAAACACAGGGCGCCAGTGGTGGACCTGCCAATTCTGGTATTCTATGGCAAATGCCAATCGAGCTCCACGGTGCCCACTAGAGGATGTCGGGCCCTCAGGCCACCCTCATGAAGTCTGTTTCTGATTGTTTGGTCAGAGACATTCACACCAGTGGTCTGCCTGTCTGCTGGAAGTCATTTTGTAGGATCTGGCAGTGCTCATCCTGTTCCTCGTTGCCCAAAGGAGCAGATGACGGTGGGTCCTGCTGGTGGGTTAAGGACCTTCTACGAGGGGCCCTGTCCAGCTCTCCTGGAGTAACTGCCTGTCTGTCTCCTGGAATCTCCTCCATGCCCTTGAGACTGTGCTGGGAGATGCAGCAAACCTTCTGGTAATGGGAGGCATGTATTGATGTGTCTGCCATCCTGGAAAAGTTGGGCTACCTGTGCCAGCTCTGTAGGGTCCATGTATGGTCTCATGCTACCAGTAGTGACACTGAGTGTAGCCAAATGCTAAACGAGTGACAAAACAGATGAGGAGGGAAAAATGTCAGTGGCCTCCCTCCACCTGTTAACCCATTCATTCCTGTTTTGGGGGTCGTCTCATTGCTGCCCCTGTAGTGCACCAAAGCAGCTGAAACTGAAGAACAAGCCCCTCCGCTACTTCACTGAGCAGATCAACCGCCCAGAAGTGTCACTGACTTGATGCTGTACTCGGATTCAAGCATGTTCCTTTCATTTTATTTTCAGCAATATATTTTCCATGATTTTAGTGACAGGTGAAAGAAAATCTAGCAAAGTACTGTATATTTAAAAATACAATAACACTATAAGATGAGAATAATAACCGTTATTAAGACATCAAAAACTGCTTTTAGCAAAGCCGGGCAAAAAGAGAGAAGATCAGTAAAGCAGTCAGTATCCATTCCTGATGTCCAATTTGCGGTTCAACCAGGATGAGCTGCTTTGGGTATTTTATAGGCCACAGGTCAGATATTGTATGGCATGAGAAGGATTTAGTGTGACAGAGCAGCATGTCTGTCCTGTCATCTTGCAGGTTCCTCGCCGGACTGCCAAGAGCGTATCGAGGGTCCGACGATTCTGTAAAGTTACAGTCCTGGATTGCATGAGCATCAGCTGCGAGTTCTTGAAGGGCCGAAGGGGTGAGACTGCGTTTCAACTTGTGGCCATCGGCCAAGTCACTTATACAGGGGGCTGAATGATTAGCCCTTATACGCTTAGTAGGGGGCACAACTGATGGGAGTCCACTGAAAAACTGGGATGGAGGAATGAAGAGTCACATCAGGGAGCACACAACACACCTTCTATCTATCCATCCATTTATTTTATAGCACCTTTTATATCTAACTAACTGACGTGTGTATTTCTAAGGTTGTTCAAAATTTAAAATAGTTTTAAGTAATCGGGAGGATCAATGCCTGCAAGGCTGTTTTTTTTTTTTATTTGTTACGCAGATGTGCCGCCTTATAAATTGGACAGCCAGTCTGAGTCTGACACACACACTCGCGCCACGAGACGAGTCGAGATGTCTGCCATGCGCCTCCTGCTGCTGTGCGTCGCCTTCATTTGCCTCTCAGGTGAGATTCCTGCTTAGTCAGTTTGCGTCTTTCCCACAGTCGCCAGGTTTGCGACAAAAGAAAATAAAAGTGATTAGGAAAAATTGGCTTTAAGAAGGTTTAAGGGGAAGGAATTCAATAAAATTTCAACTTCAACTCCAGTTTGTACTTGTTTGAGTTTTGTTGCTGATAATCCGTTTTTTCTCTCACATGCACATGCTAAATATTTCAAGTTCAAATTTAATTGTATGCTCTTTTTATGAGTTTTGTTATAAATAAGCTGTTTTTTTCCACTCACACGCACGTGTTATATACGCTAAACTCATAAGTTTACACCCCCTGGCAGAATCTGTAAAATGTTAGCCAGTTTTGGAAAATACGAGTGGTCAGACAAAGCCACCGTCTTGTATTAGGAGGAGAGGTCAGGTAAAGCTTTGTAACGCCAGGGAAAACACGCAAATGGCACGCAGGGAGGGCACGGGATGGAAACTCTGATCTCCTAATGGCGACTGTGCCACCTGGTTTTTATATCATAAGGTATTAAAAGGCTCTCTATAATAGAGTACAGGTAAAATTCCGTTACAACGAACATCCAGGGACCTAAAAAATATTTTGTTGTAATAAAAATTTCATTGTAATGAGATTCTGTATTTGTTACTATGTTGCTTGCGTCCAGGCGCTGGCAATCATTTCAATAGCTTCTTTTGCATTATTTTAATCATCTCCAGTCTGCAAGTTATGCTGATAAGAAATTTTCTCAGCTTTTCCTTGCTATAATACACTTTCAGGGTGCCAGTGATGGCCAAATCCAATGGCTAAAGCACTGCTGTGCAACTGGGTGGGATGAATTCAACACGAATATTATCTAAATGTTGTGGGCAGCACAGTTATCAATCAGGAGCCGAATCATCCTTTTCTTCTTCATATTGTGAGGTTTCTGAACTCTTTTGGGATTCCCCCCCAATCAATCCCCCCACCACACTCAGCAGGAACGTCACGTTGAAGAGTGTCCCAAAGTGCGATTGCCGTGTCTCTGTAAGACTGTTTGTTCATTGCCTGGGCAGGGCAACCACAGGCTCACAGCGGTTCAGTGAGGTGCCACAGACATGAATCCTAACAGATCGTGGGCGCACTATAAGTCCCTGTCTGACACCCCAAAACTCGAAGCTGAGTCTCAGTACTTCAGCAAAACCATCTTTATTCAGCTTGAATCAGTTATTTATTGTAGCGTGATCTGCCACTCTCCTATACACAGACACGGCCGCTGGGCAGGGTCGTGGCACCAGGTTAGTGGCCAAGTAATTCTGTTCCCTGCATTACCCATTGAGTTTGCTTTGGCGGAGAGACGCATCAGAGCTGTGAGCCTACTGTTACCCCGGCAACATATAAACAGTCTTCCACAGATGCGTTGATCGCACTTCGGGATGCTCATCGGGGTGTCGTCCCATTGACGGAGATCCCAAGAGAGTTTAGAAACCTCACATTTTCTTGAACAAGTGCCGCATTTATTTATGTGAATTTCCCCTTGGGATTAATAAAGTATCTATCTATCTATCTATCTATCTATCTATCTATCTATCTATCTATCTATCTATCTATCTATCTATCTATCTATCTATCTATCTATCTATCTATCTATCTATCTATCTATCTATCTATCTAACTATCTATCTATCTATCTATGTTTCATATAGTGCCTTTCAAGTATCTATCTATCTATCTATCTATCTATCTATCATTAATAGGAATGCATCACTTCTCCACATAAAAACTGCTTTTTCAACGTCTTCAAATGCAGCTGTTCACATACGTTTGCAACCCGAGATTTTTCTTCTTTTTTTTTTTTCTCGGTCTTTCAAGAAACTCGATAGTGTCGATGGCGAAATCCTGAATTCACTGGCAACGTCTCTTTTGCTTTTTACCGCAATCAAGAGCTTCAAAAATGTAAAGTTTTTTTTTTTCTAATATGAACTGTTATCGTTTATTCGTGTCTGCCGTTTCTATAGGAGGGTGACAATGAGTTCAATTCCAATGGATGTTGACGAGCGATAAGCAAAAACCACCGAAAACAAAAACAGCAAAAAAAAAAATAAATAAAAATAACAGTACGAGGAAAGTTCGAAGAAAGAAAAATAAATGACAATGTTTCTGTTTGGGGATCATTGGGTGCCATAACGGAGCTACAGCCACAGAACTAACTGCTCTGTGGAGGATTCGTTCAGGCATTTCAAGGGCACTTGATTGTAATGAAAGTATCTGCTGAATGTAACGAGATTTCTATAGACTAGCGTCATATGAGGACACTGGCGAGACCATAAAAATACTTCGTTGTAATGAAAATTTTGTTGTAAAGATATTCGTTCTAACAGAATTTCACCTGTATATAGATAGACATGAAAAGCTTTATAGTATAGATAGCAATTGAAAGGCACTATATGATACAGAGATAGCTTAGCAGCTGCGGTGGACTGGCACCCTGCCTGGGGTTTGTTTCCTGCCTTGTGCCCTGTGTTGGCTGGGATTGGCTCCAGCAGACCCCCTGTGACCCTGCAGTTAGGATATAGCGGGTTGGATAATAGATGGATGGATAGCTCAGCAGACACTTTTATCCAAAGCAACTTACAAAAGAGGTAAACAATTGAGTAACTTTAGGCGAGGGTCTGCTTGTTCAGCAAGTGTAATTGGGTGGGTGACAAAAGTTGATTGCCACAAGTGGGGGAGAAATAAAGTATAATTAAAAAAAAGTGAAAAGATGTAAAAACTCCATCCATCCATCCATTATCCAACCTGCTATATCCTAACTACAGGGTCATGGAGGTCTGCTGGAGCCAATCCCAGCCAACACAGGGCGCAAGGCAGGAAACAAACCCCAGGGCAGGGCGCCAGCCCACCGCAGGGCACACACACACCAAGCACACACTAGGGGCAATTTAGGATCACCAATGCACGTAACCTGCATGTCTTTGGACTGTGGGAGGAAACCCACGCAGACACTGCGCCACCGTGCCACCCATGTAAAAACCCAAACCTTACAATTATAGATTAAATCACTAAATCAGTTAAACATAAATTAACCAAGAATATAAAAATATTGCTAAGTTGTTTTGACACATAAATGTGAAAGGCACTTTTTATTTTTTTTTCAAAATATCTTTATTAACTCCAAATAGCAATAAAAGATCACGTTTTGTGTAATAAGATGTACATCACCAAAATGTATTTTCATGAAATTCTACTATTTTTAAGACAAAACTCCCCCTCCTCACACCTTGCGAGACATCCGTACTTTCAACACCCCCCACCCTACACAAATTCATTTTTATTTCATATTTCTTTCTAAACAAGTGTTTAAAGAGTAAATGTAGTCCTCCTGTCTATCAGATAGACAGACATGAAAGGCGCTATAACATAGTAACATATGCACGTATGTGGAAATCTTGTCCAGTTGTACAAATGCTTCTGTGTGCCTTCAACGAGATGTCCAGGTGGGAATGTCAGCCCCTCGGGATCACACAAGGGTTGCTGGAGAGGAGCCCACCGAGGAGTTTGTGGTTCCATAGTCCATCAGTGTAGCCGTCAGCACCGAGCACCACATGCTGTATATGATGACAGGTGTTTCTTGTATAATTTAATATGTGATATGATGATAGATTCATAATAAGTCCTCCTAAATGCTTATTTATGAGAATGAATGAAGATTTGAAGTTTTTTTCCGATGTTTCAGGGAGTATTCAATGACGTGTTTTACCATCTTTTCTTTCACAGTCTTGACATGCCAAGCCGACGTAGTCCAGGTAAGGGTCTCCTCAGGTTCTCTTCCTTCAGCGCCCGGCTGCTCTCATCCACCTAACCTTCTGCTCTCTATCTCCATAGCCTAACTGTGACAAC
The DNA here is from genome assembly GCF_016835505.1 of Polypterus senegalus. Lineage (NCBI taxonomy): Eukaryota > Metazoa > Chordata > Cladistia > Polypteriformes > Polypteridae > Polypterus > Polypterus senegalus. Next base: position 7,840,659 of record NC_053166.1, read on the forward strand.
GCCTGTGCTGAAATCACAAAACCCACCGGCCTTGTGTGTGGCAGCAATGGCATGGTCTACGGCAACGCGTGCGCATTCTGTATGGAAAAACAGTAAGTGGCAAGTGTTTTCAACCCGCCTGAGTTTAGAAAGTTAACTTGAATGTTTAAGAAATCAACTGTAGTGAGTGCCTTGAGTTACAATGTGAGGACCCCGATACACACAATAACCTCCTACCCTCAGCCTTAGTTGAGAGTTTAATTCTGAATGTTCGGAAATGGACAGAAGCGTAATCCTAATTTGCTCTCCTTTGCTGATGGTATCTTATATATACAGTTAGGTCCATAAATATTTGGACAGAGACAACCTTTTTCTGATTTTGGTTCTGTACTTTACCTCAATGAATTTGAAATGAAACAACTCAGATGGCGTTGAAGTGCAGACTTTCAGCTTTAATTCAGTGGGTTGAACAAAACGATTGCATAAAAATGTTAGGCAACTAAAGTATTTTTTGAACACAATCCCTTCATTTCAGGGTCTCAAAAGTAATTGGACAAATTAAATAACTGGAAATAAAATGTTCATTTCTAATACTTGATTGAAAACCCTTTGCCTGCAATGCCAGCCTGAAGTCTTGAACTCATGGGCATCACCAGATGCTGGGTTTCCTCCTTTTTAATGCTCTGCCAGGCCTTTACTTTCAGTTGCTGTTTGTTTGTCGGCCTTTCTGTCCCAAGTTTAGTCTTCAACAAGTGAAATGCACGCTCAGTTGAGTTACGATCAGGTGACTGACTTGGCCGTTCAAGAATTCTCCACTTCTTTACTTTAATAAACTCCTGGGTTGCTTTGGCTGTATGTTTTGGCTCATTGTCCATCTGTATCATGAAACGCCCGCCACCCAATCAGTCTGACGTCATTTAGCTGATTTGAGCAGACAGTAAGTCTCTGAACACCTCAGAATTCATTCAGCTGCTTCTGTCCTGTGTCACCTCATCAATAAACACGAGTGTCCCTGTGCCACTGGCAGCCATCACACTGCCTGCCTCCACCGTGTTTTACAGATGATGTGCTATGCTTTGGATGATGAGCTGTTCCACGCCTTCTCCATACTTTGTTCTTGCCTTTATCATTCTGGTAGAGGTTCATCTTGGTTTCATCTGTCCACAGAATGTTTTTCCAGAACTGTGTTGGCTTTTTTAGATGTTCTTTAGCAAAGTGCAATCTCGCCTTTCTATTCTTGAGGCTTATGAGTGGCTGGCACCTTGCAGGTCACCCTCTGGATTTCCTTTCATGCAGTCTTCTCTATGGTAGACTTGGATATCAATACGCCGACCAAGCCCTGGAAAATGTTGTTCACTTGGTGGGCTGTTGTGAAGCGGTTTCTCTTCACCATCCTTATTTTACACTCAAATCACAGGCAGGTCATGTAATTGGCATGGTGGTCCAGCATGCCAGGTGTGTTTGGGGTCATGTGAACTTTTTAATAATTATTAGTCACTTCTGTCCTCGTTCATCATGAGTGTGCAGCGTCAGCCAGTCTTTAACATAATGAGATAGAAACAGTTCAGATATCCCATAATATTATACATATTGACTCCCTGTATACAGTGTGTTCCTTTTCTTAACTATGCTGTTGTGCTGAGTGGGCAGTGGTCACCTGATCCAGGACCACCACAGGTGTTGCCGTCCCATACCTGCCTCAGGTGTGCAGGTGGTGCTGAGCGCGGCTCTTAAAGTCTCCTGTGAGTGAAATGAAGGAAGCGTCACAGAGTGGACATCTCAGCTCAACTGTTTTAATTCTTCACACGTCTTTCCTTTACAGATTTGTTAATGCTGGGAACAAAGTTGTAAAATATGGAGAATGCTGAATCCATAGCGGGACACCTGGAGGTCTGCTGATCTTCTCTCTCCTTTGCATTTCACAAGCCCCCTTTTTGCCCCACTGCTGAAATAAACATTTACTTCTGGCATGAAATCTGATCCCAGACTCATTTTTATTGTGTTTACCTCATATAATATCCAAAGTGACCTCCAAATCAGGACTGCATACCACAGTTCTTTCCTGATTTCCACACTGTAAGGCCTGGCAGGTGTGACGGCTCTTTCTAGTGACACTGCTGTACGCTGTACCTGCCACTGGAGTTTTTCATAAGTGACTTTTCTGCACGGTGTCTTTCTATTGTGAACCTCATGTTGTCCACTAGGTGGTCTAACAGGCATGGCGGCTCCCTGGATGGCAAAGAGAATCAAAGGTGAAGGCTGATGATGATTTTATATAGCGCCTTCCATCATGAACAGCAGCTCTTACCATATTTCAATATGGCTATCTGTTACAACTTCCTCATCTCATGAAGAGTTTCTCTTTTCAAGACTGAATATGACACTTTGTGACTTTATATAGTGCCTTTCTTATGTGAACACCAATTCTTCCTGCATTTCTGGTTAGCTGACTGCTGCGACACACACCAGCCAGTCCTTTAAATAAAACGTTCACTTCAACAGCAGAAAGCTGGAGCTCCATGTCCAGGTTATGACTGACTGGACGGCCCCTTAACCTGTCCACAATACAATATAAATGCAGTGTCCACTCCAGCGTAGCACCTCCTAATATTGTGAATCGACTTGGACAAAGGCGACATACAAACGTAATGGGTCGTTCCCATTATACACTCAAAAAATGCTTGTTCTTTAATGGCATTTCATGGTTCTTTACTGGGTTGTGGGGTTCCTTGCAGAACCGTTGCTTGACAAAGCACAATTGCATTCTGGGAAGGGTTCCTCTCATTTGAAGTTGGTTCTTTTTGCTTTGAAACAGTTCTTAATGTGTGGAAAAAAACTGAAATCTTTAATGTGTGGTAAGATACCTAGCAGGATATGAACAGATTATGAAAACCTGAACTTAGCCGGGGGCGGCACTGTGGCGCAGTGGTAGCGCTGCTGCCTCGCAGTTACGAGACCCGGGTTCGCCTCCCGGGTCCTCCCTGCGTGGAGTTTGCATGTTCTCCCCGTGTCTGCGTGGGTTTCCTCCCACAATCCAAAGACATGCAGGTTAGGTGGATTGGCGATTCTAAATTGGCCCTATAGTGTGTGCTTGGTGTGTGGGTGTGTTTGTGTGTGTCCTGTGGTGGGTTGGCACCCTGCTCTGGATTGGTTCCTGCCCTGTGTTGGCTGGGATTGGCTCCAGCAGACCCCCGTGACCCTGTATTCAGATTCAGCGGGTTGGAAAATGGATGGATGGATGGAACTTAGCCGGTGCCATTGTATGCCGCGAGAGCCTTTAGTAACCATGGGCCAATGCCATTTCACCAACCTGTTATCATCTGTTCATGGTTATTTACTGTATGAAGTCTCTTACGGATCCAAATTAATAAGGAACTTTCTGGAAACTTCATGTGGATGGGTCTCTTGGTAATTAAAAAGGGTTCCCCTATGGCATCGCCCTGAAGTGGCACCTTGATTGTTAGGAGTGTACCTGCCAAGGCTCCTGACCCACAAGAAAGCACAGCCGCACTTCTAGGTTTATGGCGCCATTACTGGACTGATTTTGAGATCAGATTGGGTTCGCTGCCGGTGCTCATCTGGAGACAAACCTGAAGGACCTGATCGGCTACTGTTCACAGGGTGACAAAGTCGGTGTTATCAGCGGGACAAATTCACCACAGCACCATTTGATATTCACAACGTACAGTGATCCCCCGCTGCATCGCGGTTCAGCTATCGCGCCCCATAATATCACGAAAAGATTCAATAAGTACATCCTACCTGTAGTTAACTTTGCAGCCAATTCATAACAAAGCATACGGTTTTCAGCAGTCACTACGGTAGACAAAGAGTTTCACGTTACAGTACACAGATGATTTCTTACAAGGCCCGTTATTGGCTGAAAGAGGAGACTCAACCAATCAGAGTGGGATTTTCATTCTCTTGGGCTCTAATTGGCTGCTGCTAACGTGGCGTAATCTCGCAAGAACAGCGAGCGTAGGTCCCCAATGCGTCTCAGTTCTCTGCGTATCGCGTACCCTCGCTTGTGGTCCGATTGTTGTGAGCAAACTTTTTGTGAACTATTTTGTTTTAATCCCTACGATGGCTCCCAAGCATCTTGCATCTTCTAAGAAGCAAAAGAAAGTGTTATGTGGACGCTCGTCGCACGAAATTATGGCTTGAATGAATAAAATAAAATAAATTTAAAAGGGAGATTGGTATCGGAAGGAAGGAGAGAGATTCTGGGAATGAAGATTGTTTCAGAATTTTGGACAGCGATCAGTTTGCACTCAATTATCTCTTATATATATTTCTCTTCTGGTTCGTCCTGCTTCCTCTTCAAACCAGGTCACGTCACATCACCGCAATATATCTAGCCTGACTGTGTGACCTTTCACTTTGGCGGTGACGTGACACCAATGGGGTCATGAGAGAGGAGCGGGAACGCGGTAGTCCAAAGGAGGAATTGAAATCGAGAAAAGCGGCGTGGGGGTTTATGGGAGGCCGCAGGCAGCGCGGGGAAGGGTTTGGAAGAGGACGAATAGGAATCGAGAAATTCGGTGTGGGCTGTGTGTGTTGGGAACCGGGTCTGAAGAGAAATATATATAAGAGATAACTGAGTGCAAACTGATCGCAGTCCAAAATTCTGAAACAATCTTCAATCCCAGAATCTCTCTCCTTCCTTCCGACAGCAATCTCCCTTTAAAATTTAAACACACACAATTCCCACTCAGACTCGCCTTCTCCATGACTATCAACAAGTCCCAGGGACAATCGTTTGCAAAGATTTGTGTTAATCTACAACAACCAGTCTTCAGCCACAGTCAGTTGTACACGGCTTTTTCTCTGGTTAGATCTTTCGACTCGTTATCTGTCATCTCCAGTAAAACACCGATTCACAGCTGCGTCTTTCAAGAAGTATTTCTTTCTTCTTGATTTCTGAATTCCTTTCTCACCGTTTTCCGTTCCTATTCTTACACCGCCGGTGTCGGCTAGTTATTATTATTATATTATTATTATTATGTTACTCATATCCTTAGCCCGACATCTGCATATCATATGTGTTTACAAAGTGTGTTTTAATAAGTTTACATGTGTTTAAGGCGTGTGGGAGGGGTATTTTAAGGCTTAAACTATAAAAAAAAATATTTATTTATATGCTCTTTCTATATCGTGGCTTTTCACCTATCGCTGATGGGTCTGGAACGTAACTTCTGGGATATCACTTACTCATCTCCTTTTCATTATATCAGACCAGAGGAAGCCTTTTGCTGTTAATTCTAAGCCTTAAGCCCAGTAAGTCTTAGCCTGCTGCTTCTTAACCAGTCATCTTTATTTGTCACTAACCCAGCTACTACAAGGATGACGTGAACTGTGCAAGCCCATCACTCGCCTAATAGGCAAATGCAGGTGACGGGCAGAAACAGGAAGCACGTGGCAGACATCTTGAAAACAGACCAAAGAAAACAAAACTTCGTAGCTTTGTTTCCTATGTGTCACACAGCAGGGCGCTATATGACCTGCCATTCCGTTAGCCTTCTTAATGCCTTCTGCCAACTGTCTGCCAGCTGATCGTGTCAAGTCCACCAGGACTCCTAAATCCTTCTCATAAGGTGGATTCTCAATTTTCTGACTTCCTATTGTGCATTCAAACCTCACATTTTTACTTTCTATGTGTAATACTTTATATTTTTTTGACATTAAATTTCATCGTCAACAACTCAATCATCTGCAGTGACTTGGTGACACATGATGGCACTTCTGCCAGCAGAGAGGTCACAGTAGTCCAGAAGTGACAAGATGAAAGCCTGGACCAGGACTTGTGCTGCATACTCTGTCACATACAGTATGGTCTGATCTTGTGGATGCTGTACAGAGTGGATCTGCAAAACCAACAGGCCATGGTAAGGTGGTCCATTAAGGACAGTTGGCCATCAGGTTGTGTCTCGACTTGGCAGGTGTTTGTGGTAGTGAGCCAAACTGACAGAGAAGACACTGATGAGCTGGTATAATAAGATGGTCCCACTTTGTTGCTCTCCAGACCAGAGTTATCTCACCAAGCTCGCACTGCATTGTATGAGCCAATACAAATTCTGCGTCCCTCCACACCATCTGCTGCTATTCCTGCACACATGGTGATGTTGGCCCCACACTGTTCGAGTACATCGATGGTTGCCTGCTGGCTGACAAGATTCCGACCTCTCCTCCTTGCCTCTTCCACAGCAATGAAGTTTTGATGGTTTCCGTCAGTAAGGTGAATGTCATTTCTGACCTGGACCAAGCTGAGCGCAGCCCGCTGTTGTGAATCAGTTAGGGGTCTGTCTTGGCCTCCACTATCTGGTTTAGTCTCAGTTCTGTAGGAAACATCAAACAACATGCAGGAGAAACAGGACTTCATACTGTAGGTCACATTTGCATACAGCGGTCTGTCACATCGCCTACTCTGTGCTATGCTACAGTTGTCACATGACTAATTACTGCCTAAGAGTAGCCCACCCATGGTACAGGAAAGTTCACTGTAGACCATGCTGGGGCCAGTTCTCATTCCGGAAGGTTCTGATGATTGAGGCCACAGCTGATCTTCTAAGATTTGGTTGAACCACTCTAGGTGCCTCGGTCATTGTCATGCCATGATTTATGACACTGGCTAACAACCTGTCACACGCGTGCACATGGGAGGCAGTTAAAGGGCCTGAATGAGAGTAATTCCATGCCAGACCAGGGGGTGGCGAAGTGCATTAACTCTCTCACTCCTTTGCAGACCAGTTACGGAAAATTCCGCCTGGCCCTGGTGACATCACTTTTGCATTTGGGCCAAGAGATGACAACACTTCCAGTTACAGCCCCAGAGATGACGTCAGTTCTGTCCTGGACTCGGATCTGTACACTTCCATTGCTATTTTTTACTCCATTTGCAGCCAGGAAATAATAGATAGGTGGCTCCCCCAAACCTTTCTATGGCTTTTTGTCAAATTTTGTGACAAACCATCACTCTGATCTCATGGGATGCCATTTGCTGTTGCTGCCGCTCTCTTGGTCTGTCTTGGTCTGACTTTCTGCCACAGTCTTGACAAGCAGGACAGACATCCCTCCCAGGTAAGGGGGTCTCGACCACATTCCACCACCTCCCCCTCCCCCCCCCGGTGAGGCCCAAGCCCTCCTCTCAGATGTGGTGTTTGCTCCCTGCCAGTGACCACGGGGTCTTCCTGGTCCTGCTGGACCACCTGCCTGCTCCATGTTAGAGTATCGCTGTGTCGTATTGGTGCCCACGTCTTTATACTCCTACCACAAGGTGAAATCGTCCATCCGGTATGAAATGGTGTCAGTGGATCTCGTTTTCTTGACTGTGACAATGCCCGTCCCCTACAGACTCCCTCTTCCCACATGGGAGTCTACTGAACCCACACCGTCAATAATTATGACCAAGATGAGCTGACATATGAAGACAATTCACTGATGAGGCCAGAGAATGCTGGAAAAAGTGCTCAAGTGCTTTACTTACAAACACAGCCCCCTGATACAAACGCAGCACCCCGAGGCACTTGTGCTAATCACTGGAGACTTTAACCAAGTGACGGTGACAAAACATTACCTGCCTTCTCCCAGTTTGTGGACTGTAACACCTGGAGAAACAGGACTATCGACCTACTGTATGCAAACGTTAAAGACGCATACAGCGCCACTCCGCTGATCATAACCTGGTTCTGCTTCAGCCTCACTATAAACCAAGAGTGAGGGCGCTACCTACAACCACACGATCGTTCAGGAAGTGGTCCCATGAGGCAGAGCAGACTCTGAGAGACGGGGACTACGGACTGGGATATCCTGCAGGGGTCACATAGTGAGAACATTGAGGAGGTTGTTGACTGCACTACTGACTACATCAACTTCTGGATGGAGATTGTAGTCCCAGTAAGAACAGTACGCTGCTATGCTAACAACAAGCCATGGATTACAAGTGACATCAAAGGCCTTTTGAACCAGAAGAAAAGGGCTTTTAAAGGCGATGATCAGCATGAGCTCAAGCGCGTGCAGAAGGAACTCCGAGTCCAGCTCAGGGCGGCGAAAGAGCAGTACAGGAGAAAGCTGGAGCAGAAGTTGAAGAATAACAGCATGGAGGAGGTGTGGGATGGGATGAAGATCATCACGGCTGCAGCTAGAAGAGGGGTGCCACCATCGAGAGAGACTTGGAGAGAGCAAACCAAATGAACAACTTCTTTAAAAGGTTTGAACACCCTAACCCACTCTTATCTCGGAGTACTGCATCCTCCAACCATCTTTCTGCTGATACCAGCATAGGAGAGACATCTCCACCCACAATTACAGCAGCACAGGTGAGCAGAGAGCTGAGAAGACTTCGTGCCAGCAAAGCAGCGGGTCCACATGGAGTATCACCACGACTGCTGAAGGCCTGTGCGCTGGAGCTGGGGAGTCCTCTACAGCGCATCTTCAACCTGACCCTGGAACAGAGGAGAGTCCAGACGCTTTGGAAAACATCTTGTATCACCCCTGTCCCAAAGGTATCACGTCCTAGTGAACTGAATGACTTCCAGCCTGTTGCTCTGATGTCACATGTGATGAAGACCATGGAGCGGCTGCTGCTTCACCACCTGAGGCCAAAGGTCCGCCACACCCTCGACCCTCTGCTGTTCGCATACCATTAGAAGGTGAGAGCGGAGGATGCCATCATCTACATGCTACACCGATCCCTCTCCCACCTGGACAGAGGCAGTGGTGCTGTAAGAATTATGTTTCTGGACTTCTCTAGAGACTTCAGCACCATCCAATCTCTGCTCCTTAGGGACAAGCTGACTGAGATGGGAGTAGATTCACACCTGGTGGTATGGATCGTGGACTATCTTACAGACAGACCTCAGTATGTGCGTCTTGGGAACTGCAGGTCTGACATTGTGGTCAGCAGCACAGGAGCGCCGCAGGGGACTGGACTTTCTCCAGTCCTGTTCAATCTATATACATCAGACTTCCAATACAACTCGGAGTCCTGCCACGTGCAAAAGTTCGCTGACGACACTGATATGGTGGGCTGCATCAGGAGTGGGCAGGAGGAGGAGTACAGAAGTTAATCAAAAACTTTGTTAAATGGTGCGACTCAAACCACTTACACCTGAACACCAGCAAGACCAAGGAACTGGTGGTGGATTTTAGGAGGCCCAGGCCCCTCATGGACCCCGTGATCATCAGAGGTGACTGTGCAGAGGGTGCAGACCTATAAATACCTGGGAATGCAGCTGGATGATAAACTGGACTGGACTGCCAATACTGATGATCTGTGTAACAGAGGACAGAGCCGACTATACTTCATTAGAAGGCTGGCGTCCTTCAACATCTGTAATAAGATGCTGCAGATGTTCTATCAGACGGTTGTGGCGAGCTCCCTCTTCTACGCTGTGATGTGCTGGGGAGGCAGCATAAAGAAGAGGGACGCCTGGACAAACTGGTGAGGAAGGCAGGCTCTATTGTAGGCACGGAGCTGGACAGTTTGACATCCATGGCAGAGCGACGGGCGCTGAGCAGACTCCTGTCAATCATGGAGAATCCACTGAACAGGATCATCTCCAGACAGAGGAGCAGCTTCAGCGACAGACTGCTGTCACCGTCCTGCTCCACTGACAGACTGAGGAGACCCCACACTATGCGACTCTTCAATTCCACCTGGGGGGGTAAACGTTAACATTATACAAAGTTATTGTCTGTTATACCTTCATTGTTATCACTCTTTAATTTAATATTGTTCTTTATCAGTTTGCTGCTGCTGGAGTTAGTGAATTTCCCCTTGGGATTAATAAAGTATCTATCTATCTATCTATCTATCTATCTATCTATCTATCTATCTATTAAAAGAAAAGTCAAAACCAAGTAAAACCAACAAAAGTATCAATTGTGTAGTGTTCTACAAGAAGTACATAAATCCATAAAATCCAATGAAAATTGGGGATAAAAAAAATAAATCCGTTAAAGTACAGACTAACTCCTTCTGATCTCAGCCCATCTCCTTCTCATTCTCATGCTCCCCGGCTAATTGCTTTTGTAGCTGGTGGAGACTCAGCAGCCACGAGCTCCTTTCGGCCGACCTCCGTCTTGGCTACCTCCAGGCATCACAGCCAGACTGTCCGAGGTCGGCTCTCCTCCCTTCTTTCTTTGTGCTCACATGGTTGCACCTCAGAAGCCTACGGGAGGGAACCTGCTTTGCTCGCCACACTCTACCCGAATGTTTAATGGGGCGAACAAGCCCCTATAGCGCTACAGCTAACACTTCTTCACGGGGTCCCAGCTCCTTCCAGATGGCCATATCATACTTGCTAAGCCTGCCTTTCATGTCCTTTAACTTCCTTCACTTTTGATCCTTTTTTTTATTCTCGTCTTTGATTCTCCCATCTTTGATTTCCTCCTTCCCCCCCGTTTCCTTGTGCCGCCCTGTATATATACACTCCCGTCTTTGTGGACCTTAATCACACGCCGCAGGAAGCCAATGAAGCAATTGAGAACAATCGCACCCAAACATACAGGTGCGACTCGCTCTAACTACCTCATTAACTCCCCACGGTCCCCGGAGAGTGACACAGCTTTATGGATTTGAAACTGGCCTTTTTTTTTTTTTTTCTTTGAAGCCGTAGACCCGCTACACCATATTTACACTTCCACGATGTGAACATGGGATATTGTTCCTGTTTCCCTTTAAGAGGAACGCAGCAGTTACTTAGCATTGAGAGCAAGTGAGTCAATTGAGAGTTGCAATGAAATGACCAGACGAGGCGTCTCAGACGCCGTGTGTGACTTGCACTTTGAAAAAAGGTAACCCTTGATGTGACACTGAGTCACACTGAACTCGTCATCTCAGGTCAATAAGCAAATGATCTTTGGTTCAGGTGTATTGTGGTCCAAGCAACTGGAAAAGGTGTTAGAGTTTTGAAAAATAAGCATTTTGATCGTCGGGTCTGAGTTTTGGCTCGTGGGTTTGGAAAAATAACAGCCAAGTCATTAATACAGGGGGCTGAAAGACTAAGAGGGCAAAAGTAAGAGGAGACACCTGAGAAACTGAGAATAAAGAGTCACATCAGAGGGCACACAGGCCACGTAGCACATGGCACACCAGCTATCTCTCTATCAATCTAACTATCTGTGTGACGTGTGTATCTCCAAGGCCTTTATAAATTTAATATAGTTTTGAATATTAAGTAATTGGGAGGATCAATACCTGCAAGGCTTTTTTTTTACATTTGTTACCCAGATGTGCCACCTTATAAATTGAGGGCACCAGCGTGTTGGGTAGCCAGTCCGAGTCTGACACACACACACACACTCATGCCAATGAGACGAGTCGAGATGTCTGCCATGCGCCTCCTGCTGCTGTGCGTCGCCTTCATTTGCCTATCAGGTGAGAATTCCTGCTTAGTCAGTTTGTGTCTTCCTACAGTCGCCAGGTTTGTGACAAACTGATAAAAGTTATTAGGAAAAATTGGCTTTAAGAAGGTTTATGTGGAAGGAATTCAATGATTTTCTTCAACTTCAACTCCAATTTGTACTTGTGTGAGTTTTGTTACAGATAATCTGTTTTTCTCTCTCTATACATGGATGAAAGGCACTATAATAGATAGATAGATAGATAGATAGATAGATAGATAGATAGATAGATAGATAGATAGATAGATAGATAGATAGATATGAAAGGCACTATATAATAGATAGATAGATAGATAGATAGATAGATAGATAGATAGATAGATAGATAGATAGATAGATAGATATGAAAGGCACTATATAATAAATAGATAGATAGATAGATAGATAGATAGATAGATAGATAGATATGAAAGGCACTATATAATAGATAGATAGATAGATAGCTAGATAGATAGATAGATAGATAGATAGATAGATAGATAGATATGAAAGGCACTATATAATAGATAGATAGATAGATAGATAGATAGATAGATAGATAGATAGATAGATAGATAGATAGATAGATAGATATGAAAGGCACTATATTATCGATAGATAGATAGATAGATAGATAGATAGATAGATAGATAGATAGAATCAATCAGGAGGGTCAATCCACATGTCCATTTTCCAACTGACTTACTCAGATCAGGGTCACTGCAGATTGGGGACAAGGTGTGGACTCCATGGTGGAGGGTGTGGTACTCCATTGCAGACTACATTTTCACACACACAGGTCCATTTTAGAGATGTCCACTAACAATATAAACTCATCTTTGAGATGTGAGAGGAAACCCTGATGACAAACCCACTCTGACGACAACCCAGAGTAGGGTTCAAGTTCTGGACGTGGCGTCTTTGAGGCAGCAGTGATGGGCACTGTCCCACCGTGCCACTGATGTTGTTGCCCTTCCTTGCCTTTTCATTTCGTTGGCCGCCTTGTCCACCTGCTCACTGTGATCTCCAGGAGGGAATGTCAGCCCCTCAGGATCACAGAAGGGTGGCTGGAGATGAGACCACTGAGGAGTTTGTGCCTTCATAGCCCATCAGAGCAGCACATGCTGTATGTGATGATGGCACCGATGGATGATTTTTGTGTGACGTGATGTCTCATATGATGATAGATTCTTACTAAGAAGTCCTCCTAAATTCTTATTTATGAAACTAAATTAAGATTTAAGGTAATTTTTAGATGTTTCATGGAGTATTCAATGACGGGTTTCATTTGCTTTCTTCCACAGTCTTGACAAGCGGAGCAGACGTAGTTCAGGTAAGGGTCTCCTCAGGTTGTCTCCTTCAGCACTCGGTGCCAATGTCCTCCTGACCTTCTGCTCTCCATTTCTGTAGCCTGACTGTGAGAAACTGAAGTCTGTTAGATGCTCACTGAACAGCCCACCTGTGTGTGCCAACAATGGCCAGACCTACAGCAGCGCTTGTGGATTCTGTTCTGTGAAACGGTAAGTGGCCAAGTGCTTTGAAACCTGCCTGAACATTCAGATGTTCACGTTTGGAGCGCTAAATTCAATGTATAGGGAATCAATGCTGCGTAACTGAAGAAGACCATTCTGTGATTTTTATATAGCGCCCTTGCATGATGAAGTCCATCTAAAGGCACAACTGAAGTTAAAATGCAGCACTTTAAATACATTATGGGCCACAGCAGGGAAGGGACCTGCATAAGTTCACACAAAGCAGGCCATGACAAGATGTTCATAAACACACCTATGTCTTATATAGCGCCTTTCGGAAGTTCACTCCATCTTAATGCAGATAAAACACAACAGTTTGAATTCTTAATTGCAGGCCCCACAGTTTAATGGCTCATTCAGATCTACAAAGACAGTCCATGGGTAATGGGAGTGGAAGGTCAAGCTGATGACTTATATAGCGCCTTTTCATAGTGAATTCCATTTTGAGTGGGATTTTCATAGAGCAGCAATGTTTCCTTGGAGATGAAGTGACTCACAAAGTATCACAGAGGGACTCGGTGACTCGGATTGAAGCTTATTGTTGTATATAGCGCCTTTTTACAGTTTGATGGTATGGCGGCACAGTGATTACTGCTGCTGCTTCATGGATCCTGAACATTGGGCTCAGATCCTAAGTTCATTGTGTCTGCATGGGTTAGGTTAGGTTGATTGGCAATTCACAACTTCCCCCAGTATAAGTGTGAGTGGGCCCAGTGATGGACTGGTGTCCTGCCTTAGTGCTACTGGGATGCTCTCCAGGCCTGAAAATGACATGAGGTGACCTTTCTGAAGTGACACTCATCCTAAGCCACTCTGTAGGTAAAACAGTTCATTTGTGTCCTGTGAGCTCTGGCAGGTGAATTGAGTCACTCAGGACCCCACAGTGACGGTGACAGTACAGACATTGTTTTCACTTTATATAGCGCCTTTCAAAGGTGACTTCCAGCCTGAAATAGTCTCCAGTTACAGCTCTTTAATTTCCATATTTTAACAATGTGTCACTGCTGATAAACGTACTCACTGAGGAACACACAGGACACGTCACAGTAGCTCACAGTTTATATAGCGCCTTTTCAAAGTGAACTCCAATGTTAAACACAGTAATGTCAGCCTCTCACTTAAAGTCTCCATATTCTCTCCCTGTAAACTTCTGGTAATCCTCTTTCTTTAGTCGAGTCTTACAAATCATCAGACTCCGGTGTAGTGATGGGTTAGGCTGCTGTGTGTTTGGGGGCGAGTTAGCGGGTGGTCCGCAGTGCTCTTCTGCTATTAATCCTTTAATTCTTCCCTTGTCTGATTCTTCTCTCTGTGTTTGTGTCTGTCAGGCCTCTCTTCTTCAGCCATCAAGAACTTTCTGTCTATGAGAGACCCCCTTTTACAGGGTGGCTATGGGAGGGTGAGGTCAGAGGGGGCTTGTTGTTGTCACATCACACGACTTCACACGACTTCAAACTGGAGGGGATGTTCAAGCTGGTCACTGCTGTTGGTGATCTCGTCACCGGAGCATGTCATTTTAAAGTCCTGTCACATAACAAGACTTTTCCAGCTATTTTCAGTTGTAGACTTCATTTACATAACGTCATCGAGTTGGGGGGCCGTCACAGTGTGGCCCTTTGATCTGCAGTCATGTCGTCTGACACCCTTAGCTTCTTCGTCCAACCAATTTGTGACTCGTGGCCTCCAACAGATTATATGGCCTTAAATTGTAGGGGCGGAGTCTGTGTGCAGTAACACTGACAGCCAATGAGTGCCAAGCAAGAAGTACAATTCCTTAAATGGTGCGAACAGCAAAAATAAGCAGGAGAGTTTTGGACCCTGCATAGAGAAGAGGGACTCGTCTGTCTGATGTCTCGTGTTTTACATACCAAGAGAAAAATCGACAAAATTAAACAAGGGGGAGATACGGTGGCTGAAGTCACCACACCTGTCAACCCTGAGCACGGGCAACAGCTAAACAGGCAGCACGTTACTGGCTGTCATAAAAAATGAAGGCCATGTGGCATTGTGTAAATGTGACACTGTGCTGGTCAGTCATCACAGAGTCAAGTAAGTTGACATCCCCAGCGATTTCTAGTTGTGTAATTTGACATACGCAGGCAAAGAGATCAGCAAGACAGTCGGGAAGTTTGACATCCCCTGTGACTGGCAGTCGTGTAGGGTGACGTCACAAGGAAGTTCTCATCATATCAGGTGATGAGATTGACAACCGCAGACATCAAGTTTGACATCCCCTCTATGTAAAGCTGTTTAATGTGACATTGACTTAATATGACATGTCCTGCGGTTTCTAGCTTTATAAACTGGTTTAGTCAGGCGATGAGATCAGCAACCACAGCCATCAAGTTTGATGTCCTCTCTGACTAGAAGGCCTGTAATGTCACATGTCCTGTGATTTCTAGTCACGTACAGTAACGATACACTCCGGTGACGAGATCGACAACTACAGATGTAAAGTTTGATGTCCCCTCCGACTAGAAGTCATGTAATGTGACAGCCCTGTAATTTCTAGTAATCCGATATCCTCAGGTGACGAGATCAGCAGCTGCAGTTTCCAAGTGTGACATCCCCTCTGAAGAGCAGTAATGTTACTGTCACCTTCAGTGTGGCTGACATTATCGGTGTGTGACTTTACTCAGCATCTGTGGACAAAAGTGCAAACTCCGTCACCTGCAGGTCTGTGTGTTAAGTTGAGACCAGCAAATCTCACTCAGTGGGCCACGATGGTCTTCAGGTGAGCAGTGTGGGGGTCTCGAGGTCAGGCAGGCGTTGGAGGTGAAGAAGATGAAACTTCAGACTTCAGCTAATTCTACTCAGAGATGATGGCACCTCAGAGTGCGTGTTGATTGGCACACACGTGTCACATTGTCACTGAACTTGGTACTCATCACAACACATGTCACACCAGACCAGCAGGCCTTCACATTTCTGAGGATGACTGTGGTATTTTAATCATTTATTCTTTTTCTCCATTTTGAACCCCTGCTCTCCTTCCTCCTACCCTTCAATTTCTGTTCCCCACCTAACTTTTATATTTGTCAGACCATCTTGAGGTCCCTTTTAGTTGTTTCCATATTTCCACAAAGTGTCACAGACAACGGTCAGAAGATCTGTGACTGCGAGTGAACAGGCAGGTTTAGGACTTCTATATAGCGCCTTTCGTGGTGTGTAGTGAAACAGCTTGCAATCAGAATACACCACATATTTTTTTTTACACTCAGATCGCAGGCAGGTCATGTAATTGGCACGGTGGTCCAGCATGCCAGGTGTGTTTGGGGTCATCTGAACTTTTTAATAAGTATTAGTCACTTCTGTCCTCGTTCATCATGAGAGGAAAACATCAGCCAGCACTTGTCTGACATAATTTGATAGAAACAGTTCAGATAGCCCATAATATTCTACATATGGACTCCCTGTATGCAGTGTGCTCCTTTTATTAACTAAGCTGTCGTGCTGAGTGGGCAGTGGTCACCTGATCCAGGACCACCACAGGTGTCTCCTGTGAGTGGAATGAAAGAAGCGTCATGGAGTGGACATCTTGGCTCACTGCTTTTGTTCTTCACATGTCTTTCCTTTACAGGAGCACAAATAGTCTGATGTATGTTGTAAAAAATGGAGCCTGTTGAATCCATGGATGGACACCTGGAGGTCTGCTGATCTTTACTCTGCTTTGCACGTCACAAGCCCCCTTTGCCCCTCTGTTGACCCCTGCAGCCTTTCAATTCTGAAATAAACGTTTACTTCTGGCATGAAATCTGATCTTGGGCTCATCTTTATTGTGTTTGTCTCATATAATATCCAAAGTGACCTCCAAATCACGGTCGCATACCACAGTTCTTTCCAGATTTCCACATTGTAAGGCCTGGCCGGTGTGACGGCTCTTTTGAGCCACTGGAGGATTCATAAGCCCAGGGCCTTTCTATTGTGAACACCATTTTGTCCACAAGGTGGCATAACAGTCACAGTGGCTGCCTGGGCGGCGAACAAACTCAATGGTGAAGACTGAGTTTAGTGCCTTAGGATTTTATACAGCGCCATCCATCATGAACAACGGCTACTTCTTTCCATATTTCAATACTGTGAGGGTCAGCTGTTCCAACAACTTCCTCAGACCCTGGGGAGTCACTCTTTTGATGACTGAATTTGACACTTTGTGACTTTATATAGTGCCTTTCTTTTGTGAACACCAGTTCTTCCTGCATTTCTATACTGTGAGGACTAGTAGGCGTACTGACTCACTGGTGATGCAAAGTCAATGCCCAGCTTTGAATCTGTGACCTTATTATTTTTTTTTTCATTTTTCTGTTTAAATATCAATGGGTAGTGCAGTGACCAACTCTGCTCACAGACTGTCACTGTTGGTGACAGAATGGGCCACTTTATCACTGTATTTAGTGTCTTCTGTTATACAGTGCCTTGCTATTGGTGTTCATGATAGATAGATAGATAGATAGATAGATAGATAGATAGATAGATAGATAGATAGATAGATAGATAGATAGATAGATAGATAGATAGATAGATAGATGAAAGGAACTATACAACACACTTCATCAACTCCTGATACGTCCTTCCATCTTTAGTTAAGCCATCTGACTGCCTCCAGTGCGCATGTGTGTGGATCTATCTATCTATCTATCTATCTATCTATCTATCTATCTATCTATCTATCTATCTATCTATCTATCTATTATATAATGCCTTTCACTCTATCTATCTATCTATCTATCTATCTATCTATCTATTATATAGTGCCTTTCATATCAATCTATCTATCTATCTATCTATCTATCTATCTATCTATCTATCTATCTATCTATCTATCTATCTATCTATCTATCTATCTATCTATTATATAGTGCCTTTCATATCAATCTATCTATCTATCTATTTATCTATCTATCTATCTATCTATCTATCTATCTATCTATCTATTATATAGTGCCTTTCATATCTATCTATCTATCTATCTATCTATCTATCTATCTATCTATTATATAGTGCCTTTCATATCAATCTATCTATCTATCTATCTTATAGTGCCTTTCATATCTATCTATCTATCTATCTATCTATCTATCTATCTATCTATCTATCTATCTATCTATCTATCTATCTATCTATTGTGGCCCACGGCCGGGGCTGGAGCCCGGCCGGGATGCCCAGGAGGACGTGAGGAGGGCTTGTGCCTCCTCCAGACCCTGGGCGTCCGTCCTGGTTCTGTTGGGGGCCACGGGTTGAGGGCATGGAAGCCCTTCCCTGTAGGGGCCCGTGGTCACCGCCAGGCGGCGCCCCATGCGGTTTATCCCGTCGGTTGCGGTCGGGGCTGGAGCCCGGCGGGGCGCTTGGAGGACCGGAGGAGGTGAGTGCCTCCTCCAGACAGAGTGGGCGTCCGTCCTGGTTAGGCAGGGGCCTCGGGTACAGGGCTTTGAAGCCCAGCCCTGTAGGGGACCCGTGGCCACCGCCAGGCGGCGCCCGGTGCCTAATTATCCGGGAGCCGGCACTTCCGACACACCAGGAAGCGCCGGGGGGAAGACTTTGTGTGGCACCCGGAGAGCTGCCAGGAAGACAGCCGACACTTCCGCCACGCTTGGGCGTGGCTAAGTACGGAACACCTGGGGCTCATCCGGGAGCCTTATTTAAGGGGCCGCCTCCCTCCAGTCATTGGTGGAAGTCGGGAGGAAGCGGACTGAGCTGGAGAGCGAGGACAGGAGGCGGCCAGGAAGCAAGGCACAGAACTGTGGGCCCTGGACTTGGGGGAATCAGTGCTAGAGGCACTGGGGTTTGTGTGAGTGCACGTGACTTTTGTAAATAGACATAGTGTAAATAAACAGTGTGTTGGGCAAAAATATGTTGTCCGTCTGTCTGTGTCCGGGCCAGCGTTCACACTATCTATCTATTATATAGTGCCTTTCATATCAATCTATCTATCTATCTATATTATAGTGCCTTTCATATCTATCTATCTATCTATCTATCTATCTATCTATCTATCTATCTATCTATCTATCTATTATATAGTGCCTTTCATATCTATCTATCTATCTATCTATCTATCTATCTATCTATCTATCTTATAGTGCCTTTCATCTATCTATCTATCTATCTATCTATCTATCTATCTATCTATCTATCTATCTATTATATAGTGCCTTTCATATCTATCTATCTATCTATCTATCGCTACTGTCTTGCTGTCGGTGTGTCTTTCGATTAGTGTGGTCTGGGGTGGGCGTGGCTGAGTCGTGGCGTTCGTTGGAAGTCGGACGTGTTTTCTGTCTTCTGTAAGTTTTTTCTTTATTTGTAACTCCTTTTCTTTTTTTTCTATATCAGGGGGTTTTATCAAATAAGACGCGGCTTTTGGCGTGTAGCCATGTATGGCGTTATTTCAGTGCCACTATTCTGAGCACACGTAAAAAAATATTGAGCGCACGTAAAAAAAGATTGCAAGTGCAAGTGTTGCATTTTGAAGAGAAATTTATTTTGAGCGTACAAAAGCTGAATTTGAGTGAACAAAATTCATTGCTGCGTGCAAAAATGTATTTCAGTGTTTGCGCTTATCCATATACACACACACACAATAGCACCCCTCTCGCTCAGTTTTTCATTTTAGCTTGCAATGTGCAAATGCTGCTACTAACGCTCAACTCTCTGTACACCGTTATAAGTGTGCCACAAAACCAACCAATCACAGACTTGGTTTCAAAAATTCTGATTGGCTCTTACGGTCTCCAATCAGCTCGCTAGCTGCTGCATTCCGGATTCAATTAATCCCCAATTTTAAAATAAAATAATTAAAGATATTATCCGCAAATTGGGGTTTAATTGAGTTTAGCTGGATTTAGCTACATTTCGGACTGTTTCCGGAATGCAGCAGCTAGCGAGCTGATTGGAGACCGTAAGAGCCAATCAGAATTTTTGAAACCAAGTCTGTGATTGGTTGGTTTTGTGGCACACTTATAACGGTGTATAGAGAGTTGAGCGCTCGCAGCAGAGAATGTTGTGAGCGCAAGCAACACATTGCGAGCAAGCGCAAATGAAAAAACTGAGCGAGAGGGGGTGCTATTGTGTGTGTGTATATGGATAAGCGCAAACACTGAAATACATTTTTTGCACGCAGCCATGAATTTTGTTCACTCAAATTCAGCTTTTGTACGCTCAAAATAAATTTCTCCTCAAAATGCAACACTTGCACTTGCAATCTTTTTTTACGTGCGCTCAGAATAGTGGCACTGAAATAACGCCATAGCCATGGCCGCGTCCAAAGTGTCGTCGCCTGGTCTAATGCCTAGGTTTTATGAAAATCTTTCCCGCCGGCATGGGGCTAAAGTACTGGTTGAGCCGCACGTTTCGGCTGAAGAGTGTGTTGTGGCTGTCGGTAAAGTTGTTGGCTTTAAGAATGTTCGTTCAGCATCAAGAATGAATAAAGCCGTAGTAGTTTTTCTTAACGAGGAATCTCTAGTTGATAAACTTATAGTAGAAGGGATTATTATTAATGGCGCTTTGGTTCCTGTTTTACCTCTGTCAGCACCTGCGAAAAAGATTATTATTTCAAATGTCCCACCGTTCCTAAAGAATGATGTTTTGGTGCAGGAACTCCGCCGCTATGGCCAGGTTTTATCAGATATAGTGATGATTCCGTTGGGCTGTAAAATGAGAGAATTGAAACACGTTGTTTCATTTAGGAGGCAGGTTTTTATGGTGTTAAACAACATGAAGGAGGACATAAATGTTGCTCTGAGATTCAAGGTTGATGGCTGTGATTATGTGGTTTTTGTTACTTCGGACTCGATGAAGTGTTTTAACTGTGGGAGGGCCGGACACAAGGCCTCTCAATGTAAAATGAGACCGTTTTACCGGTGGGCGAAGCGCTCCCCCTGCTTCAGTAAGTGATGAGACGGAGTATGAAAGCGGTGAGGAGGTGGACAGTATGGAGGACGAGGAGACTGCAGAGGTAGCTGAGCTCGTAACCGGATCACAGGTTGTGAGTGATTTGCACCCCACTGTAGTGTTAGCAGTCGCTCCTGAGGCGAGCCTGCTGACTACCGAAAGGAATGCGTTGGCTGAGCCCAGCGATCCTGTTGTAAACGAGTCCGTTCAAAGTGCTCAGTGCGAGTCTGTGGAAGGAGAACTAAGTACAAATGAGCCGGAGACTGCGGAGGTCAGTAGCGGAGGGATAAGACGGCGATGATCGGCACAGAGAGTGCCGCGCCCGTCGGCCCGCTGTGAATGAAGCTATGGCTACAGACGTGATCGCAGAAACACCGGCGTGTGCTGACGGGCGCCTGACTGAGCGCACTGAGATGAGCTCTGTGGAAGGACAGAGGAGTGAAACAGCAGCGGGTGTGAGTGGCGAGACCGATCAGAGGGAGAGTGCAGGAGTGGGGGGTGTGAGGAGGATTTTACAGTTCGTACTCGAAAACGAAAAGAAAAATCAGACACTAAAAAATCTGCAAAGAAAAGTCACGTGGCTGGCGAGTCATCGCAAGTATCGAGCAGGATTCTTAGAAGTCAGAGTGATTGTCACAGCGACCTGAGTGATCGTGAGCACGAAGGCGGTGACACTGACGTCTCAGTGAGGAGTACGACCTCGTCCCAATACAGACTCAGTGGCGGGTATAACACTGCGAGTATTAGGAAGTTTTTAGACTTCATCGAAGGCAAGAGGGGTGTTAAAGTGGAGGATCACTTCCCTGACCTTCCATTGTTTGTGGTGTCAGCTCAAAGGGTGATGCGCAAAGCGGCACGTCTGGGAATGGACCAAAAGGAAACTACCCGTCTTAAAAATGTGATTAGCAGGGTGCGAAAGTCCATTTTTCAGAAATAATGGATAGTTTTTTGAAACTTTTTTTTTTGGTTGACTTGTGCAATACTGTTCACTCCCATTTGTGAATCATCAATGCAGTCTTTACACATTGGGAGTTTAAATGTGAATGGCTGTAGGGCGACTGCAAAGAGGGCCGCTCTGTTTGACTTTTTAAACCAAAAGGCTCTTCAGGTCACTTTCTTACAGGAAACTCACTCTGATGTTAGAAATCAGCCGGACTGGTTACGTGAGTGGGTCAGGGGGTCAGGCTGTCCTGAGTCATGGCTCACACGTCAGTGCTGGGGTGGCCATACTGTTCTCTAACACGTCAACTTTACAAATCACTAACATTAGTGAGGTGGTGGCTGGGCGCCTCCTGGTAGTTCAGGTGAAGGATAAGAGCCAAGATCTGGTGTTTATTAACACTTACGCTCCAACAAATGGAGGTGAGAGACTTTGTTTTTAAAGCTCTGAGGAAGGTGTTGGAGACCTTTGTTAATGGGGAGATCCTGTTGGTCGGAGGAGATTTTAATTGTATGGAGAATAACTTACTGGACCGTAATGGTGCTGAGCCTCACCCAGCGTCTGTCCGTGCTTTACGCTCCTTATTAGACCACTCAGACCTGGTGGACGTCTGGAGAAGTAAATTTCCGTCAGATAGACAGTACACCTGGGTAAAGGGGGGCGGTGGGTGCATTTCGATGGCGCGTTTGGACCGTTTTACTGTCTGAGGCACCTGCTGAATACGGTTACTAAGGCTTATATCTGCCCAGTCGGATTCTCCGATCACTCTCTGGTGGGAATGAATGTCTCTGTCCCTAAAAAACCTTCCTCTCAATCTCTTTGGCACTTTAATGTCTCCCTGTTAGAGGATTCTCATTTCCTCAAGTGTTTTGAGTTTTTCTGGCTGCAGTGGACTCAAACCAAGTCCAGATTCCCATCTCTTCGGCAATGGTGGGATGTGTCGAAGGTGCAGATTAAAGTCTTTTGCCAGCAGTACACTCAGCATGTGACCAGGCGGTGTCTTCACGAAATGAAGAGCTTGGAGGAGGACATCACAAATCTGCACAGCGTTTTACAGGACTACTTTAGTGAAGAAACGCTTGCTGTTTTAAAGTCTAAAAAACAATCCCTTGCTGAACTCCTGGAGCTTCGTGCCCAAGGTGCATTGGTGCGCTCGCGTTTTCAAACTTTAAATCACTTGGGGCGCCTACTAAATTTTTCTTTAATCTGGAAAAGAAAGAGGCCGAGAGTAAGGTGATCCACATGCTGCAGGACGCTGAAGGTCACGAGCTGCACACCACGGAGGAGATCAGGAACTTTGCTGTGTCTTTTACTCTGATTTATTTAAGGATGGTGTAATTGATGATTCGGCCATGTTGGACTATTTGAACGGATTACCCAAACTTACAGACACGGTCAAGCTGAAGCTGGAGGCAGACATCACCTTTCAGGAGCTATCAGATGCACTGGCTGGTTTGAATACTGGAAAGGCACCAGGACTCGATGGCATACCAGCTGAGTTCTACAAACATTTCTGGTACCTGCTGGGTACCGAGGTGTACGAGGTGTTCTTACAAAGCTTACAGGATGGAGAATTACCATTGAGCTGCAGAAGAGCAGTCGTCACTCTGCTGCCTAAGAAAGGAGACCTTTGTCAAATAAAGAACTGGCGCCCGGTGAGCCTGCTGTGCACGGACTATAAGATCTTCTCGAGGGCCCTGGCCAGCCGCCTGAGGACTGTGATGGACCTGCTCGTCAGTCCCTGCCAGACGTACTGTGTGCCTGACAGGACTATTTATGATAATATTTTTGCATTGCGGGATATCATTTCAGCCTCTAATCTTTCTGGGATGGATTTAGGAATATTATCCATTGACCAGGAGAAAGCTTTTGATCGAGTAGATCACGGTTTTGTTTAAAACATTGAAATGTTTTGGGTTTGGTGATAATTTTGTTCATATGATTGCACTGCTGTACACCAACGTTTTGGGATTGTAAAAGTTAATGGCACTCTGAGCGCACCGTTTCCAGTCAGGAGGGGAATTCGGCAGGGCTGCCCCTTGTCCGGCATGCTCTACGCATTGGCCATCGAGCCGTTTCTTTTTCAGCTGCAGCGGAGACTACAGGGGGTGACTTTTCCATCCTGCCCAAATGTTAATTTCAAATGCTTGGCCTACGCTGATGATATTATTGTCTTCGTCAAATCGAAGGGTGACATTGAAGTTTTAATTTATTGTCAACAACTATTTGAGAACATATCATCTGCAAAAATCAATTGGACTAAGAGTAACGCCTTCTTACTGGGCTCCTGGTCTGGATGTCCACTACCAGACTTACCTGGAGGCCTAAAGTGGAACAGGAAGTGCTTCAGGTATCTTGGAGTGGTCATGGGCAGTGAGGGGGTGGACGAGAGTAATTGGGAGGGACTCTTGGAGAAAGTGACCTCTCGTCTGAACAGGTGGAAGTGGATTGTACTTAAACTGTCATACAGAGGGCGGGTGATCGTCATCAATAATTTAGTGGCCTCAATGCTGTGGCACAAACTCATGTGTGGTGACCCCCCTCTGGGGCTTTTAAAGAAGATCCAAAGAATATTGCTTGATTTCTTCTGGGATGGCTTGCATTGGCTAAAGCAGAGTCTGCTGTTTTACCGTTGGAAGAAGGCGGTCAGGGACTTCTAGATATCTCCTCAAAAGTTGCAGCCCTCAGGCTCCAAGTCTTACAGAAGCTTTTCTGCGTTTCATATTCCCTGAGTTGGAGGGAGTTAGCGCTGAGTTTCCTTCATCGTGTGGCCGGGTTAGGTTTTGATGAAGCACTTTTGGTTATAAATCTACAAAAACTGGACCTTTCTGTGTTACCAAAATTTTACAGAGGTGTCCTTTTAACATGGCACGTGGTGTTTAGGAGGAACTTTAATACAACTGGGTGGCTTCAAAATGAGCCTTTAATTTATAATTCTGTTTTTCATGCCCCCTCTTGCACAGTGACAGTTTTGTTTCAATTCTTATTAAGCATCAAGTACTGAAACTGGCACAGATTTATGATGCCACTACCAAATCATTCATTGATGCTGATGTCTTGGCTTCTCTTCTCGAAGTAAAGTCAGTCAGGATGATTCAGCAGTTTCTGTCCTCCATAGCTAAAGATTACCACTTGCTAAATGACTCCATCGGCTCCACTGTTAATAAGTTGGATGTTTGCCCCGCAGTGGACCTCTCATTACTACCAGAACATTCAGTTGTTCACTTCACCAAAGGAACAGTGGTGGGCTTTGCTTCTCTGTCCAAGAGAGAGCTCTATGAGTACTGCGTCAAGGTGATTCACTTCACTGCATTGGCGTCTGTGCTGGACACTCCATGGAGGGAGAAGCTGGCAGTGGAGGGGCACAGGGGGCCTGCGTGGAGGGAGTTCTACAAGCCACCGAGCAACAAAAGAACTGCAGACTTACAGTGGAGAATCGGGCATGGGATCATTGCCACCAAGTCCTTTTTAAAAATTATTAAAGAAGCTGAAACTGATTCTTGCATTTTCTGTGGACAGAAAGAAACAGTTTTTCATTTGTTTTTGTATTGTTATCGACTGGCGGATTCTTCAGATTTTTTAAAGCGTTGTGTACCGAATTGACTGGAACTTTTAATGAAGTCCTGTTCATTTTTGGAAGTAAATATAATAAGAAAACTCGATGCAGGATACAACTGTTCAACTTTCTGTTAGGTGAAGCAAAGCTGGCCATTTTAAAAAGTAGAAATAATAAGCAACGTGGATCTGAACTTACGGATATTTGTTTGATTTTTAAATTGAATGTTTATTCAAGAATAAGAATGGAATATGAATATTATAAACAGATGAATAGAATGGGGGGGTTTGAAAATGTGTGGGGGGTGAAAGGGGTGCTGTGCTCAGTTGATGAAGGGGAGCTGAAATTTAATTTCTGATTTCACTGTGGTGGGCAAGAGAAAGATAAAGTAATGGTGGGCATCAATACCACGTGCTTATTAATGTGCGGAGTAGGAGGAGTGTAAAGGGGGAGTAATAGAGGTTTGATATGGTTTTTTTGTTTATTCTGAAATTTGTTTTCGTCATTTCGATTGTGTATATTATGTTGATGTTCTTATTTTTACAATAAAGATCTTTTTAAAACTAAACTATCTATCTATCTATCTATCTATCTATCTATCTATCTATCTATCTATCTATCTATTATATAGTGCCTTTCATCTATCTATCTATCTATCTATCTATCTATCTATCTATCTATCTATTATATAGTGCCTTTCAATCTATCTATCTATCTATCTATCTATCTATCTATCTATCTATCTATCTATCTATTATATAGTGCCTTTCATATCCATCTATCTATCTATCTATCTATCTATCTATCTATCTATCTATTATATAGTGCCTTTCTATCTATCTATCTATCTATCTATCTATCTATCTATCTATCTATCTATCTATCTATCTATCTATCTATCTATCTATCCATTATATAGTTCCGTTCAGTTCTATCTATCTATCTATCTATTGTGACATAAAGGCAGTTTATGAGCACCGACCTGACACAGACAGACACAGGAGGCACATTTATATGACAAATAATTATTTATTCTCTTCATCTGTGAGCTACGTTTTCTCTGTGACCTGAGATGACGAGCTCAGTGTGACTCAGCGTCACATCAAGGGTTACCTTTTTTCAAAGTGCAGGTCGCAAACACGTGTGAGACGTCTCGTCTGGTCATTTCATTGCAGTGATGGAACCTTCAATTGACTCACCTCCTCTCAATGTTAAGTAACTGCTGCGTTCCTCTTAAAGCGACCATTTAAGGAAACTGAGGAACAATATCCCGTGTTCACATTGTGGAAGTGTCAAGATAACGAGATCCACTGACACCATTTCATTCCGGATGGATGATTTCACCTTTTGGTACGAGTATAAAGAAGTGGGCTCCACCATGATAACTCTAACATGGAACAGGCAGGTGGTCCAGCAGGACCATGGAGACCCGGTGGTCACAGGCAATGGCATTGAGCAAGCACCACATCTGAGAGGAGGGTTTGGGCCTCACCAGAGTAAATGGGGGGTGTGTGGTCGAGACCCCCTTACCTGGGGAGGGATGTCTGTCCTGCTTGTGAAGACTGTGGCAGAAATTCAGACCAAGACAGACCAAGAGAGCAGCAGCAATAGCAAAAGGGCATCCCATGAGATCAGATCGATGGCTTGTCACAAAATTCAGTTTGGGGGAGCCACCTGTCTATTATTTCTTGGCTGTAAATGGAGTAAAAAATAGCAATGGAAGTGTAAAGATCAGAGTCCAGAACAGAAGTGAGGGGCTGGCTCCAAGATGGAGGTTTTAAAGCAGAATGGATGAAGTGATGTCATCTCTGGGCCCAAAACTAGAAGTGATGTCATCTCCGGGCCCAGAACCGGAAGCAACACCATCGTGGCCAGGCGGAATTTTCCGTAACTGGTCTGCAGAGGAGTGAGAGAAAGAGTTAATGCACTTCACCACCCCCTGGTCTGGAATGGAATTACTCTCATTTAGACCTTTTAGCTGCCTCCCATATGCATGTGTGTGACAGTTTGTAGACCGTATCATGAATCATGGCATGACATTGACTGAGGCACCTAGAATGGTTCAACCACACCTCAGAAGATCAGTTGTGGCCTGGCCTGTGACAGTAGGGGGCGCTGTCACCACTCCAAACCCACAGGCAACACGTCCAGACACCAGTTAAAAGTATCAGAAATCATTTTAATTTCTTGAATAATGTGCACAAAGCACCTCCACCTCCACAATACTCAATAATCAATACAAATAAACACAATAAATCCTCCTGTCCACCCAGCAGCTCCGTCACACACCCTCCCAGCTCCGGCTCAGCTTGCTGGGTTACTCACAGCCCTTTAAATAGTCCGTGACCTTCTGTCCATGTGATTCACTAGCACTTCCGGGTCGGTTGAAGATTCACATTTTTCTTCAGCCCAGAAGTACTTCTGTTCTTCCGTCCCCGTGACTTCGGAGTACTTCCAGGCTATAGGGAAAATAGAAATCCCGGTGTCTCCCT
This sequence comes from Polypterus senegalus, assembly GCF_016835505.1. Classification (NCBI taxonomy): domain Eukaryota; kingdom Metazoa; phylum Chordata; class Cladistia; order Polypteriformes; family Polypteridae; genus Polypterus; species Polypterus senegalus. Next base: position 7,868,427 of record NC_053166.1, read on the forward strand.
GCAGCATCCGCCGATGGCACCCACAGCACTCAGGGCTGTGAAGTCACATTCCATCTCCCATGATGCCATGCGGGAATCTGGGGCACCTCCATGCTGCAGGGAGGACTTTATCTAGCGGCCTGGATGTATTGGCCGGGATAAGCTGCCGGCCATCTCTCACAGGCTTCAATCATCAGAACCTTCCGGAATGAGAACTGTCCTCAGCGTGGTTTACAGTGAACCCGTGGGCTACTCTTAGTTGTCACATGACTGATTACTGCCTGGCATTGCGTAGCACAGAGTAGGTGATGTGACAGACCGCTGTATGCAAATGTGACCTACGGTATGAAGTCCTGTTTCTACTGCATGTTGTTTGATGTTTCCTACAGAACTGAGACTAAACCAGATAGTGGAGGCCAAGAGAGACCCCTAACTGATTCACAACAGCGGGCTGCGCTCAGCTTGGTCCAGGTCAGCAATGACATTCACCTTACTGACGGAAACCATCAAAACTTCATTGGTGTGGATGAGGCAAGGAGGAGAGGTCGGAATTTTGTCAGCCAGCAGGCACCCATCGAAGTACCCGGACAACGTGGGGCCAACATCATCATGTGTGCAGGAATACCAGCAGATAGTGTGGTGGGACCCAGAACTTGTACTGGCTCATACAATACAGTGCGAGCTTGGTGAGTCTGGTCTGGAGAGCAGCAAAGTGGGACCATCTTGTTATGCCAGCTCATCAGTCTCTTCTGTCAGTTTGGCTCACTACCACAAACACCTGCCCAGTAGGGACGCAACCTGATGGCCAATTGTCCTTAATGGACCACCTTACCATGGTCTGTTGGTCTTGCAGATTCGCTCTGCACAGCATCCACAAGATCAGACCATACTGTATGTGACAGATTATGCAGCACAAGTCCTGGTGCAGGCTTTCATCTCGTCACTTCTGAACTACTGTGACCTCTCTGCTGGCAGGAGTGCCGTCACATGTCACCAAGTCACTGCTGAAGATTGAAAATACAGCAGCATGTCTGATGTTCAGCCAGCTGAGTCGGTCACATGTCACTCCTCTCATCAGATCACCACACTGGCTTCACACAGAGTGACATATTAAGTTCAAATCCTTGGTGTTTGCCTACAGAGAAGTCAATGGCTCAGCACCTACATGTGTGAAGACACATGTGAGGTCCTCTGTACCTTCTCCACCACTCTGGACTGCTCTTGAATGGCCACCTCTGCATGGCATCAGATCTCAAGTCCTGACTCTTTTCATGTGTAGTTCCTGGCTGCCCACCTCCATCTAAACTGTTGTAGAAGTGTCTGAAGACTCTGGTGGGGTGAGTTTCTATCTGGTTGATTGGGGCTCTGACTGGTTTTGTCACCTAGGAGTTGATTTTATATAGCGCCTTTCATAGTGATATCACTGTAGACGTCTTCCTGCACTTATTCAGTCTGAACACTTTCAGGTCACTCGTTCAGAGTCACAGGGTGAGTCAGCGGTGGGTTTGCATTTGAAACCAGCATGCCGCACCCTGAGAGCTCAGACACAATTTGCTACGTTTATTTATTGGGTTGGCACTTTCATCTGAATCGAAAGTCAGTTCTACAAAACCCTTTGCAAATTTTTACAATGTGAGCCCTGGCAGGTGAAGCGACTCGTTCACTGTGCTGTGAAAAAGTATTTGCCCCCTTTCTAATAGCTTCTGCTCGTGTGTATTTTACACCGTTAATGGCTGTGAATGGAACTGAAGATACACTGCTGCCATCTTAGACTCGAGCTTCGGCCCGTCTCAACTGTCATTCAGAAGATCTGCGAACTTGAGAGACGTCATAGAGCGGGCACGGAGCATCTAAAGCAGAAGTCACCAAGTCCGGTCCTGGAGGACCACCGTGGCTGCAGGTTTTCATTCTAACCCTTTTTTTCCATGAGTGCCCCGTTTGTGCTGCTAATTAACTTCTTGTGAATTCATTTCAATTGAATTGCTTTTTAAGATTTGCTCTCCTGAATTTCTCCATTGTTCCTCTGCTTCATTTCTTTCCTTAAATGGCACCCAAACAGAAATGAAACGTGAGGTGAGGAAGCCAACAGAAGACCAACTAAGTCAGGGCCTCAAACTCCAACCAGTTGCTTAATGAGGTGCCGAGTCTTGTCGTTAATTAAACCTGTTCTTTAATTTCATGGCTTGTCGCTGTTCTCGTGGTGCAACAGCAGACATTTCTGAAATTGCTGATTTTCTCTTTTCCAAGAGCTCTGGTCAAATGTTTTGTGGACCTGAGCAGATCGTCATTCCTGAGACCTTCATCTTTTGTTATTTTCAGATATTGTATGATGGACACCCGTTGTTTTGGCTCATTTTGTATCTCGTTATGGTTTGGCTGCTAATTAAGGAAAAAGAAACATTTAAGGGGTCTGAGTCTTCAAGAGCAAATCGATTAAAATGAGTTCAAAAGCAGTCAATTAGCCACAAAAACAGGTCACTCATTAAGAAAAGGGTAAGAATGAAAACCTGCAGGCCACGGTGATCCTCCAGGAATGGAGATGCCAACCCCCTGGTCTAAAGGGTACCAACATCCGCGAAGGTAAGAGATTTTGAGATGTGTTAAGTGAGTTATATGAAACACTCCTGTACTCATCTGCTAGAAGTGCAGTCACTACTGACAAGGGAGCTGTCACACACCTTATGGGAGGAACAACTCGTGCAGGGAGATCCAAAGTGAGGACAAAACTAAAATGGTGTGACAGATAGAGGGCGCTATTGTCCTCTTGAACCCTCAGGCTACGTCAGACACCAGGTAAAAGTCCAAATATCATTTCTTTTTGAACTATATAGTGCACAAGCACCCTCCTCTCCACAATACTCATAAATACAATCACAATACTCAACAAACAATACAATTCCTCTACTCCCAGATGCGTTACCACCCTTCCACCCAGCTCAGCTCGCCGTCTGGGGATTTCCCATAGTCCTTTATAATGTTGACCCGGAAGCGTTTCCAATCCTTCAGTCCATGTGACTCCTTATCACTTCCGGGTCAGGTAAAAAGTCCTCTTCTTCATCCTGGAAGTATGTCATTCCCTCTGTCGCCTTGACTAAGACGTACTTCCGGGTTATAGGTGAACCCACAGTCTCTGTGTCTCCCTGCAGCGTCCCCTGGAGGTCCCCATGGTATCCAGCAGGGCTGTGATGAAAAGCTCCACTGCCCATGATGCCCTGCTGGAACTCGGGGCACCTCTATGTTGCATGCAGGGCTCCACCTGGTGGCCTGGGGGTATTGGCCAGGATAAAAGGCCGGCCATATCCCACAAAGGAAAGGATGGAAAATCAGCCAACCTCCATATAACTAGGAAAGTTCTATCACCTTTTCAGTTAAAAGAGCTGTCACATCTAGTAGTGAGTTATGGTGACCTCAGACAGTGTGGCATTTTTGTAACTGCGGGCAGCAGAAATAAAACTCCTATAGCAGACGATATGAAAAACGAAGGACTGGTCACATCTGAGATGATCAGATGGAGGGGAAAAAGCAGGAAGGAGCATGAGGAGATTTATATGAATGAGAAATAGGTGAGGGCGGCACGGTGGCACTGCTGCCCCGCAGAAAGGAGACCCGGGTTTGCTTCTCGGGTCCTCCCTGTGTAGAGTTTGCATGTTCTCCCCATGTCTGCATAGCTTTCCTCCCACAGTCCAAAGACATGCAGGTAAGGAGCATTGGCGGTCCTAAATTGGTACTAGTGTGTGCTTGGTGTGTGTGTCCTACGGTGGGTTGGCGCCCTGCCCGGGATTTGTTTACTGCCTTGTGCCCTGTGCTGGCTGGGATTGGATCCAGCAGACCCTCGTGACCCTGCAGTTAGGGTATAGCAAGTTGGATAATGGATGGAACTATGAGAAGTGAGCACATTACAGTTAAGGCTGATGTTGGATCCTCTTTCACGTCCCTCAAGTTCGCAGCTTGGGTCTGCAAAGGCAGCGGCGTATCTTCAGTGCCACTCATAGCCAATAAAACATGAAATATACAAAAGGAGAAAGTATGAAAAAGGGAGCAAAACTCTTTTCACGGCACAGTGAATGAGTCACTTCACTTGTCCAGGGCTCACACTGTAAAATAATGCAAAGAGTGTTTAATAATTGACTTGTGATTTGGATAAAAGTGCCAACCTAATAAATACACGAAAATGTGGAGGATTTAATAAGCTTAAGCTTGAGCTACCAGGGTGACAAATGCAAATCCCACTGCTGACACATCTCTAACCCCCATGGGTTCATCAGGTCAGAGGTTCCTTCCCAAATTTGTTTAACACCAGGACTTGTTTAATCAAGGACTTTGTTAAATGGTGTGACTCAAACCACCTACACCTGAACACCAGCAAGACCAAGGAACTGGTGGTGGATTTTAGGAGGCCCAGGCCCCTCATGGACCCCGTGATCATCAGAGGTGACTGTGCAGAGGGTGCAGACCTAGAAATACCTGGGAGTGCAGCTGGATGATAAACTGGACTGGACTGCCAATACTGATGATCTGTGTAAGAGAGGACAGAGCCGACTATACTTCATTAGAAGGCTAGCGTCCTACAACATCTGCAATAAGATGCTGCAGATGTTCAATCAGACGGTTGTGGCGAGTGTCCTCTTCTACGTGGTGTTGTGCTGGGGAGGCAGCATAAAGAAGAGGGACGCCTCACGCCTGGACAAACTGGTGAGGAAGACAGACTCTATTGTAGGCACGGAGCTGGACAGTTTGACATCCGTGGCAGAGCGACGGGCGCTGAGCAGACTCCTGTCAATCATGGAGAATCCACTGCATCCACTAAACAGGATCATCTCCAGACAGAGGAGTAGCTTCAGTGACAGACTGAGGAGACCCCACACTATGCGACTCTTCAATTCCACCCTATGGGGGGGTAAACATTAACATTATTCAAAGTTATTGTCTGTTATACCTGAATTGTAATCACTCTTTAATTTAATATTGTTCTTTATCAGTATGCTGCTGCTGGAGTATGGGAATCTCCCCTTGGGATTAATAAAGTATCTGTCTATCTATCTATCTATCTATCTATCTATTATATAGTTCCTTTCATATCTGTCTATCTACTTTTCTGTTATATAGTGCCTTTCACATCTATCTATCTATCTATCTATTATATAGTTCCTTTCATATCTGTCTATCTATCTATCTATCTATTATATAGTTCCTTTCATATCTATCTACTTTTCTGTTATATAGTGCCTTTCACTCTATCTATCTATCTATTTAGGACCCTCAAAGTGTTTGTAGCACCTGATCAGCATACCAACACCCCTTACCCCCCTCAACACACTAATAAAGGTTGATACAGGGAAACTGGAAATTTTGGAAGTAGGTATTGGTGACCCTGGTGCATCAGCAGTTGTTTGGGACCAATGCGACCTCGCTTAGGACCCCTTTGCCATTAGTTATAATGGAGCAGTGCAGTGGTGTGCGATGAACAGTGTGACTGGTGCACAAAGGGAATTTCGGCATCATTACCAGTTAGGACGTCACAATTGTCCTGTCAGCTCATGTGATTACAAAATGGGGGCGTAATTTCGATGAAATGGGTTCAGCCTTAAAACAAAAGAAGTCCCCATGTGGAACCACTTCACATACTGCCTGACAATCGATGATGGCAGCTATTCAATGATTGTTTGGAAGGCGCATCATTTCACACAATGTTGACAATCCATGGCCTCCGAGATCCCCAGATGTCACCGTGTGTGATTTTTTTTTCTGTGGGGACATCTTAAAAGCCAAGTGTACCACACACGTCCTGCCACCACTGCTGAACTTAAAAGGAGGAGGAAATCGCTGGCATTCTTCTTAACACGTTACGTCACAACAGGCTGTCAGAATGTGTACGAAGAAATAGACAACACCTTCATGATGTTTCTTCAAAGCATAAAATGAATGTTGAATGAAAATTGATTCCCATCATTAAGTGCATGTCCTGTACTGTACATCTCATCATTAAATGTAATGTGTTTATTCATGCATTGAACGTCAATGAAAAATTTCCCGTTTCCCTGCGTCACCAGACCAGAGGTTCACAGTTTTTGTGACACCAGGGCCCTCAAAGTGTCTGTAGCACCTGATCAGCAGACCCCCTAACACACTAATACAGGCTGGCACAGATAAACGGGAAATATTGGAACGAGGTGTTGGCGCCCCTGGGCAGCCGGCAGTTGTTTGGGACCAATGCGACCTCGCTCGTCTAAAGCAATTTACAACATTAGCAGATTCTATACTGGAGTGGACACTGCATTTGTTTTGTACCATGGACATGTTAGGGGTCGTCCAGTCAGTCGCAGCCTGGACATGGAGCTCCAGCTTTCTTCTGTTGAAGTGAATGTTTTATTAAAAGGACTGATCGGTGTGTGACGCAGCAGTCAGCTAAAAAGAATTACAGAAAGAATTGGTATTCACAAAATAAAGGCACTCTATAAAAGGCGCTATATAAAGTCACAAAGTGTCATATTCAGTCTTGAAAAGAGAAACTCTTTATGAGATGAGGAAGTTGTATGAACAGCCAGCCATCATAGTACTGAAATATGGTAAGAGCTGCTGCTCATGATGGAAGGCGCTATATAAAATCATAAGGTAGCAAACTTGGCCTTCACCATTGACTCTCTTTGTCATCCAGGGGGCCATCGTGCCTGTTAGGCCACCTAGTGAACAAAATGGTGTTCACAATAGAAAGGCCCTGTGCAGAAAAGTCACTTATGAAATCTGAAATTTGGATATTTTATGAGGTAAACACAATAAAAATGAGCCTGGGGTCGGATTTCATGCCAGAAGTAAATGTTTATTTCAGATTTGAACGGATGCAGGAGTCCGCAGTGGGGCAAAGGGGGCTTCAGAAGTTCAAAGTTGAGAGAAGATCAGCAAGCATCCAGGGATTCAACAATTTCCATATTTTACAACTTTGATTGGAAGTTTCCATAATCTGTAAAGGAAAGACATGTGAAGAATTAAACCAATGAGCCAAGATGTCCTTCACATTGTAATTAGAGGATCTCGCTACAGTTGATTCCTTATACATTCAAGTTAACTTTCTATAACAGTAATGTCAGACCACTCAGGCGGGTTGAAGAGCACTTGCCACTTACAGTTTGTTTGCACAGAATGAGCACCTGCTGCCGTAGGTCTGGCCATTGCTGGCACACACGTGCTCGTCGAGATCTGAGCACAAATAATAACCCCAGGATCTGTTGCAGTCAGGCTACGGAGATAGAGAGCAGAAGGTTAGGTGGATGAGCACAACCAGGCGTTGGAGGAAGAGAACCTGAGGAGACCCTTCCCTGGGCTACGTCTGCTTGGCATGTCAAGACTGGGGGGAAAAAAAGAAAGTAAAACGTGTCATTGAATACTCCCTGAAACATCTAATAAAAACTGAAATCTTTGATCATTTTCATAAATAAGCATTTGGGAGGACTTATTAGTAAGAATCTATCAACATATCACGCATTACATTATACAGAAAACATCTGTCAGTGCCGTCATCATAGACAGCATGTGGTGCTGTGAGCTAATGGCTACACCGGGTGGAGTGGTGGCTCTGAGGCTAGAAGAATCAGAAGGTTGTCGGTTCGAATCCCTTAAAAATGCCAAAAGGGACTCTGCTCTGTTGAGCCCTTCAGCAAGGCCCTTAACCTGCAATTGCTGAGCGCTTTGAGTAGTCGAAAAGCGCTATTTAAATGCAAAGAATTATTATTACACTGATGGACTATGAAAGCACAAACCTCTTGCTGAGCTCCTCTCCACCTTCCCTTGTGTGATTCCGAGGGGCTGACATTCCCTCCCGGAGATCACGATGAAGAAACGCACAAGCAGTTGTGCAACTGGACACGACGGTCAGCAAAATAAAAAGGCAAGGATGGGCAATTCCTTCAGTGGCATGGCGGGGCGGTGGCCATTATGGAAGCCATGACCAGAGAAACTCCACATTGAACCCAAATGTCTGCGTGGGTTTGTTTGTCAGGCTTTCCTCCCACATCTCCAAGATGAGTTTATATCGGTAAGACATCTCGAAAAACTGACTGGTGTGTGCGTAAATCTATTCTACTGTGAACCTGCACCATGGGATCAACACACACGTCTCCAAGAATGTTGCTGCTCTGTGTGGCCGTGAGTCAGTCAGAAAAGAGACGGGTGGATGGACCCTCTGAATAACTTCTTGATATCTTATTATTTATTTTTTCTTCAGGGATAAAAAAAGGTTCTATCTATCTTTCTGTGTATTATATAGAGCAGCGTTTCTCAACCTCTAAGTATTTGCGACCCGAGTTTTCATAACAGTTTTAATCGCGACCCCCTAACGTTTTTTTGAAAGGAGCCCACTAATACCAATTTGTTCTTTTTTAATTAATGACATATCATAGATGTATATTTTATTATACCTACTTAACTTTTATTGACATTTATCTAACTCTAGATTTATTGTTCTAGTATCAGAATGTAGTTTAAGTTCATTTGTTTCGGTTTCAATAGATGGATTTTTCATATTTTTGATTCTTGTTTTCTTTTTTTCACATCTTTGCGTCCCCCCTAGGGGGGCCTGCCCCACAGTTTGAGAACCACTGACACAGTATAGTGCAACTCACACCTGTCTCTACCTCCATCTCTATGTAACATTGCCTTTCATATCTGTCTGTCTGTCCATTAGATGGTGCCTTTCACATCTATCTGTCTCTATATCATTTATGTTAAGAAGGCCAGTGAGTTCAGAGATAAACCCTTGACACATATTTTTAGGAAGTCACTGCACACTGGAGAGATTCTGAGGGACTGGAAAATGTCAAATATCATCCCATTATATAAAAAGGGTGACAGGGCAGATCAGAGCAACTATAGGCCAGTAAGCTTAACAAGCATCACAGGAAAATTAATGGAAGGAATTATTAAGGATAAGACTGAGCAACACATGGCAAGGACAGGAGTTATTCTGAACAGTCAGCATGGGTTCAGCAGAGGGAGGTCGTGTTTTACTAACATGTTGGAATTCTATGAGGAGGCAACAAAAGGATACGATCAGAGTGGAGCAGATGATATTATTGATCTGGACTTTCAGAAAGCATTTGATGAAGTGCCACATGAGAGGGTGGGCATCAAACTAAAAGAAGTGGCAGTTCAGGGTGATGTTTTTAGGTGGGTGCAGAATTGGCTCAGACACAGGAAGCAGAGGGTGATGGTGTGAGGAACTCAATCAGAACTGGCCGATGTTAAGAGTGGTGACCAGCAGGGGGCAGTGCTGGGCTGCTGCTATTTTTAATATATATAAATGATTTAGATAGGAATATAAGGAACAAGCTGGTTAAGTTTGCAGATGATACCAAGATAGGTGGATTAGCAGATAGTTTGGAATCCGTTAAATCATCACAGAGGGACTTGGGCAGTAGACAGGCTTGGGCAGATTTGTGAAAGATGAAATTAAATGTCAATAAATATAAAGTATTACACATAGGAAGGAAAAATGTTAGGTTTTAATACACAATGGGCGGTCAGAAAATCAAGAGATCCACCTTATGAGAAGGATTTAGGAGTCATAGTGGACTCTAAGCTGTCGACTTCCCGACGGTGTTCAGAAGCCATGAAGAAGGCTAACAGACTGTCTGGTTATATAGCGCCTTGATGTGTGGAGTACAAGTCACAGGAGGTTCTGCTCAGGCTTTATAACACACTGGTGAGGCCTCATTTCAAGTCCTGTGTGCAGTTTGGGTCTCCAGGAACAGCACTGGAGAAGGTCCAGAGAAGAGCGACTAGGCTGATTCAGGGCTACAGGGGATGAGTTATGAAGAAAGATTAAAAGAGCTGAGCCTTTACAGTTTAAGCAAAAGATTAAGAGGAGACCTGATTGAAGTGTTTAATATGATGAAGGGAATTATTATTATTATTTTTTAAAATTTTATTAATTTTATTGTAATCATTCCTTACAAATCAATCAATTTTTACAAAACGCAGAATTGAGAACAAGTCGACCCCCACCCCAGAGAGAGAGAACAAGGCAAACGGATTAAATTTTAAGGCTTGTGAACAAACCTAAATTGATAAGTTTGATAAGTCAATAGAGATGAATGGAGAAGAAAAAGAAATAATTGCTTCCTCTGTGCTTTAAGAGGTTATTCTAAAATATTACTGATTAGATCTTGCCATGTTTTAAAAAAATCTGTACAGATCCTGTAACTGAGTATTTGATTTTCCCCAATTTCAAATAGTATAAAACATTGGTTTTCCCACTGACTTAAAAGGGGAGAGTTTGGGTTCTTCCAGTTTAGCAGAATAAGTCTGCGTGCTAACAGTGTAGTGAATGCAATCACAATTTGTTTGTCCTTCTCCACTTTAAGCCCCTCTGGAAGAACCCCAAACACAGCTGTCAATGGGTTAGGAGGGATTGGGAGTCCCAGGCTGTCTGAAAGTTAATTCAAAATGTTGGTTGGATAATTTGGTGCAGGCCCAGAACATGTGACCCAGTGAGGCTGGGATTTGATTGCTGCGTTCGCAGGTTGTATCATGTTCTGGAAACATTTTGGAGAGTCGAGACAGATGTGCTCGATATATAATTTTGAGTTGTATAATTGCATGCTTTGCGCATATGGAGCTCGAGTGAATTCTCTGCATTGCTACTTTCCACTCCTTTTCTGATATATTAATTGAGAAATATTTTTCCCAGTGTCCTCTTGGATCTTTGAAAGGGAGGGACTGTAAAATGGTTTTATATATTGTAGAGATGGTGTCTGAGTCCTTGAGATTGAGCAATATTTTTTCCAGCATGGATGAAGGTGCAATATGAGGAAAATTGGGAAGGTTCTGGTTAACAAAGTTCCTGACTTGAAGATAGTGAAAGAAATTTGTAGCTGGAATGTTAAATTTGGAATGTAATTGTTCATAGGATGTAAAGACGTTGTCTATATAATGATCTCTAAGCAAGTTAATTCCAAAATTTTTCCAGATATTAAAAACTGCATATGTTTGCGAAGGTTGAAAGAGGTGGTTCTCATGTAGAGGTGCCACCGATAGAAGCTTCTCTGTCTTAAAATGCTTTCTACATTGGTTCATATTCTAAGTGAATGAAGTATAATTAGGTTATTTGTATATTGCCGATAACTTGCGTTTATTGGAGCGCAGAGCAAGGAATACAAAGAAGTACTGCAGGATTTTACTTCTATGGCGGTCCATGCCTGTGTATGTTCTTCTATTTGTGTCCAGGTTCTTATCGTCTGTACATTTGCTGCCCAGTAATAAAACTGGAAGTTAGGTAGAGCCATGCCGCCTTCTGCCTTTTGTCTTTGTAGGGTCGCTCTTATGATACTTGGACGTTTTGAGTTCCAAATAAATGAGGTTATTGCTGAATCTAATTGCTTAAAAAATGATTTATTAATGTATATTGGAATGTTTTGAAATAAAAAAAGGAGCTTAGGAAGAATATTCATCTTAACAGTGTTAATTCTTCCAGCTAGTGTGAGATGAAGGGTTGACCATCTGTGTAAGTCTTGTTTAATTTTTTCCATGCAGACGGTGACATTTTGTTGATAAAGAGCTTTATGTTTACTTGAGATGTTTACCTCGAGGTATTTAAACTGATCTGCAATGATAAAAGGTTGGGTGTCTAATCTAATATTATATGCTTGAGAATTCACTGAAAAGAGTACACTTTTATTCAGATTAATTCTGAGACCAGAGATCTTTTGAAATTCTGTGAGTGCTGTTAAGACTGCAGGCACAGAATTTTGTGGGTCCGAAATATACAGTACCATGTCATCTGCATATAGAGAAATTTTCTGTTCCAGTCCTTCTCTGATAATCCCCTTTATCTGATCACTAGCCATGTGTGCCCAACTACGTTGCACGTGTTAAAGTTGTCTGTGAAGGGCTCCCTGTTTAAACGTGGCTGCCAGTCGTGAACAGGGCCCTTCGTCGCACAGCATTATGATTTTTTATAAGGGAAACAAATTTACAAAAGAAAAAACCCTTGGATATTGATTCGATAGGAACGGCCTACTCGGAATCACTGTCCGAATAGTAATTATGAGGTGGTGTAGGAGCATTTCTGCTTCTGTCCGTTCACAGTCCGTCTCGTTTTCACGACACTATTGTTTCCTCTCATGATGTCTTCTCAACCTTTCTCTAATCTCGCAGGTTGCTTTGTGGCAATCCAAAGAGTAAGGCAATATACATGGAGCAATGGTTATAAAAGGGGGACACATAGGTATCCAGGCTCTTTAAAGCATTAATAGGGACATGTGAGGAAGCCACGGTACAACTGTGAGACGCGCAGCACTCGCCGGCTACAACGTAACAATAATAATTTCCGGAACGTGCTGTTACGTTGTCATTCATTTTACCCACGGTCTTTCTTTCATTCATATGTTACGTAGGCACATACCTTTTATCGGCAATCTCATTCTCTAACCAGACCTCAGGAGCTCACCAGCGTAACACTGTCCACCACCCCTTTCGTTATTCCGGCACATCAACAGTAGCAACAGCATGCTAAACTGGAAGGTGGTCTACGCATGTGTGGAATTCCTGGACAAACAAAGATCAAGATCTAAATGAAGATCTCTTTAGTTAATTTAAAGCACAACAATTAGTTTAGTTTGAATGTCTGTGTTTTGAGGTGTGACTGGCGTACTGCAGTCTTCAGTAGTATAAGCCTGGAGGAGATTCTTAATGCAATGCCTATGTTTTAGCTGTCTCTCTACTGCCATCTAGTGCTTCTTCTTCTAATTCATTCGCGGACAAACAAAGATCAAGATCCAAATGAAGATCATATATAGAGATTGTTTCGACAATGTATTGCCAGTGGTTCAATGGCGACTGCAAACAGTAGCGGATGATAAAGGGAATCAGTCCAGTGGATCGAGACGGTGACTTTAAAATGAGTTCATCAAGAACACGGGGACACAGTTGGAAACTTGTGAAGGGTAAATTTCGCACAAACATTAGGAAGTTTTTCTTTACACAAAGAAAGACAGACACTTGGAATAAGTTACCAAGTAGTGTGGTAGACAGTAAGACGTTAGGGACTTTCAAAACTCGACTTGATGTTTTCTTGGAGGAAATAAGTGGACAGGACTGGCTAGCTTTGTGGGGCTGAATGGCCTGATCTCGTCCAGAGTGTTCTAATGTTAGGTAGAATGCCTGCGTTGGGCTGGCACCCTACCTGGGATTTGTTTCCTGCCTTGTGCCCTGTGTTGGCTGGGATTGGCTCCAGCAGACCCCCATGAATCTGTAGTTAGGATATGGCGGGTTGGAAACTGGATGGATGAGTTATTACATCTTTTCACTTGTGGCAATCAATTTTTGTTACCCATCCTGTTACGTTTACTGAACAAACAGACCCTCGTTTAATGTTACTCGATTACTTAACTCTTTTGTAAGTTGCTTTGTATAAAAGCATCTGCTAAGCTATATGACTGTCCATCTGTCAGATAGTGCCTTTCAGTAGCTCTCTCTCCTATAAAGCTTTTCATGTCTATCTATATACTCTATGTATTATATAGTGCCTTTTTCTACCTATTTTATGTTATAGAAAAAACGCTGTCACAATGGTAGTGCTGCTGCCTCGCCATTAGGAGATCAGAGTTTAAATCCCGTGTCCTCCCTGCATGCAAATTTGAGTGTTCTGCCTAATGGTACAAAACTTTACCTGACCTCTGCTTCTAATAAAAGAAATGGTGCTTTGTCTGATCACTCATATTTGAACCTTTTACAGATTCTATGAAGGTTGTGTAAACTTATGAGCAGCACTAAACCTAAATTCAGCATATTTAGCATGTGCGTGTGAAAGAAAAAAAAATATTTGTAACTTCTTCTTTCTGCTGTTCCCGTTAGGGGTTGCCACAGCGGATCATCTTCTTCCATATCTTTCTGTCCTCTGTATCTTGTTCTGTTATACCCATCACTTGCTTGTCCCCTCTTACCACATCCATGAACCTTCTCTTACGCCTTCCTCTTGACTGGCAGCGACATCCTTAGCACCATTCTCCCAATATACCCAGCATCTCTCCTCTTCACATGTCCAAACCAACGCCATCTCACCTCTCTGACTTTGTCTCCCAACCCTCCCACCTGAGCTGACCCTCTAATGTCCTCATTTCTAATCCTGTCCATCCTCGTCACACTCAATGCAAATTTAAGCATCTTTAACTCTGCCACCTCCAGCTGTGTCTCCTGTGCCACCATCACCAGCCCATATAACATAACTCACAAAAAGAGCCTGCAATTAGAACTGAACTTGAAAATTCATTGAATGCAATGCACTTAAACCTTCTTAAAACCAATTTTTCTAATCAGTTTTGTCTCTTTGTCACAAAACTGGTGACTGTGGGAAAAACGCAAACTGACTAAGCAGGAATCTCACCTGAGAGGCAAATGAAGGCGACGCACAGCAGCAGGAGGCGCACGGCAGACATCTCGACTCGTCTCGTTGGCGTGTGTGTGTGTGTATGTGTGTCAGACTCAGAATGATCGCCCAACACGCTGGTGCGCTCAATTTATAAGGTGGCACAAATTAAAAAAAAAAAACAAAAAACCTTGCAGGCATTGATCCTCCCAATTACTTAAAATTCAAAACTGTTAAATTAAGAAAGGCCATGGAAATACACACGTCAGATAGATAGATAGATAGATAGATAGATAGATAGATAGATAGATAGATAGATAGATAGATAGATGAAAGGCACTATATAATAGATAGATAGATAGATAGATAGATACATAGATAGATAGATAGATAGATAGATAGATAGATATATAGATAGATAGATAGATTTTTTTTTATTTTTTAAAACCAAACTTTATTAAATAAACACAGGAATAAATACAAAAAAAACCACAGTAAACTCAAAATCTTAAGTCTTACAAAAAAACACGTACACACTTTCCTAATGATGAATATTCATTTTTAAACCATTACATATTCATATTGTTCTTGGAATATATATTTATCTAATCCCTCCCATTGTTTCCACCCTCCAATCCCACTTATTCTCAATTTATCAACCCAATTTATAAAGGAGTAAAATACCAAACTCAAGCACAAATTGCAAATTATCTTCATCACATACACAAAGCACATTATTCACGCACCACATTTCCTTAAACTTTGCTAAATTATTTGTGGACTTATAAAAGTTAAAATCCACTAATATCCTACTTTCACATACTTTTCTAAAAATACAACAACATTTTCATTTCCACTCCCAGTAATCTTGTTTTTACGGTCTTCCATATTGACAGTTTTGCTTGCCCGATAATAAAATTAATTAAGTTCATATTTTCTCTGGTGTGTTTTGTAATTTAACCCCAAACACAAACACCGTGCCATTATACGGGACCCCCAGCCCTTCTACTATTCTTTCAATTTCACTAAAAAAGGTCTGGAGCCTCTCACAATACATAAAAGCATGAAAGACACTTTCCCTCAGACCACAAAAAGGGCAGCAATCTGAGACCCCCGGACATATAATCGATAAGAAGGAGTTCACCGCTAGTATCCCATGTACCAACCTCCACTGCAGGTCTCCCACCCTACTGGCCAATGGCGGCTTGTACAACGACCTCCATGGGGGTTCAGTCCTTGAGGGGCTCCAAGCTTGTCTCTCCAAGGTGTGTCGTGTCTTCGTGTCCTCAGCTGCTCCAGGTTGTTCACCTTCACACAAATCCTGTACAGCTGTTTCCCCGGCACTGTAGGTAGAGATAACGCCTCTAGAGAACTTAAGGCTAAAACATTAGTCTCACCATCCCTCAGTTCAACAGCCGGAGACACAGTAAGCGTTGGAAAAGGTGTTTGTCAGTTGGCTTCAGTTGTGATGAGAAAATTCCGTGCAGGAGTGTCATGGATTCCCTGTCCATTGATGATTGTACCTGCCACAGAAACTTCTCCATTAGCGGACTGAGTGCACTCCTGTCTCCACTGCTACCACTTGTGCACTTTTCCAAGTGTAATTTTCCCAGTCAATTATGTCCTTTATTGTGGTTATTCCATGTATTATGAAATGATTAATAAAGTTTTCAGAAATTCCTGTAGCAGTGCCAACAGCAGGATTGTAGAACAGTGGTTCATGAAGGACCCAAAATGTGGAGAGGTCATCACAGTCCTTTTTTATCAACAGCAGTTGCCACGCTGCTAGAAGGCTTTTATAAAAACTCTGGCACCTGTAAAGTCTTGATCTTATCTAAGTGGCACAGCAGTAAACTTTTCCCAAGTCCCATATGCCTGGCCTGTTTAAAGAAGAGTACAGCCAAGTTCATCCACTGGCTCTGCTCAACAGGGTACAGCAGTTTTTGAATGGTCTGAAGGCGGAAAGCAGCAATCCTGCTGGTAATGTCAATAAGTCCTTGTCCGCCTTCATCCAATGGTAAAATAGAACGCCCTTCTGTATCCAATGGGTACCAGTCCAAAAAAAATCCATGATCGCCTTCTGTATCTGCTGAACAAGCAAAGGTGGAGGTTGTAGACAAATACACTTATGCCACAGGCTGGAGGTCACCAGGTTATTAATGACCAGCATCCGTCCTCTATAGGATAACTGAGGGAGTATCCACTTCCACTTGGCAAGCCGAGCTGTAACCTTGTCCAACAGACCCTCCCAGTTCTTTTGGATGTAGTGGTCATCTCCGAGATGGACTCCCAGGTACAGGAAGCCTCCAGTTGTCCACTGCAGACCTCCTTCCAGTCGAGGAGGACTACATCCTGTCCAGTTCCCAACCAGCACTGCACTACTTTTGTTCCAATTCACTTTAGCCAAGATGCTTTACTGTAATTCCTCAGACCTTCTGTTAATTTGTCCAAATCCTTCTGGCTTGTGATGACTACAGCAAGATCATCTGCATAAGCAGTGACTTTCACAGGGTCCATGTTGCAGTTGGGGATGGAGAGACCAGTCAGCACCTTCCTCAGGTGCACCAGGAAAGGCTCCAGCGCCAGAGCATATAACATGCCGGACAAAGAACATCCCTGTCTGACTCCTCTTCTGACACTGAAAGGGCACACAAGCCACCATTGACCTTTATGATACCAGAAATGTCACTATAAAGTAAGCGAATATGTTTAATAAAAGACCCCCCAAACCCAAACGCCTTCATGGCATTCCATAAAAATGAGTGACTGACCCTGTCAAAAGCTTTTTCCTGGTCAAGAAAAATAAGACCAGTCTGAAAACCAAACAGTTCTGCAGCAGCCAAAATGTCCCGAATTAAAAAAATGTTATTAAAGATGGACCTGCCAGCCACGCAGTAATTCTGATCAGGATGCACCACTCTCCCTAAAACTTGGACCATCCTGTTGGCTAAGGCTTTAGAGAGAACTTTATAATCAGCGCATAAGAGAGACACAGGCCGCCAGTTCTTAATGAGACACAAGTCTCCCTTCTTCGCAGCAGCGTGATCACGGCTCTACGGCAGCTCTGGGGTAACAAGCCGGTCTTAAAACTCCACCGGAACACTTCCAATAAGTCCAGGCCGATGACATCCCAGAACTCTTTATAAAACTCCACTGGTATTCCAGGGACCTTCCCTGTTTTCAGCTGTCCCAGGGCTGTGGTGAGTTCTGCAAAGGTCACCTCTCTATTTAGCTGCCACATCTGCATTGGGCAGCTGCAGTAAGTCCTGCAAAAAGGCCTGTTGGTCTTCACTGCCACCATCACCATCTGCAGCAAACAGAAGTTCATAAAATTCGCGGACCACCTGCCTTATTTCACTGGGCTCTTGTGTCTCTCTGCCATCGGGTGTTCTTATGCAATGTAAGATTTTACTCTGCGAGTTTTTTCTCTAAACCAAAAAAGTATTGAGTTGGTGCATCCATCTCAGTCAGTCGTTGAAAGCGGGCCCTCACTAAAGCCCCCTGAGCTCTGGTCTCAAGCAGGTGGCCAACCCCAGTTTAGCAGAAGTCAGGCTCGCCTGAAGCTGCTCATTTGGACCCTTCTCTAGAAGCTGTTGAAATTCAGCTATTTTAATTTCTAAAGCTGCCATTTCTGACCGCAATACTTGGGTGACATTTCTGGTATACTCCTGACACAAGGCCCGGATGTGACTCTTCCCAACCTCCCACCACTGTTGTAAGCTGGTGAACTCCTTCTTCATAGCCTTCCAGCCTCCCCAGAAATGAACAAATAACTCTTTAAAGTTCTGATCTTTAAGGAGGAGTGTGTTAAAATGCCAGTATGGACTACGGGTCTGTAAGTGTTACAAATAAGTGTACAACACACCAAACTGTGATCAGAGAATCCAGTAGGCACAATAGAGCACACCTTAAATAAACCTAACAGGTGCTTAAAACTATAAAAATGATCGAGTCTCGCCATTGAGATTGTTTTCCACTCGTCCGCCCCCAGGTGTATTGCCGACAGGCCCCATTTTTTGCCCTCCATACATCTTCCAGCCCAAAGTCCTTAATTATTTTACCTAAAGCTCGTGCTGAGCGAGGGTGCGGTTCCAGTCCATTATTTCTGTCTATTCTGGTATCAAGTGTACAATTAAAATCCCCCCCTAACACCACCACGTCCTCAGGGTCACACTTGGATAAAAGATCTCCTAACTTGTTAAAGAAGTGGAGCCTCTCCTCACCCTCATTCGGGGCGTACACATTAATGAAAGTGACGACACTGCCTTCAAGTTTCACCGTCACTTTTAGGAGTCGCCCTTTCACCAGCTCATCAGTGCTGCAAACTTCTACTTGAAGTCCTCCAAGAAATAAAATGGCCACTCCAGCACTAACATTTGTCCCATTACTAAAAAAATGTCCCCTTCCAATCTCTGCTCCACTCCCACTGATTTTGCTCATCAATGTGGGTTTCTTGTAGAAAGGTGACATTCAAGTCTTTTTGTCTGATAAAATCAAACAATGCGACCCTCTTATCTGGACTTCTCCCACCGTTAATATTTAGGGTTCCTATGTGTACACTTGCCATGGTAACAGAATATATAGATGAACACACAATGAAACACAGGGACCACCACAAAGACTGTGGAGTGGATTTAACAGGGGGCTTAGCCATTAGGTGGTGTTTAGATTGGACTGTTTTCTCAGTTTACTTGTTAAATTCTTTAGCCTCACAAGCTCTTTAACATCAAACATTGCGGAGGCTGCTTTGTCTCGTCGCAACCCGCGGACAGACGATAGAAAGAGGTCAATGTCAGGGAAAAATTCGGCCACGTCCACCCCCTTTTTTCCGGCGGTATTCACCAAAAACTCTTTCACACTTTGAGCGCTGTAACCCCCCCTGGCTTTTAACTCTGGGGGCTCCGAGGCAGCAGACCCATCGGAGATATTACCGTCGTCATGCTCTTCCCCGACACTCCCCGCATTTGAGACGTTATCGGCCGTCTCCGCGAAGACGGGAAAATCCTCCTGACAAGGACCATAGGCGGGATCCTCTCCAACGACCCCCGAGCCCTGACTTAAAACAATTTTCTTTCGTGCCCGATCTTCTCTTTCTCCTTGCCTTTTTGAGCAGGACGTTTAAATTCACTTTTTTCCTCTGTCTCGTTGCTGCCTCCCTCGTCCAT
The DNA here is from genome assembly GCF_016835505.1 of Polypterus senegalus. NCBI lineage: Eukaryota > Metazoa > Chordata > Cladistia > Polypteriformes > Polypteridae > Polypterus > Polypterus senegalus. The sequence goes on from NC_053166.1 coordinate 7,887,927, forward strand.
ATCAATGTCTCCCCACACACTTTCTGCTGCAGCCGCTGTTTGATCTACCGTTTCACTACCGCCTTCATTCGGCTCATCTCTGGGCGGCACTTGATTCTCCTGCCCTTCAGCTCTAGTAGCATTTTTATTCTTATCACCTTGCGCCTCTGCGCCATCAGCCACAATTTCGTGATCTTCCACTTTCTGCCCCTCTATTTCTGTATCTACGGCCAGTTTTCTTGTTCCCGTGGTGTCTCTCAGGACACTGTTTAATTAAATGAGCTTCACTCCCGCACCCAAAACATTTCATTTCGTTAGAAGTGACGAAAATCACATAATCGAAACCGTCCACTCTAAACTTCATTGCCACATTTAATTCGTCATCCATTCTATTTAAAATCATAAAAACTTGTCGTCTAAATGACAAGACATGTTTTAAATCAGGTGATTTACAACCTAAAGGAATGTGCCGAATTTTCGATACCAGACGCCCATGCCGCTCCAACTCCTTTGCTATAGTTTCATTCTTGAGAAAGGCGGCGCATTTGAAATTGTTACTCTACGGGACGGACGGCTAAAGGGGAAACCTGTACAAAGGAGCCATTAATAACCACCCCCTTCTCAACTACTGTGGGAACTAAATCCACAGAGCTCAAAAAAACCACGATATTCCCGCTCATTCGTGAAGCTGACTTAATATTGTCACATCCGACCACTTCGCCTACCGCCAAAACCCCCGCCTCTAAAGGGACAAACTCCTCCGATATAAGTTTAATCCCATGGCGGCGGCTCAGACGCTCAAGATTAGCAGCCATTGCGGCTGCCGTGGCCTAAGCCACTCAGTACAAAAACAATTGTAGCTGTTTACACCAAAGAAAAGATAGAAATAAGAAACTAGAAAATTAGAAGAAGAAAGAAATCACCACACTCACCTCAGCGTCCACCACCAGTTCCACTCGCTCACACTCGAGACAACCACCCAGCATGCACAGCGACAGCAAAACAGGAAGGAGATAGATAGATAGATAGATGTGAAAGGCACTATATAATAGATAGATAGATAGACAGATAGATGAAAGGCACTATATAATAGATAGATAGATAGATAGATAGATGAAAGGCACTATATAATAGATAGATAGATAGATAGATAGATAGATGAAAGGCACTATGTAATAGATAGATAGATAGATAGATAGATAGATAGATAGATAGATAGATAGATAGATAGATGAAAGGCACTATGTAATAGATAGATAGATAGATAGATAGATAGATAGATAGATAGATAGATAGATAGATAGATGAAAGGCACTATGTAATAGATAGATAGATAGATAGATAGATAGATAGATAGATAGATAGATAGATAGATAGTAAATGCACTACCTAATAATGATTCTTTCAATTTATATAGCGCCTAACAGAGCAGAGTCCCTATTGGCATTTACGGAATTCAAACTGGCAACCTTCCGACTGCCAGTGCAGATCCTTAGACTAAGAGCCACCACTCCACCTCCACGCACAATACAACAGCCTATCTGAAGCTTTTGGATATTTTCTAGCAGGTCAACACTGGCAGGTGAGGTGAGTCTTAGGACTGACTCGCTGATGTTACAGAGTACCATCCCCAGTGAAGACCATCTCAAGGTGGTTTAGGAATGCTGCTTGGTCATGTGACACTTGGTAGGAGTTACAATTGGTTACACAAGGAGTCAGTGAGGTGTAAATGTTTCTAGTAAATCTGTGATTTTTATACAGCGCCTATCATAGTGATAACAATGTTAAACTGTAGACATCTCACTCTCTAACCTGCTTTTTCCAGAACCAGCTCATCGGGGCTCTTATAGAGCCTGTCCCAGCCATCACAGGGTGAATACACACAAATCACCCGTACAATAGGAATAATTTACAATCTGCAGTTCACCTAACCCGTGCTGTAGCTGCGTTTTCCCAAAATCACCAAAGCTCAGCAGCTCTAACTCAAAAAATGGGATTCAACAAAAGCCTGACGCGCAGAAATCATTCCACAGACAAAATATCTTAATTTTTAAAAGTTTAGTTAAGTTTCAAAGTATAACAGTTCACACAAAAAAGAAAATTAAAATAGCAAAAAAGGAAAAAAATCATGTTAAGAAAAGTTCACTTCTAGGCTCAATCTTGTTACATCTCAAACCGTTACTATTCACTTATCATTTCTGAATCATTTCAAAACGGTCAGAAAACTGTATGCTTATCCCATCTCTGAGTAGAAAATGGGTCTTTCAAGTCCCTCTTTACTGGGACCAGTTCTTACCACAACTGAGCTTATTATCACACTGTTTCTCAGTTATAGTAAGAAGGTTCTATCTTTTACGAACTTATAGGGGGAATAGACTATACCATAAGTTATGACTATGAAAGAAATGTATATTCTATTCAAATTAAGCAAACATTAACATGAGTTTAACTCAGAACTTTAACTTTCTAAGATTGGCTCTTACATGTGTGTCTTTTGGTAGTAGGAGGAAATCGGAGTAAACCCACACGGACACCATGAGAACATACAAACTCCATGCAGAGAGGATCCTGGACACTCACCTGTGTCTCCTTACCCATAAGGCAGCAGCACTATAACACTGCGCCACCATACCACCCACTGTAGACGTCTTCCTGTACGTATTCAGTCTGAACCCTTGCAGGTCACTCATTCAAAGTAACAGGGTGAGTCAGCAGTTGGATTTGCATTGAAAACCCAGAAACTTCACCCTGATAGCTCAAATTTAAACTTGTTAAATACTCCACATTTACATTTATTGATTGGGTTGGCACTTTTATCCAAATCGAAAGCTAATTCTACAAAACTCTTTGCATAATTCTACGATGTGTGCCCTGGCAGGTGAACTGACTCATTGGCTGTACTGTGAAAAAGTATTTGCCTGTTTTCTAATATCTTCTACTTTTTATATTTCACACAATTAATGGCTATGAAGGGCATTGAAGATATGCTGCTGCCATCGCCCGTCTCAACTGCCTTTCAGAAGTGTTGCAAACTTGTGAGACGTCCTAAGGTGAGCACATAGCATCTGAAGGGTACCACACATCTGAGAATGTCACAGATTTTGAGATGTGTTCAGTGGGATATATGAAGTATTCCTGCTCAAATGCAGGCACTGCGATCACTACTGACAAGGCAGCTAGCTCACACCTTATTGGAGGAACAACTCGTCCAAGGATGACAAATTTGGAGATCCAAAGTGAGGACAAAAGTGAAGTGGAAAGGATTTAAAATTGGTGAAACTCTGTATAACTAGGAAAGTTCAATTACCTTTTAAGTTGAAAGAACTGTGACACCTAATAGTGAATTACAGTGACCTCAAGTGCTGTGGCATTTGTGTTATGGTGGCAAACTGACTTAAACCTCCTATTGCAGATAATGTTAAAGGAAGGATGGGTTACATCTGATATAATCAGTCAGAATAGAATAAGAACTATGAAAATGAAATCATTTAATTTTAATAAAAAATAATAAAAACAAGTTTAGCAGCTTTAGTAACTCAAAGCCAAATTTTTATATTGAAGCCTGTGCAATGCAAGTGCTGTTGTATGTTGGACTTTCTAGAGGATGGCTTGGAGGAGTCTGCAGTCTTCTATGTGGGCTTCATCTGCCAGCTGATCCAGCACCTTGAAATCAGGGTTCCTGAACTGGAGGAGTTGGATGGCCTGCATTGCAGTAAAGAATTGGTGCGGACCTGGACTCAGCGTCCTTAGAAAGAGAGAGCGAGAGAGAGTGTGTGCCAATGGTGGGAGGAGATTCCATAGCAGACATAGCAGGTCACGGTCACAAGACGCAAGTTAAGGGTGCACGCTGTCGGGTGGCATCAACCCCAGAATTGGAAGCGTCAAACTGTTTTCAGGTCCTTGTGGAGTGGGATGGTGTCTCTAAAGATTCCAAGTTGGTGGGCAGGCAATGGGCCACCTCAAAACCAGTTCCCAGATAAAGAGAGGTAGTGACGGTTGGGGACTCAATTATTAGGGGGATTGAAGTGCTAATTTGCTCCAGAGATGGAGAGTTTCAAGATGCATAGATGGGAGATCTCTGTGGAAGGGTGGATAGATAGGCTCTTGGCCAGAACGGGGATGAATCCAGTTGTCATTTTCCATGTTAAAACCAATGACATGAATAAGGGTAGCTTGTCAGTGTTTGCGATCCAAATTTAAAGGGTTAGGTGCCAGGCTGAGGAACACATCTGACAAGGTAGTCTTCTCTGAAGTTCTGCCTGTGCCATGCATCTAGTCCAGGTAAGCCTGAGGACATTAGAAGGCTTAAGTTTAACATGTGGCCTATATCTTGGTGTAGGGTAGAAAGGTATTGGTTTATGTGGCATTGGGGCTCCTTTTGGAACAGACGGGACTTGTTACATCTGAACTGGAGGGCACCAATGAGTTGGCGAGGTGTATGTATGAGAAGGTCAGTCAAGGGTTCTTTAAAGGTGGGGATTTGAGGGGCAGGTCAGGTTTAGAACTGTACATGGAGGAACAAACAATAGTGCAAAAATAAAAATGGATAGTAATGTAAATTCTAACCCAACATTTAAATGTAAAAGTTAAATGAGTAACACGTTAAAAATAGCTTGCCTTTTAATGCTAGAAGAATCAAAAGTAAAACAAGTGAGTTAGTTAGTTAGATAGATAGATAGATAGATAGATAGATAGATAGATAGATAGATAGATAGATAGATAGATAGATAGATAGATAGATAGATAGATAGATATGAAAGGCACTATATAATAGATAGATAGATAGATAGATAGATAGATAGATAGATAGATAGATAGATAGATAGATAGATAGATAGATAGATAGATAGATAGATAGATAGATAGATAGATAATTTATTAATCTCCAAGGGGAAATTCACCTACTCCAGCAGCAGCATACTGATAAAGAACAATATTATTAAAGAGCAATAAAAGCGCAATGCAAGTTAAAAAATGCAAGGTGGAGTGTATGAGGTGGGCAGGTATAACAGTTTGTAATCTTGTATAATGTTAACGTTTACCCCCCGGGTGGAATTGAAGAGTCACATAGTGTGGGGTCTCCTTAGTCTGTGGCTGAAGCTGCTCCTCTGTCTGGAGATGATCCTGTTCAGTGGATTCTCCATGATTGACAGGAGTCTGCTGCAAATTCTGAAGGACTGGAAATTGGCAAATAATATTCTGTTATATAAAATTAGTGATTGGGAATATTCAAATAACTATACGCCAGTAAGCTTAATGTGCAAAACAGGAAAAGTTAATGGAAGGAATTACTGAGGATAAGACTGAACAGTACATGGCAGTCACAGCAGTTTTACTGAACAGTCAGCATGGCGTCAGAAGAGGAAGCTCATGTTATGCTAACATGCTGGAATTCTATGATGAAGCAACAAAAGAATCTGATCAAAGTGGAGTTGATGATATTATTTATCTAGACTTTCAGAAAGCATTTGGTAACGTGCCACAGAAGAGTCTGGGCATCAAACTAAAAGATGCTGGAGTTCAGGGTGTGGAGTGTCGATGGGTGCAGAATTGTCTAAGATACAGGAAGCAGAGGGTGATGGTGTGAGGAACCTCATCAGAATTGGGTGACGTTAAGAGTTGTGTCCATATATATATATATATATATATATACATACATATATATATATATACAGTACATACAGTGGTACCTCGGTATACGTCCTTAGTCCATTCTAGATCCTTTGACATATACTAAACAGGACGTATACCAAACAAATTTTTCCCATAAGAAATAAATGTAAAACGATTACGCTGTTCACATGAAAAAAAATCCTATTGTTATTGGCATATTATTATTGCCAATATTATTGATGGGGGGTTGTATCAAATAGTTGAAACACTGCTTAATACTAAAAAATGCATAAATACAAAAGCAATTAGATTAAATAAATGAAAATTTAACCTCATTTTACTTTTTAATAACGTCTTTGTTTTTCACAATCGCAGATACCGTCGTTCTCGACATACAGTATTCAGCAGCCAAGTCCCGGATACGCATGCCACCTTCATACTTTTCAACAATCAATTCAAATTTATGTGAAAAAACACGAAATCATGTGAAAATTCAGAGAGTTATAGTGCGTACTGATGCTCGTGGGCAGTCAAGGCTTTGTCTCAAGAGAGGTTAACAAGGGTAGCGCGCGGTGTTCTAGCACACGAGTCGTATTCCAAACAAAGGTTGTATACCAAGCAAAATTTTTTGCGTCCAAACAGGACGTATACCAAGTTAGACTTATTCCAAAGCGGACATATACCAAGGTACCACTATATATATATATATATATATATATATATATATATATATATATATATATATATATATATATATATATATATATATATATATAAATCTGAAGGTGGTAAGCACAATGTACAAGCCTTGTATTAGTTTGTCCTATATGTACTAAGTAGACCCTTCAATAAAAACTTATTCTATAATTATATATAATTTGGCTGTTTTGGCATTCACTTATATCCATCCTAATAGGTAAATCGTCACAATATAAAATAAAGTCCATCTTAGTATCTATAGCAAGGGAAAAACATTCAATTAGTCTCACTCATAACCTTTGCTGCTATGAAAATAAATGTAAAGTAAAATTCATTTAATATAACAAACACCAACTAACGTCCCGATTTTGACACCTGTGTCAGTATTTCTATATGTGATATTTTAGAGAGAATGCGGAGCGAGAGAGTATTCAGTCAGTGAAAACTCTGAGACCGGTGCCATTAATATAACAACTAATAAGAGCCCAATGTTATAATTCACAAATACATCCAGGGATGGAAAACCAAATAAAAGGAAATTAAAAGAGGACACAGGGTGGTGTGCAGGATATCAGCTAAAGAGCCGTCATATGTGGAGGTTTCTGTAGAAAATTCAAATTTATTTGAAATACAACGTCAGTGTCCTCCAGGGTACACCTCCTTGGAATTAATAAAGTATCTATCTATCTATCTATCTATCTATCTATCTATCTATCTATCTATCTATCTATCTATCTATCTATCTATCATATAGTGCCTTTCTATCTATCTATCTATCTATCTATCTATCTATCTATCTATCTATCTATCTATCTATCTATCTATCTATCTATCTATCTATCTATCTATCTATCTATTATATAGTGCCTTTCATATCTATCTATCTATCTATCTATCTATCTATCTATCTATCTATCTATCTATCTATCTGCTTCCTTCCTGTTTCGCTGTCGCAGTGCTTGTTGGGAGTTTGTGTTGGCGCGGATGGCGGTTGTGGGGTGTGAGAGTGGATCTTGAGGTATGTGTTGTTTTGTTTAAACTTTAAATCAATATTCTTTTCTTTTCTAATTTTCTTACTTTTCTTTCTAAGTGTTGGTGGAAAAGTTTTAAAAGTACTTATTGTGTGGCTTTAGGCCACGGCAGCCACTATGGCTGCAGGTTTGGAAATGTTGACTCGCCGGCATGGCGTTAAACTTGTGTCGGAGGATTTTATTCCTCTAGAGAGTGGGGTATTGGCCGTGGGAGAAGTTATAGGGTGTGCAAACATTAAATCAGCGTCTCGTATGAATGGATCATTAGTATTATTTTTAAGTTCTGTTGATTTGGTATCGACACTTGTCGAAAAAGGAGTCGTAGTCGATGGTGTTTTGTACAGGTGTATCCGCTGGCGCTCCGCCCGTAAAGTTATTTTGTCGAATGTACCGCCATTTTTAAGAAATGAAGTACTTGAAAGAGAATTGGAGCGTCACGGTCGACTTGTATCAAAGATCCGATATATTCCCCTTGGGTGCAAAGCTCCTGCAATAAAACACGTATTGTCTTTTCGAAGGCAGGTGTATATGGTGCTAAACCAGATGGATGTGGATCTTAACATTACTATGCGGTTTAGGCTTGACGGTCACGATTACGTTATTTTTGTTACTTCTGCCGAGATGAAATGTTTAGCGTGTGGCAGTGTGGGGCATTTAATTAAACAGTGCCCCGAAAAGGGGAATCAAAAGGTGGCACATAAAGGGGGAGAAGATGAACAAGGTGTACAGCAGGCTGGACCCTCCTCAGCCCTAGAAAGTGCAGCGCAGGGGGTGTCCTCAGTGCCGGAGAGATCAGCCAGTGAGGGGGCTTCTGTTAGTGCGCTGGGGGAGAAGGGCGAGTGTTGATGAGACTGTGAACAGTGAGGAGGGGAGCAGTGGGGTTACAGGAGAACTACCTGCTGGTGTGGATGACAGTGTTTGGGGATCGATCGAAATGGAAGAAATTAAAGATCCTGAAAACAATGACGGTTTTAAACGACCGGCTCAAAAGCGCCATTACAGTACAGTAGAAGGAGGTTCTGTGAAAAAGCGCAGTAACGTCGCGGCGGAATCGCCTGTTGCTGACCGAGAGAAGCGCGCCGCCTTTCCGTCACTGAGAGCAGCTTTGCAGTTTTAGCAGCTGTGACGGAGGAAGACGCCGCGGTAGCTAGTGAAAGTGAGGAAGAGGAAGGCAGTATTTCTGATTCATCCACGGTGTCTGAAGCACAAGACCTAAAAGACAGGGGGGGTTACAGTGCCCAGAGTATAAAAACTTTTATTAGAGACCGCTGGGCAAAAGGAGTCGATGAGTCCGAATTCTTTCCTGACATTGATCTGTTTGTTTCTTCAGTCCGCAGTTTAAGAAAATGTCCGTCTTCGTCCGCAATGTTCACCTCACAAGAGCTGGTGAGATTAAAGAACATACTAAGTAAACTGAAGAGAAAGTCCAAAATAAATAGTCAAAATGAATAGGAATATTAAGATTAACCCCCTTCTGAACTGGGGTCTTCTCGTGAATTGTTATTTTATATTATCTTTGATTATGGCCAGTATAAAAATTGGGAGCTTAAATATCAATGGTGGTAGAAATACTGGCAAGAGATGGGCTCTTTTTGAGTTTTAAAACAGAAAAATCTGGATGTAACCTTCTTACAAGAAACTCACATTGATAAGGAAAACCAGTGGGAGTGGAGCCGGGACTGGAATGGTGGGATATTTTATAGTAATGGGTCCAATGTCAGTGCCGGGGTGGCTGTGCTGTTGACTAATAATATCAATGCGACATCTGTGGGGTGGATAACATACTGGAGGGGAGATTATTGAGAGTGAAGGCACAGATCCAGGGGAAGGTTTTTAACTTCATAAATGTCTACACTCCGAATGATGGAAATGAGAGAGTACAGTTTTTTAAGAAAGTTGAAGATCTTTTAGAGCAGTGCAGTTCGGAAGAACTCGTGGTGTTGGGAGGCGATTTTAACTGTACCATAGATTCACCAATAGATAGAAATAACGGGATTGAGCCTCATCCTCGCTCTGCCCAAGAACTGCTGAGAATACTGAGGGGAATGGAGATGGTGGATGTATGGAGGAGGAAGAATGGGGAGAGCAGGCAATACACGTGGGGGAGAGTAAGTGGTGGGGAGGTGTCACTGGCCAGACTGGACCGTTTTTACACATTCAAACATCACCTTGGACTGTTCAAATCGAGCTCCATCACACCCACTGGGCTGTCAGATCACAGTTTACTAACCTGCAGTGTGCTGCTTACAGCCTACACACCTAAAAGTGCTTATTGGCACTTCAATTCTACTTTACTTCAAGATCAGAATTTCAAAGAAATATTCAGGTTTTTTTGGAATACATGGAAACTTAAAAAAGGAGTTCATCAGCCTGCAACAATGGTGGGATTTAGGGAAGGTGCAGATTCGAGGGTTGTGTCAGCAATACACTAGAAATGTCACTAAATGTTTAAAATCTGAGATGGCTGAATTAGAAGCTGAGGTCACAGAGATCCAGAGGCTTCTCGATTTGGCCCAACCACACAGCTTACAGAGAGCCTCAAAGATAAAAAGAGGGTCTGGCCCAGCTGTTGGACACCAGAGTTAAAGGGGCTCTGGTGAGATCAAGATTTCAGAGCCTAAATGAAATGGATGCACCAACAAAGTATTTTTTTAATCTTGAAAGAAAGAACTCGCAAAGTAAAGTTTTATATTGTTTGCGGGCAGCAGATGGGACAGAGAAACAGCAGCCAGTGGAGATCAGGGAGATTGTGAGGGACTTCTATAAGACTTTGTATGCTGCAGAGACGGCTCAAGATGACAAGGACTGCCATCAGTTGTTACAGAATCTTCCTCAGCTTCCTAAAGGAGATGTCACAAACCTGGAAGCAGCTATAACTTTATCAGAACTTTCTGATGCTTTGAGGGGGCTTAATGTGGGCAAGGTTCCGGGTATTGATGGGATCCCAGTTGAATTTTATAAAGAATTTTGGGATCTCATTGGTCCAGACTTCCTAGAAGTGTTCACAGAGAGCATCAGGACGGGTGTCTTACCCCAGAGCTGTCGGAGAGCAGTGATAACCCTCCTTCCTAAGAAGGGAGATTTGTGTGAAATTCGAAACTGGCGGCCGTGTCACTGCTGTGCGCAGACTATAAGTTTTTTTCTAAAGCGCTGGCCAGCAGACTCCGGACTGTTCTGACTAAAGTGGTGCATCCAGATCAGAGCTACTGTGTCCCTGACAGAACCATTTTTAATAATATTTTTTTAATTCGGGATATTTTGGCTTCCTCAGAGCTTCTTAATTTTAAAGTTGGCTTGCTCTCCTTAGATCAAGAGAAAGCATTTGATCGGGTCAGTCATTCCTACTTATGGGGTGTGATGAGGGCTTTTGGTTTTGGGGAGAAATTTATTAAAAATATTCAGTTACTCTATAGTGACATTTCTAGTGTAGTGAAAGTCAATGGTGGCTTGTGTGCCTTTCACAGTTCAAAGAGGAGTTCGTCAGGGCTGCTTCTTTCTGGAATGCTGTACGCACTGGCATTGGAGCCTTTTTTAAAGGAGTTGCGGAGAGTGCTGAGTGGTTTGTCAATCCCAGAATATACAGTGGAGCCATTTAAAGTTACGGCTTATGCGGATGACATTGTGGTTCTCATCAAGAATCAGGAGGATGTGGATAAGCTGACAGCTTGTCAAAGGACTTATGAGAAAATGTCATCGGCAAAAATAAACTGGGCCAAAAGCAGTGCTCTGCTAGTGGGAGACTGGGCCGGAATAAGTCCACCCCAGCTTGAGGGGCGTCTGCAGTGGAGCACTGGAGGATTATTGTACCTGGGAGTCTACCTTGGCAATGGACACTTTGTATGTAAGAACTGGGAAGGATTACTCCAAAAGGTTCAAGATCGACTGGCAAAATGGCGCTGGATCCTCCCCCAGATGTCCTATAGGGGCAGGATGCTGGTTGTTAATAACTTGGTGACCTCCAGCCTGTGGCACAAGTGCATCTGTTTGGAGCCCCCATCACAGCTGATCAAGCAGGTACAGGAGGCTATTGTGAACTTCTTTTGGGACGGTATGCACTGGCTGAGACGGAGTGTGCTGTACTTACCACTGGAGGAAGGCGGTCAAGGACTTATGGATGTTGGGAGTCGAGTGGCTGCTTTCCGTCTACAGACAATACAAAACTGTTATATTCACAGGAGCAGCACCCATGGACTTTTTTAGCTCGGTTCTTTCTTGACCAGGTTGGACAGATGAGACTGGGGAAGAACATAGTGCTGTGTGAAGTGGACAAGATCAACACCTCACAGTTACCGGCCTTTTATAAAAGTTTATTAAGTGCTTGGTCTCTACTGAGGGTCACAAGGGATTTTGAAAGTACTTCTTTGTTTTGGGTACTGGAGGAACCGCTGCTATTTAACCATCATGTCAGCTGCTCTTGGGAATTACAACATTTTGCTCGTAATTTTGCACAGTGCCATATTACTAAACTTCGTCACTTAATTGATTGGGACAGATTTGGTTGGAAGGACACAACAACAATAGCAGAGGAGACAGGAGTGCACTCTCTGCGATTATTAGGAAAATTCTTGAATAGACTGAGAACATCATTGATCAGGAACTATTGTACACAAATAGAAGACCTGTTTGTTACAAAGATTTGCCCTTCCAGTGACTGTGATTTTCCTGCACTTATGGTGTCCCCGGCATGTGAGTGGACTGACAGTAAAACTAATGGCTCACTGTCCATAAGTAACCTGCTGGACTTACCACTGCAGTGTGTGACAGGAAAACAACTCTACAGAATGTGTGTGACTGTCAACCATCAAACTCAGCTGAAGACATCCTGATACACCGTGGAGAGAGAAACTCGTTGTTCTAGAGGGAGCAAAGCCGGCCTGGAGGTCGCTGTACAGGCCACCATTGGCTCATCGGGTGGGAGATCTGCAGTGGAGGCTGTTGCATGGCATTTTAGCGGTGAACTCCTTTTTAGCAATAATTAGTCCTGGGGTTACTGACACTTGTCCTTTTTGTGATGAAAGAGAAACTGTGTTTCATTGTTTTATGTTTTGTATGAGGCTTCAGCCTCTTTTTACTGTCATCAGAAATCTGACCGTTAGATTGGGTTTTGTTTATAACGAGGTGGGCTTCTTATTTGGGTGGAAAGCAACAAAACGAACAGCGAATAACGTGAACCTGGTGAACTTCATCATAGGTCAAGCAAAACTAACAATATTGAAAACCCGCAAAAATAAGATCAGTGGGGCTGGGCTTCAGGATACCATTGGGTTCTTCAAACAGTTATGTAAAAGTAGAATCTTAGTTGATTTTAATTTTTATAAATGTACAAAGAATTTGGAAAGGTTTAGAGATATATGGTGTGTAAATAGTGTGCTCTGTGAATGTGAAGACGACGAGTTACACTTGATGTTATAATATCTCCACACTTATGCTTAATTAGAGTGTGGTAGGACAGCTTGGTTTGGAAATGTTTTCTTCATTTGTTATATTGAATAAGATTATTTTTATGTTTCTGTATATATGTTTTTCTTTTTGTCTGTTGGGTGATGTTATATACTGTGTTTTTTTAACAATTATATCAATAAACGTTGTTTTTAAAAATAAAAATTATCTATCTATCTATCTATCTATCTATCTATCTATCTATCTATCTATCTATCTCTGTCAGCATAGTGAACAGAAGTCAAGGAAGATGTCCACCATCTGGCCTGGTATATTCCTAATTATTTTTAGAAATGAGATCAAAAACTAAAGCAGTTGGACTCCACATTTCCTTTTTCCTTTTTTTCTAATTATAGAATATTGTTCAAGTATGTGCAGTCTCGGATTTTAAATCATTTACAACAGAAATGTATACAGTATTTAGTTATGTCGAAAATGAAAAAGGTAAATCATACAAAATATATTTTCTCATTTCCCACATAAAGTCCATGAAATAATTTCAAAGGTCAGCAGGAATTATTTCATTGTGAGTGCTAGGGGCCAGCTTCTGCAGCCAAGGATCTGACAGCCAAGGTCCCTGCCTTTGGCCACCACCCGACTCACACTGCACCCAACCTACTTAGCCCCTCCTACAGGTGGTGAACCCATGGGAAGGAGGACTGAGCCCCATGGGTACAGACCCAGTCACCAGGCACTCGCCATCGAGCCCGACCTCCAGGCCTGGCTCCAGATGGGTGCCCGGTGACACAGCGTCTGGAGTGATGTGGGCTCAGCATCAGTCAGTCGTGGTGAAGAAGCTGAAAGGCAAAGCTCTCAGTTTACCGGTCGATCTACATTCCTACCCTCACCTATGGTCATGAGCTATGGGTAGTGACCAAAAGAACGAGATTGCGAATACAAGCGACTGAAATGAGTTTTATCCACAGGGTGTCTGGGCTTTCCCTTAACGATAAGGTGAGAAGCTCAGAGTAGAGCCGCTGCTCCTCCGCATCGAGACGAGTCAGATGAGGTGGCTCGGGCATCTGATCAGGATGCATCCTGGATGCCTCCCTGGTGAGGTGTTCCCGGGCACGTCAAACCAGGAGGAGGCCCCGGGGCCTGTGTCTCTCGCCTGGCCTGGGACTGCCTCGGAATTTCCCCAGAAGAGCTAGAAGAAGTGACCGGGGAGAGGGAAGTCTGGGCATCTCTGCTCAAGCTGCTTCCCCTGCAACCCGATCTCGGATAAGCGGAAGAGGATGGATGGATGGATGGATGAAGGCTAGGGGGCACCACTGATCCCCAAACATGAACACACAAACAAGTTCAAATCAGAGGGTATTTATTCTCTGTGTCTACCTCCACACTGCTAACCCTCCAGTCGAGTTTTGTTTTCCTTTCTTCCAGCTCCGATTTGCCTGGACAAGGCAGTGCATTCCTTTTTATTGAGGACCCTGGAGTACTTCTGGGTTCATACAAAAGTCCCAAATAGTAGACAATGTAACTCCATGTAGCATCCTCAGGCGGTGCCCATGGACCCCAGTGGGGCAGTGCTAATGGACTACAATTCTGGGCATTCCCTGCTGGTGTCCAAACAGGGATTGATATCCAGGGCTGCAGCCATCTAGTTTCCTAGGACAATAAACAGCCCTTAGAGGCACTCAGGCATTCCCTGTCCTTCTGTTTTATCCCAGCCATGGAAGGCATTGTAAGATTATCCAGTTGGGACACCTGTCCAAACACCTGGGGTTTCCCTCTGGGCCAGGGACCTTCTTTTCTTTTGGCTGGCATGTTCCGTCCATCCACCTGGGAATCTTCCTCCTCTCCAGGTCGTAATGCCCAACCATCATGTATGGCACATACAACATCTACACATCTATTAATATCGCTTTAACATGTTATCTGAAAGCTAAACCTTCCATTCTACGTACTCTTATTGTGTTTCTTTAAGCTATTATTTTTACTACTACATTAATACATTCATTTCTACCTTAAGAATTTTAAGAGAGTGTCTGGAATGTTTCATCAGAACGTGAAATAAATAGGAACTAAAACTAAACCTTCCATCAGTATATAGTCATGCAAACATTAACATTCTATTCTATTTCACATTAAAAATGTACAAATTGTAGTATGTTCTACACTGTGTGCACAATTATTAGGCAAGTGAGTATTTTGACCATATCATCATTTTTATGCGTATATTCCAACTCCAAGCTGTATTAACTTGAATGCTTATTGGATTTAAGCGCGTCAGGTGATGTGTATTTGTGTAATGAGGGAGGGTGTGGCCTAAGGAGATCAACACCCTATATCAAGGTGTGCAGAATTATTAGGCAGCTAGTTTTCCTCAGGCAAAACGGGCCAAAAAAGAGATTTAACTGACTCTGAAAAGTCAAAAATTGTAAAAAGTCTTTCAGAGGGATGCAGCACTTTTGGAATTGCTAAGATATTGGTGTGTGATCACAGAACCATCAAACATTTTGTTGCAAATAGTCAACAGGGTCGCAAGAAACGTGTTGAGAACAAAAGACGCTGCCAAAGATTTGAGAAGAATCAAACGTGAAGCTACCAGGAACCCATTATCCTCCAGTACTTTCATATTCCAGAGCTGCAACCTACCTGGAGTGCCCAGAAGTACAAGGTGTTCAGTGCTCAAAGACATGGCCAAGGTAAGGAGGGCTGAAACCCAACCACCACTGAACAAGAAACAGAAGTTGAAATGTCAAAACTGGGCCAAGAAATATCTGAAGACAGATTTTTTTCAAAGGTTTTATGGACCGATGAGATGAGAGTGACTCTTGATGGACCAGATGGATGGACCTGTGGATCAGTAATGGGCACAGAGCTCCACTCCAACGTGGAGGTGGGGTACTGGTATGAGCTGGTATTTTTAAAGATGAGCTAGTTGGACCTTTTTGCATTCAAGATGAACTCAAAATCAACTCCCAAACCTACTGCCAGTTTTTCGAAGACACTTTCTTCAAACAGTGATACAGGAAGAAGACCATGATTTTTATGCAGGCCAATGCTCCATCACTTGCATCGAAGTTCTCCACTGCGTGGCCAGCCAGTAAAGGCCTTAAAGATGAAGGAATAATGACATGGCCCCCCTTCCTCATCTGACCTAAACCCTATCGAGAACTTGTGGGCACTTCTTAAACGCTAGATTTACGGGGGAGAGAAACAAGACACCTCTCTGAAGAGTGTCTGGGAGGCTGTAGTCACTGCTCCACAAAAAGCTGATCGTCAACAGATCAAGAAAAGGACAGACTCCATGAATGGAAAGGCTTATGACTGTTATTGGAAAGAAGGGTGGCTATATTGGTCATTGATTGATTGATTGATTTTTTTTGAAATGTCAGAGATGTTTATTTGTAAATTTTGAGGTGTTTGTTTATTATTCTCACTATAACAGATGAAAAGAAACAAGTGAGATGGGAAAATTTTAATTTTTCCTTTAGTTGCATAATAAATCTGCACACTAATAGTTGCCTAATAATTGTGCGCACATATGTATTCCCCTGATGATGTTCACACTCACATTTCGTTGTGAAACATTCAGGTTTCAGGTTTATTAACATTTTGGATTGACTGATAGCACTGTGTTTGTTCCATTTTAAAATTAATCCTCAAAAATACAACTCGCCTAATAATTCTGCACTCCCTGTAACACAAGGAGTGGATAGGCAAAAGAAATAAATATATGACATGCATCAGATGCCTTATAATTTAAATTTATTTGTATTTAAAAGGTCTTAAGGGTAATTAGTGCATCACACCTTTGCATTTTGAGAACTGGAGGTTCTGCTTCTTTGTCAGTTAAACATTACAGTATTTTAAACTAATGTGCCATGAAGTAGCCAAATACAGTGAATATATAAAGTCTACACACCCCTGTCAAAGTCGCAGATTTTTTATAATAAAAAAGTGAAACGAAGAGAAATTCTGTCAGAACTTCTTCTACAATCGTGACCCAAGTTTTTTGTTTTTTTCACAGTTTGCTGGCTCAGTGTTTTTAGATCTTTGTGTCAGATGTTTCTGTGTTATACTGAAGTAGAACTACAAGCATTTCAGAAGTCAGTCAGTCGGTCAGTCGGTCAGTCGGTCAGCCGGTCAGTCTCCAACCTGCTATATCCTAACACAGGGTCACGGGGGTCAGCAGGACCAAGCACACACACTAGGGACAATTTAAGAACGCCAATGCATCAAACCTGCATGTCGTTGGACTGTGGGAGGAAACTGGAAGTTTCAAAGGCTTGACATGACGTTTATATAAAGAGTCCATATTTGCAGTGTTGGCCTTTCTTTCTTTTTCAAGACCTCTGCAACTCACCCTGGCAGGCTGCTAAGCAATTTTCAGGCCCAGTCCTGACTGATGGCAGCCCATTCTTGTATAATTAGAATTGGCGGGTTTTTGTTTGTTGTGACAGTAGGGGGCAGTAGTGCACCCTTGAACCCTCAGGTACAACTCCAGACACCAGGTAAAAGTCCAGAACCTTTTTATTTTGTTCTTCCGTGCACCAAGCACCCTCCACACTACTCATACAATATACTCTATCAATAACCTCTCCTCCTCGCCCAGACACTTAGCCACCCTTCCTCCCAGCTCAGCTCGGTGTCTGGACTGAGGCACCGTCCTTTTATAGCCCCTGACCCGGAGGTATTCCTGTCCCGACAGTCCATAGTTCCTTACTCCTTCCGGGTCAGGGCAATCAGTCCTTTTCTTTAACCCGGGAGCACGTCGTTCCTTCCTGTCATGTGACCCTGACGTACTCCCGGGTCATAGGGCATAAAAGAACCCATAAGCCCCCCTACAGCGACTCCTGGTGGCCCCCAAGGTATCCAGCAGGGTTGTGTTAAAACACTACAAAGTCCATAAGGCCCTGCTGGACCTCGGGGCATGGTCCTGCTGTCGGGAGAGCTCCCCCTGGTGGCCTGGGGGTGTGAACCGGCATGGGAAGCCGGCAATCCTCCACATTGTCCATCCACCTCTTGAGGATTGACCACAATGTCAATTTATTTATATAGCACATTTAAAACAACATAGTAATGCTGCGGCCAAAGTGCTTTACAATAATAGAATAAAAGAAAAACAATAAAACATAAATAGTAATAAAATATATGAACAGAAAATAAGATAGATAACAAATAGAAATAATGTTATATAATCACAAAGAGGAAAACCATCAGTATTACTGAAGGTCACTGAATGCAAGTGAAAAGAAGTGAGTTTTTAATCTTGTTTTAAACTGTTCAGTTGTAGACGACTCCTTAATATGATGAGGTAGAGAGTCCCACAGGCAAGGGGCAGCAGCTCTCAAAGTCCAGTCTGTCCCCCTTGGTTTTACATTCGGTACGAGGGACAACAAGAGACAACTGACCAGAAGATCTAAGCACTCTGGATGGCTGGTGTAAAACACACAATTCAGATAAATAGGCAGGAGCGAGTCCATGTAACGATTTAAAAACTAGCAGCAAGATTTTAAAATCAATTCAAAAACTGACAGGCTGCCAGTGTAAAGAAGCTAAAATAGGAGAAACAGAGTCATATTTTTTTTTGCCCCAACCAGAAAGCGAGTGGCAGCATTTTGGACCAACTGTAACCTGCAGATCAGAGATTTGTTAATCCCAGAATACAGCGAGTTGCAGTAATCGAGGCGAGAGAAAATAAAAGCATGAGTAGCTTTCTCAAGATCTTTAGAAGATAAAAAAGGCTTGATCTCACCTAATAGACAAAGTTGGGAAAAGCAACTCTTGACTACAGAATTGACTTGTTTCTCAAAAGAGAGGTTACTATCAAAGGTAACACCAAGATTGCGGACTTGAGGTTTGGAAAAGGCAGAGAAAGAGCCGAGACGTCCAAGACCAATTTGGGCTTCAGCTGGTGGACCCACTATGAGCACCTCCGTTTTATTTTGATTAAGATCAAGAAAATTATTAGCCATCCAGGATCTTAGTTCAGACAGACAGTTGTGGAGTTGATTCATTGCAGAGTTGCAGACGGGAATATAAGCCTGAGTATCATCAGCATAGCAGTGAAAAGAAATGTTACATTTCCTAAAAAGAGCTCCAATAGGGTGAAGGTATATAGAGAATAAGATAGGACCTAAAATGGATCCCTGAGGAACACCATATTTAAGAGGAACAGTAGATGAAAAAGAGGAATTTATAGTCACTGAAAAGTGTCTACCAGTTAAATATGACCTGAACCAGTTAAGAGCAGCCCCTTTAAGCCCAACAAGATGTTCAAGCCGCATCAGCAATATTTCATGGTCAATAGTGTCAAAGGCAGCGGACAGGTCAAGGAGGACAAGGACTGCCGCATCACCTGAGTCAGTAATAAGAGAGATGTCGTTGAACACTTTCAGGAGTGCCGTTTCAACACCATGATAACGCTTAAAACCAGATTGGTAGGTCCACAAGTTCACAATAGGGAGTTTCCTGGCCATAGACCCAACATTTCGACGTCTTGTTCCCTGAGCCACTTCGTTCTCCCTTTTACCTTATGGCCCGGGGCTCCATCATGCTGGATTGTTCATTGTTGGTCACCAAACTGTTTTTGGATGGTTGGTAGAAGTTGCTGTCAGAGGATGTTTTGGTCCCAAATTGGGAGTGAGAAGCAACCCCACGCATGAATGGTCTCGGGATGCTTTACTGTTGGCGTGACACAGGACTGATTGTAGCGCCGCACCACAATCAAAAAAGGGGATTCTTCCGAGAAAATGAGTTTTCCCCCAGTCCTCGGTAGTCCAAACCCAGAATATCAGTCTGTCCCTGATGTTTTTCTTGGCTGCCCTTCTTGACCAACTATTATCCAACCCGTTATATTCTAACTACACAACCAATCCCAGCGAGCAAGGCAGGAAACAAACCCTGGGCAGGGTGCAAGCCCACCGCAGGACACGCACAACACACACCCAGCACACATTAGGGACAATTTAGGATCACCAATGCACCTAACCTGCATGTCTTTGGACTGTCGGAGGAAACCCACGCAGACAACATGCAAACTCCATGCAGGGAGGACCAAACCCAGAAGGGTCTCCTAACTGAGAGGCAGCAGTGCTACCCACTTTGCCACCATGCCACTCCAGACAACAGGCCGTCCTCCAAAATTCTTCGCCTCACTGTGCGTGCAGATGCATTCACATCTGCCTGCTTGCCATTCGGTGGTGCCCAAATCCTGCAGCTGCTTCAACTTTAGGAGACGGTCCTGGATCTTACTGGACTTTCTTCCTGGAAGCACCAGCCTCTTTGTAAAGCATCCAGTCTGCTATTCTAACTCAATCAGCACGACAGAGTGATCTCCAGCCTTGTCCCCCTCGACACTCTCACCCGTGTTAACGGGAGGATCACTGAAATGATGTCCACAGGTCCTTTTTGTGGCAGGGCTGACATGCAGTGGACATGGGGCTTTTGGGATGAAGTTCATTTTCATGGTAAAGAGGGACTTTGCAATTCATTGTAATTCATCTGATCACTCTTCAGAACATTCTGGAGTCGATGTAAACTCCCCTCATAAAACCAGAGGCAGCAAACTTTGTGACTTTCTGAAAACGTTTGGCCACGGCTGTACCTCGCATATTCATCAGATCACTAGGACAGCATTTTTTCACCTAAGAAACATAAGTAAAGTTAGACCTCTTATATCACTGAAAGATGCTGAGAAATTAGTTCACGTGTTTGTTTTCAGTCGACTAGATTACTGCAACGCACTCCTCTCAGGACTACCCAAAAAAGACATCAATCGTTTGCAACGAGTGCAGAATGCAGCTGCTAGAATCCTAACTAGGAAAAGAAAATCTGAACACATTTCTCCAGTTTTAATGTCACTACACTGGTTACCTGTGTCATTCAGAATTGACTTTAAAATTCTGCTTATGGTTTATAAAGCCTTGAATAATCTGCTCCATCTTATATATCGGAATGTCTGACACCTTATATTCCAAATCGTAACCTCAGATCCTCAAATGAGTGTCTCCTTAGAATTCCAAGAACAAAACTTAAAAGAAGTGGTGAGGCGGGCAGGCGGCCTTCTGCTGTTATGCACCTAAAATCTGGAATAGCCTGCCAATAGGAATTCACCAGGCTGATACAGTAGAGCACTTTAAAACACTGCTGACAACACATTACTTTAACATGGCCTTTTTATAACTTCAATTTAACTTAATTTAACTTAATCCTGATACTCTGTGTGTTCAATTTCCTCATAATAACTATTCATGGTGGCTCTAAAATCCGTACTGACCTCTACTCTCTCTTCTGTTTCTTTTTCCGGTCTCTTTGTGGTGGTGACCTGCGCCACAACCACCTACTCAAAGCTTCATGAGGCTCCAACAATGATGGATGGATTAAAAGCCAGAAGTCTACATGATCATCATCATCAAGTCGTTCCGTGAGAACCCTAAATCCAAAGAGGACTGTTTCACTGATGTTAGGTAGAATGCCCAGAGGGGACTGGTCAGGTGGTCTCATGGTCTGGAATCCCCACAGATTTTATTTTTTCTCCAGCCATCTTTAGTGTTTTTGTTTTTTCTGTCCTCCCTGGCCATTGGACCTTACTCTTATTCGATGTTAATTAATGTCGACTTATTTTCTTTTCTTACTGTGTCTTCTATTTTTCTATTCTTTATTATGTAAAGCACTTTGAGCTACTGTTTGTATGAAAATGTGCTATAGAAATAAATGTTGTTGTTGTTGTTGTTAATTGCAAAACTGCAATCAATGCAAAGAAGGTGAAAACAAATAAACTGTCTTGTGAAAAAAAGGAAAACAAAATCCTACAAACACCTGTTTGCATTAGTGTGCAGACCCTCTAAACTAACATTTAGGTCTGTCCCCTTCTGATTTTATTACAGCACTCAGTCTTTTTGGGTACGAGTCTGTCACTTTGGTACACCTGGACTTGGCGATTTTTGCCCACTCCTCCAGATGTGTCAAATGACGAGGATGTCTCGTGTGCACAGCTCACTTCAGGTCCCCACAATGGTCTGGCCAGTCCAGAATATCCGTCTACCTTTGATGAAGTCATTG
Source organism: Polypterus senegalus (assembly GCF_016835505.1). Classification (NCBI taxonomy): domain Eukaryota; kingdom Metazoa; phylum Chordata; class Cladistia; order Polypteriformes; family Polypteridae; genus Polypterus; species Polypterus senegalus. The sequence continues at coordinate 7,909,700 of NC_053166.1, forward strand.
CTTTGTTAGTTTTTCAGGTACTGTAGGTAGGTAGGCTTTGTTTATCCAAGGGGGAAATTTGTTTGCAGGAGGAATGTACAAAAAAACAGAAGACATTGTTATGGAGAAACAATAGAAAAACAAAGACACGTCCATCCATCCGTCCATCCAATATCTAACCCTCTCTATCCTAACTACAGGCTCACGGTGGGTCTGCTGGAGCCAACACAGGGCACAAGGCAGGAAACAAACCCCAGGCAGAGTGCCAGCCCACCGCAGCATCATTTGACAACCAATGTTATTGCATAAACACACACTCAAGATTAATACAAAGAAGAATAAATACTCACAACAGTATGGCAAAAATAATAATGCAACATTTCACATTTAGCAGCACACCTACAAGTAAAAGAATGTGAAAAGCTTATAACTCTAGGAATTAAAAAGTTCTTAAATCTGTTACTCTTTACCTTTGGAAACCTAAATATGCAGCCTGATGGCAACAGCTGGCATTTCGAGCAATGAGGATGGCTACTGTCTGACAGAATCGAGTCTTCTTTCTTTCTAACCCGTTTGTAATACTTTTCAGCGATGAAGGTCTGCTGTGAACCAATTATTTTACTGCAGATTTTTATAATGTTGTTAAGATGATTTATATTCTTATTGTTCAGGTTGCCAAACCAGTTCAAAGCAAATGTAACAATGGATTAAAAAATGTGTCGCTATGGTTCACTTCAACACAGTTGAGTTGCTTAAGACAGACAAAGACAAGTCATGGCTGTCCTTTCTTTTTTGTTTTGCATATTGTGCTGTTTTTATTATCGATGATTATTCCCAGATATTTGTATTGCTCTACTATCTTCCACTGTCTCCCCTTTAATTAAAGTCGGGACAGTGAATGGTGTAGAGCACCTCAAAGCTTAAACCATATCTTTGGTCTTTCAGTTATTTAGTTGTAAATGAAGTGATCACACCATCATACAAACTCGTCAACCACGAGGTCCATGGTTGTCTTCCTTATCTTGTAGAGCACAGGTCGCCAACTCCGGTCCTGGAGGACCACAGTGGCTGCAGGTTTTCATTCTAACCCTTTTCTTAATGAGTGGCCCATTTTTGCTGCTAATTAATTGCTTTTCATCTAATTTTAATTGACTTGTTCTTGAAGACTCAGAGGCCTTAATGGTTTCTTTTTCCTTAGATAGCAGCCAAACAATAATGAGATACAAAGCAACTGGTGTCCATCATAGAATATCTGAAAATAAAGACAGGTGAAGGTCTGCTCAGGTTCCCAAAACATTTTAACAGAGATGCTCTTAGAAAAGAGAAAATCAACAATTTCGAAAGTATCTGCTAATACACCACGAGAGCAGCAACAAGCCATGAACTGGTTAATTAATGACAAGAACTGGCACCTCCTTAAGCAGCCGGTTGGAGTGAAACTGGTTAGAGTTTGAGGCCCTGACTTAGTTGGTCTTCTGTTGGCTCCCACACTTCATCCATCCATTTTCTAACCCGCTGAATCCAAACACAGGGTCACGGGGGTCTGCTGGAGCCAATCTCAGCCAACACAGGGCACAAGGCAGGAACCAATCCTGGGCAGGGTGCCAGCCCACCGCAGGACACACACACACACACACACACACACACACACACACCAATCACACACTAGGGCCAATTTAGAATCGCCAATCCACCTAACATGCATGTCTTTGGACTGTGGGAGGAAACCAGAGCGCCCGGAGGAAACCCACGCAGACACGAGGAGAACATGCAAACTCCACGCAGGGAGGACCTGGGAAGCGAACCCGGGTCTCCTAACTGCGAGGCAGCAGCGCTACCACTGCGCCACCGTGCCGCCCTCCCACACTTCACATGTCATTTCTATTTGGGTGCCATTTAAGGAAAGAAATGAAGCAATTCAGAGGAACGATGAAGACATTCAGGGGAACAAAACTTAAAGAAGCAATTCAATTAAAATTAATTCACAAGAAGTTAATTTGTAGCAGGGCTGCATAATAGTATATTGTGAGTTTGTGCAGAGGGGACTGGGTGGTCTCTTGGTCTGGAACCCCTACAGATTTTATTTTTTTCTCCAGCCTTTGGAGTTTTTTTGTTTGTTTTTTCTGTCCACCCTGGCCATCGGACCTTACTCTTATTCTATGTTAATTAATGTTGACTTATGTTTATCTTTTATTGTGTCTTCTATTTCTCTATTCATTTTGTAAAGCACTTTGAGCTACATTTTGTATGAATATGTGCTATATAAATAAATGTTGATTGATTGATTGATTGATTGATTGAGTGCATTTTCTTATGTGTGCATCAGTGAATGTTGTCCCCGTAAGCGCAGAGGGGAAGGGTGATGGCGAGAGACGGAAATCCCCTGTTTACACACCAGATACATCCGGGACATCTTACATTTAAAAAAGAGGAGTGGAGGTGACAGTCGAGAGGTGAGGAGAGAGAGAGAGAGAGAGGAACAGAAAAAGAAGACAATTTACCACCCATCTACAAGAAGTAAAAGAAAAATGAGTGAGTTACAATAGGAAAAACAATATGCGCCCTGATAATTGGGCTTAAAATAGTGCACTAGAATATTACCTACTTTTAATAGTAATTTTGAATTGAACTAAAAAGCAAATATGGAGCACACTGCATCAGATTTGACATGAAGAATTGATTTTTTTTGTTGCTGCCGAGTTTTAATAGATCAGTCTCGGAAATTGGTGGTAGGTACTTTGTGCACTTCAAGGCCAAGAAAGCAGTGCTAACTTCATCTGTCAGTCGGTTTCTTTTGGCCATTTTAATGTTGTTTAGCACTGAGGATAAGTTCTCACTAAAGTACAACGTATAACGTGGAAAATAAGCCAGGGATTAAGAGGGACAGTTGAGAGACATGTAAAATGGCACATGCGTAGAAATGAAGAGTGGAACCACGGAGAGAAAACAATGTCGGCACTTGACAACAACAACATTTATTTCTATAGCACATTCTCATACAAACAGTAGCTCAAAGTGCTTTACATAATGAAGAATAGAAAAATGAAAGACACAATAAGAAAACAAAATAAATCAACAATAATTAACATCGAATAAGAGTAAGGTCCAATGGCCAGGGGGACAGAAAAAACAAAAAAAAACTCCAGACGGCTGGAGAAAAAATAAAATCTGTAGGGATTCAGACCATGAGACCGCCTGACCAGTCCTCTGTGGACAATCTACCTAACATCAATGAAACAGTCCTCTTTGGATTTAGGATTCTCACGGAAGGGCTTGATGATGATGATGGTCACGTAGACTTCTGCCTTTTAATCCGTCCATCATTGTTGGAGCGTCATGAAGCTTTGAGTAGGTGGAGGTGGCACAAAAACCGGAAAAAGAAACCGAAGAGAGAGTTGGGATCAGTAGCGATTTTAGAGCCACCATGAATAGTTATTTTGAGGAGATTGAACATATAGAGTATCAGGATTAAGTTAAATTAAGATTAAAATGAAGTTATAAAAAGGCCATGTTACAGTAATGTGTTTTCAGCAGTGTTTTAAACTGCTCTACTGTATCAGCCTGGTGAATTCCTATTGCCAGGCTATTTCAGATTTTAGGTGCATAGCAGCAGAAGGCCGCCCGCCTCACCACTTCTTTTAAGTTTTGTTCTTGGAATTCTAAGGAGACGCTCATTTGAGGATCTGAGGTTACGATTTGGAATATAAGGTGTCAGACATTCCGATATATAAGATGGGGCGAGATTATTTAAGGCTTTATAAACCATAAGCAGAATTTTAAAGTCAATCCTGAATGACACAGGTAACCAGTGTAGTGACATTAAAACTGGAGAAATGTGTTCGGATTTTCTTTTCCTAGTTAGGATTCTAGCAGCTCCATTCTGCACTCGTTGCAAGTGATTTATGTCTTTTTTGGGTAGTCCTGAGAGGAGTGCGTTACAGTAATCTAGTCGACTGAAAACAAAAGCGTGAATTCATTTCTCAGCATCTTTCAGTGATATAAGAGGTCTAACTTTACTTATGTTTCTTAAGTGAAAAATGCTGTCCTAGTGATCTGATTAATATGTGATTTAAAATTCAGATTACAGTCAACAATCACCCTAAGCTTTTACCTCTGTCTTGACTTTTAATCCTAATGTATCCAGTTTATTTCTAATAGCCTCATTGTATCCATTATTGCTGATCACTAAGATTTCAGTTTTCTCTTTATTTAACTTGAGAAAGTTACTATTCATCCATTCTGAGATACAAGTCAGACATTGTGTTAGTGAATCAAGAGAGTCGGGGTCATCAGGTGCTATTGATAAGTACAGCTGTGTGTCATCAGCATAACTGTGGTAGCTCACGGTGTGCCCTGAGATAATCTGACCTAACGGAAGCATGTAGATTGAGAAGAGCAGCGGACCAGGATAGAGCCTTGTGGAACACCATATCGGATATCATGTGTCTTCGAGTTGTAATTCCCACAACTAACAAAATATTTTCTCCCTGTCAGGTAGGATTCAAACCAATTTAAGACCCTGCCAGAGAGGTCCACCCATTGACTCAGGCGATTTCTAAGAATGTTGTGATCAATGGTGTCAAATGCGGCACTCAGATCTAAGAGGATGAGAACAGATAAATGGCCTCTGTCTGCGTTCACTCGCAAATCATTTACTACTTTAACGAGTGCCGTTTCTGTGCTGTGATTTGTTCTAAAACCCGACTGAAATTTATCAAGAATAGCAGGTTTATTGAGGTGGTCATTTAACTGCAAAATGGCTGCCTTCTCCAGAACTTTACTTAAGAAGGGCAGGTTAGAGATGGGTCTAAAATTTTCAAGAGCTGAGGGGTCGAGATTATGTTTCTTAAGTAGGGGTTTAACTACAGCAGTCTTAAGACAGTCTGGGAAGACCCCCGTATCTAGTGACGAATTTACTATGTCCAGAATATTATCAATTAGCACGCCTGATACTTCTTTGAAAAACCTTGTTGGTATCGGGTCAAGGACGCAGGTGGAGGGTTTTAATTGAGAGATTATTTTCTTTAAATCAGGTAAATCTATCCTAGTCAAAGAGTTTAATTTGTTTATAACAGGATGCTGGGGTTTAGGAGGATCCTTAGTGTTGGGGAGATATACTACTTTATGTTATTTCTAATATCATTAATTTTTTGATTTAAAAATACAGCGACAGCCTCACAGGTTTCACTGGACGCACTTAGGAGACATTCCTTTGAGTTACCTGGTTTAACAGACGATCAATTGTAGAAAACTTTGCAGACTCTTATCAAGACCGTATACAGGAATGGTCTTTGAGGTTAATAAGTTCCCTACCTCTGCAGCAGCGTTGTTTATGGAAGCTCTGAACCGCACAATGGGGAAAAAACGAATTATGGGATAACCTTTATCTTGTACGTATCCCGTACATATTACACTCATGATATTTTAACATGCATACATGTTTTGTTGCTGAACTGGTTCCTGGCACAAAATAATTCAATTCACTTTATATGAGCAACAAATGTAAAAGCAGATTTCTCAGATCTCTCCATTGCGCCATGAAATTGAGCTTCCGGTGCAGCAGTTATCTGGAACTTTGTAACCCCTGGAAAGGCCGCACTTGGCGATCAGGTTTAGGCTGAATGGTCAGACAAAGAATGGCTCACAGTGACCCTCATGATGATATGCCCTGCTCAGGATTGGGTTACCACGACTCACTGCAAGCGGGCCCGGGGTGGCATTCAGTGACAAATGCCTGGTGGTTGGGCTGCCCCCATAACCCAGCTGGGCTTTGCCCAAAATGCTAATATGGAGACGTCTTGTGGGCTCAACCCACTTTAGGACAAAGAGTGAGGATCGGGTGAGATGTCAGTCTGTTGGCAGGCACAGGTGGGAGAGACCTAGACGGACTAGACCCTGGAAATGGGGGGGGACTGGTTTTGGAAACTTAGAACATCATCTCTGTGGTGAAGAACAACATTTATTCATATAGCACGTTTTCATAAAAACGATGTAGCTCAAAGTGCTTTACAAGATGAAGAAAGAAAGAAGAAAACATTTGGCAATACTAATTAACAAAGAATAAAGTAAGGTCCTATGGCCAAAGAGGACAGAAAAAAAACAAACCAAAAAAAAAGAAGAGGAAAAAAAAAAAACAAAATCTGCAGGGGTTCACCATAAGACCACCCAGAGCCCCCACTAGGCATTCTACCCGACATCAATGATCTAAATCAGTCTTCAGGTTTTAAGGGTTCATGTGGAAGAATTAGACGCTTATGGTCATGTGGATCTCTGGCCTTCAATCCATAAAAGAAGGGACAGCACGGTGCTTTGATCAGGTGGTGGGGGCCGCAGATCACCTCCACAGAAAACCGGAAAAAGAACAGCAGAGAAAAGCAGGAATTAGTACTGATTTTGGAGCAATGAAAAGCAAAAAAAGATAATTAAATGCTGTCACACACGTGCGATTAGGAGGCAGTCAAAAAGCTCAAAGGTGAGTGAAATATCGCGGGAGGAAGGATTGTCACGTGGTACTTCCCTGAACTTCTTCTCTTCACAGGAGAACCGAAGAAAAATAATTGCGGCTATTTCCGCGCTTCAAAATGGCCGTCGTGGCATCACTTCCGGCTCTGACCTTGGACATCACTTCCAGTTCCTCCCCCATGACGCCATTTCTGAGAGGGGTCTGGCCGCAGCCACTGTGGAGCTCCACAGTAAGGCGGAAACACAAAGTGACGGAAACCGCGCACGTGGATCGTAAAGGTTGGGACAGAGTAATTCATATACAAATGTGACATTAGTATATGGGTGAATAAAACCATTGACATGAGACGAGTCTGCACACAAACAGCGGGGTGTTATGTTGATTAAACTTGTAAGAAAGAATATCACTGCCCTCTGTCGACATGCTGTTCATCATAAAATGAACTATTTCATGCTCAGTTAGTGGAGAATATTGTATGTTACAGCTGTTAAATTCAGTTCAGTTTTATTATATTAATAGGTAAGTTGGTTTTTCAGGGTGTTTTACAAAGATGCCTTGAAATAACATTAAAAACATCACTAAGAACAAATGTATTACAAATATGAACTATAGCAGCAAGCAACTTACTGTAAAAAAAATGGATCAAATAGATTGGTTCAAGTGATAATAGCTCATTTCCTTAATTTAAGTCTGTGGATATAAAGTTAAACTTCTTTGTAAGATTAATAGCCATTGGAATAAATGAGTATTTGAACCGGTGGCTTTATGCTCTTCATTTCTTCGGCATCTGACCTGATTGCACGACTCAGAACGAATTAAAGAATTTTAACAAGAGGACAGTCACAGCACTAAGGACAGGGACAGTCAGCGACACAGTGTTAATTCTTTTCTTTATATATCATATATTTCTATAAAAACTGGTTGGATACGTTAGGTTTTATAAACCTGATGCCTTAAGACAAATGGCAATTGTATTAATAATAACTGATGTCTAAAGATATTTTTAAACAAACACAATTTGCTCATAAGGGGGAAATTGCAACAATAGATCAAAACGGAAAGGAAACTTTATTTACGTGAGTGGGAAAATAAAAACACTATATACTTTATATATATATATCTACAGTGGTGTGAAAAACTATTTCCCCCCTTCCTGATTTCTTATTCTTTTGCATGTTTGTCACACAAAATGTTTCTGATCATCAAACACATTTAACCATTAGTCAAATATAACACAAGTAAACACAAAATGCTGTTTTTAAATGATGGTTTTTATTATTTAGGGAGAACAAAAATCCAAACCTACATGGCCCTGTGTGAAAAAGTAATTGCCCCCTGAACCTAATAACTGGTTGGGCCACCCTTAGCAGCAATAACTGCAATCAAGCGTTTGCGATAACTTGCAATGAGTCTTTTACACGCTCTGGAGGAATTTTGGCCCACTCATCTTTGCAGAATTGTTGTACTTCAGCTTTATTTGAGGGTTTTCTAGCATGAAGCGCCTTTTTAAGGTCATGCCATAGCATCTCAATTGGATTCAGGTCAGGACTTTGACTAGACCACTCCAAAGTCTTCATTTTGTTTTTCTTCAGCCATTCAGAGGTGGATTTGCTGGTGTGTTTTGGGTCATTGTCCTGTTGCAGCACCCAAGATCACTTCAGCTTGAGTTGACGAACAGATGGCCGGACATTCTCCTTTAGGATTTTTTGGTAGACAGTAGAATTCATGGTTTCATCTATCACAGCAAGCCTTCCAGGTCCTGAAGCAGCAAAACAACCCCAGACCCTCACACTACCACCACCATATTTTACTGTTGGTATGATGTTCTTTTTCTGAAATGTTGTGTTCCTTTTATGCCAGATGTAACGGGACATTTGCCTTCCAAAAAGTTCAACTTTTGTCTCATCGGTCCACAAGGTATTTTCCTAAAAGTCTTGGCAATCATTGAGATGTTTCTTGGCAAAATTGAGAAGACCCCTAATGTTCTTTTTGCTTAACAGTGGTTTTGCGTCTTGGAAATCTGCCATGCAGGCGTTTTTGCCCAGTCTCTTTCTTATGGTGGAGTCGTGAACACTGACCTTAATTGAGGCAAGTGAGGCCTGCAGTTCTTTAGACGTTGTCCTGGGGTCTTTTGTGACCTCTCGGATGAGTTGTCTCTGCGCTCTTGGGGTAATTTTGGTCGGCCGGCCACTCCTGGGAAGGTTCACCACTGTGCCATGTTTTTGCCATTTGTGGATAATGGCTCTCACTGTGGTTCGCTGGAGTCCCAAAGCTTTAGAAATGGCTTTCTAACCTTTACCAGACTGATAGATCTCAATGACTTCTGTTCTCATTTGTTCCTGAATTTCTTTGGATCTTGGCATGATGTCTAGCTTTTGAGGTGCTTTTGGTCTACTTCTCTGTGTCAGGCAGCTCCTATTGAAGTGATTTCTTGATTGAAACAGGTGTGGCAGTAATCAGGAAATTGAACTCAGGTGTGATACACCACAGGTAGGTGATTTTTGAACAAGTGGGCAATTACTTTTTCACACAGGGCCATGTAGGTTTGGATTTTTTTTCTCCCTAAATAATAAAAACCATCATTTAAAAACTGGATTTTGTGTTTACTTGTGTAAATATTTAACTAATAGTTAAATGTGTTTGATGATCAGAAACATTTTGTGTGACAAACATGCAAAAGAAGAAGAAATCAGGAAGGGGGCAAATAGTTTTTCACACCACTGTATATCTATTGTCACACACGTGCGCATGGGAGGCAGCTAAAGGGCTTGAGTGAAGGCAGTTCGGAGGCATGCCGGGGTGTGGCAGAGTGCACTGACACTTTTTCTCCCTTGCCTGTAGACCATTCCTGGGGGATTTCACCTGGCTCTCCTGACATCACTTCCGGGACTGAGCCAATGGAAGTTGGCCACACCAGCTCCAGTCCCTCTGATGTCACGTCCGGCTATGAACCAATGGTGGAAGACCACGTGCCGGATCCATATGACCTCACTTCCTGTCTCCCCCCTTTAAAACCTGCCCCTTTTCCTTTGTTTCCTCAGTCTTGTTTTGGACTCATTTGTAGGCACTTCAGTGCTGATTATTTGTTAAAACGACTTTTGCAGCCAGGATACCACATTATACGGGTGGCTGCCCCAAACCTTTATCTGTCCATGTCTCGTTCTTGTGACAATATATATACGAGGTGTGGCAGAAAAGTAATGAGTCTGATTTTTTATTTACCAAAGTTTTTCTTTTTTTCAAACATCAATGTTATCCCCTTCAAAGTAGTTCCCTTGGGCAGCTACACACCGATGGAGACGCGTTGTTCCCACTGTTGGTAGCAGCGCTGGAAGTCTTCAACCGTATGGTCTTCAGCATGTCCGTTACACTCTTTTGGATGTTTTCTAAAGTCCCGAAATGACGTCCTTTGAGGACATTTTTCAGTTTAGGAAAAAGGAAAAAGTCCCACGGACTGAGGTCAGGTGAATAAGGGGGCTGGGGAACCACAGGAATGCCTTTTGAGGTCAGAAATTCTGTTATGGAGAGGGCAGTGTGACGTGGGGCGTTGTCATGATGGAGCATCCATTTGTCTGCAATGTCTGGTCTCACGCGAATGACCCTTTTTCTGAGCCTTTCAAGGAGGTCTTTATAAAAAACTTGGTTGACAGTTTGTCCTGGAGGAACAAATTCTTTGTGGACGATTCCCTTTGTCAAAAAAACCAAATCAGCATTGATTTGACCTTCGATTTGCTCATTCGAGCTTTCTTTGGTCTTTGGAGAGTTTGCAGTGTGCCACTCCTGACTTTGCCTCTTGGTCTCAGGATCGTATTCAAAAATCCATGATTCATCAACTGTGATCACACGACTAAAGAAATCTCGCTCATTAGCGATTCTGTCAAGAAGATCAAGACACTTGTTTTTTCGATTGTCATTCTGCTCAATTGTGAGGTTTTTCGGCACCATTTTGGCACAGACCTTTCGCATGTGCAAATGTTCAGTCAAAATTTGATGAACGGTAAATCTGTTCAAATTTAATTGTTTGCTCAACATTCTTAATGTTAAACGACGGTCTGATCTCACAAGAGTGTTCACACGTTCAATGTTTTCATTGGTTTTCGAAGCTAAAGTCCTCCCTGAACGGTGTTCATCTTCAACGTGTTTTCTGCCTTCCAAAAATGATTTGTGCCAGCGAAAAACTTGAGCTTGGGATAAAGAATGTTCCCCATAGGCCTGTTTTAACTTTTCAAACGTCACACTTGCCGTTTAATGGCACAACGTTGTTCCAAATTCCGCTGTTCCATTTGCGTGACGCACAACCAAAAACACAACTTCGCTAACAACAGTCACAAAAATCACGTAGTTAACGGAAGGAGTTGAAACTCGCACTGAGCTATGGGAGGGGACTGATACACGGGCTCTATCAAGGACAACAGCGCAGCGTCGCCAGATCGCTTAGTGTTGCCAGTCTCATTACTTTTCTGCCACACATATATATATATATATATATATATATATATATATATATATACACTAGCAAAATACCAGCCGCAGCGGAGAAGTAGTGTGTTAAAGAAGCAATGAAAAAGAAAAGAAAACATTTTGAAAATAACGTAACCTGATTGTCAATGTAATTGTTTTGTCACTGTTGTGAGTGATGAGTGTTGCTGTCATATATATTTACACACAAACATATATATATATACATATCTATACATATACACATATATACACACACACATATATACATACATATATATATCTACATATATATATACATACACACACACACATATATAAACATATATATACATATACATACATATCTACATATATACACACACAGCTATTTCGTATCAGTGCAATACACTGCTTGTTAAAACGGATAACTCCGCTCTTACGTGCAAGTCTGCGTGGATATTATGAACTATCGTATTTGTTCAAGTTCTATTTAAATTTTAAATAGAAGGAAATTTTTATTTAGTCGACAGAAATATCTTTGGTAGGAATGGTAAAAACAGACAGGAATATTATTCCTGAATAAATCAACTCAAACCTTAAACAACTTATAATATTTTGCTCTCCATAAAATATATCCTGTCTAAATTATACAAGTTAGAAATAAAGTAAACGTTAAAAGAACAAACATTCAAATTTCTTTACTCTTATGTAATTTTATATAAAAAATAAACTTAGATTTTAAATATCCCAAAAGATTTTGCTCTCCATAAAAATATATCCTGTCAAAATTATACAAATTCAAATATGAACATGCTGCATAACAAAACCTGGAAATATAAATAAAATGTGTTCCTTTCAGCAATAACAAATCAAATCATTCAGTTGTCTTTGCTCATATGTCATTTTAGAGCTGGACGCCTGGCATCTTTTTTGGCCACAGGTTCGTTTCTGTTTGCTGTGAGGTTCTGTGTTGTGGAGATTCTCAGGATGGATTGCAGGTGCTCATCAGTGAGGCGACTCCTGTGTGCTGTTTTGTTAGTCTTTATCACTGAGAAGAGCTTCTCACACAGATATGTGCTACCAAACATGCACAAGGTTCGAGCCGCATGTAGACGGACTTTTTGTTCTTCAAAGTCACCAAAGCGCCGTGCAAACTCAATGCGCTCAGTTTATCAGCAAAGTGCGTGATTTGGGAACACCGTAGTGACGACTTGGTTTAACATTACTTGGCAACAGGGAAAGTGGGGCAAGTGGTTGTGTCTCCCATAAAAGCAGCTTCACTTGAAATCACTTTGTGATTGTGCACGGGTTAAAACGTCCGCTGAAGTGTCAGATTCTTATTTAATTATTCTGCTTTCTGTATCTTCTGCATTGCATTCAGGTCTTTCAGGTTACCCTGATGTTTTGTCTCATAGTGCCGTCTTAGATTAAATTCTGTAATTACAGCCACATTAGCTCCACAAATGAGACACACGGGTTCAGTAAACATATACTCAGCCTCCCATCGGTTTTTAAAGGCTCTATTTTCAGAATCAACTTTTCTCTTCAGCATCGTGTGAGCTAGCTTCTCAATAACTTGCAGCATCTTAAGGTAGACTTGATTAACGCGTAACTGTTACGGCAAGGCAGCTGAAGCGCTGCATTATGGGATCTGTAGTTTATTGTGTTACCAGCGCTTCATATACCGGGCTTTAATAACAATAATACAGTATATAAAATGATCTCGGGCGGATATAATTACGCCGGGCGGATGTGGCCCTGCCCTTGAGTTTGACACATATGGACTAAATAGAACTTGAAAAGATATATTTTTCAAATGTGATCGCGCAATTCAGATAGAGTTGACGCGCACTACAGCCTGCATGCCTCAATAAGTCATCCTCCCCTCGCTCTTACTTTTTTACCGTTCATCTAATGAATACACTGAGTATGGCTTTACCAAAACAATCATTGATGGCGAATAAAGTATCCATTATTCGAGTATGTAGATCGGGTATATATATATACATATATATATACCCGCGTATCAGCGAGAAGTAGTGTGTTAAAAAGCTAGAAAAGAAAAGGGAACATTTTAAAAATAGCGTAACATGACTGTCAATATACAGTATTTGTTTTGTGAGTGTTACTGAGTGTTGCTGTCATCAAGGATTTGATTATCATTATTTCTTTCAATCAGGTTCGTATTTGTAGGATGTGTTGTGTTCAAGTTACATTCCGTGTTTGTCAATCGTTGTAAAGATGACAGGTTTCATTCATCGATTCGTTTCTTACTGCATCAATAAACAGCTCGTCTTCTTCTTTATCTGAGACCTGACACACTGCATGCACGGGTTTTTACACTGTCTTCCTTTAGCGGGACATTGACTTTTCCACGTGTGCTTTGTTTCCACAGTAGCTGGATTTATGAATATGCTTATCAGGCGCTTCATATTTTTGCTGCCTTTTCAATTGTGTAATTCGGTTTTGTTCAGCTCTTTGGAACTGTTGCTTTTTATCTGTGCACTGCGTCAGTTCCGTGAGCCACTCGGTGTACATGCATCGAAGGTTCCCAGCTGTGCTGGTGCCATCTCGTGCTATGTCCATGGCTGTATTTAATGTTACCTTAGTCCTGGCACTTAAAACTTTCTCTCGCAGTTTAGCTGAGTTTGTGCCAAACACCACCCTGACCATCTCATCTTCCTCTCCATAAGCACAGTCCTTCACCCGTGAATATTTAGTGGCAGTTTGCTATTGGATTGCCGCTGACGGACGGCCTTATATGGGCAGGCACTAAATTACAAACGCCAGCGGCAGCCTGTCTATGAACTTAATTTAAAGTGTAGGTTTACATCGTGCTTTGTTTCCGCAGTAGCAGAACTCATGAATATGGTTGTATATGTCACTTTCGCTTCGCTTCTTATTGTTTAGCTGCCTTCTCAATTATATAATGCATGTTTTCTTCAGCGCTTTTTTGAGGTCTTCCTGGTTTTCTATGTACTGCGTGATTACGTGGGAGGCGTGATGATGTCACGAAACTCCCCCACGGCGTTGAAGCTCATCTCCATTACAGTAAATGGAGAAAAACTGCTTCCAGTTATGACCATTACGCGTAGAATTTCGATATAAAACCTGCCCAACTTTTGTAAGGAAGCTGTAAGGAATGAACCTGCCAAATTTCAGCCTTCCACCCACACGGGAAGTTGGAGAATTAGTGATGAGTGAGTGAGTGAGTGAGGGCTTTGCCTTTTATTAGTATAGATATATAATATATATAGTACAGTACCTGCCAAATAATACAAAGAGTACACCGCATGTGTTTCGCCCTAATTGGGGCTCATCAGGTGTGCACACCTAAGCTTCCTCTTACGGCGGTTGGACATTGGACATCAATATTACGCCACAAAGGCTGCTTCGTTTATTTTGCAGGATTAATATTTGCATTATGGTCAACTAATGTGAAACTAAAATGAATAATATACTGTAATGTCAAATTGTACTGCATGCACAGTTCCAATCTGCGGGTGTGTGCGTATTGAAAGGCTACGTCATCACACACTTTACGGCGCTGCCCAATCTGTTTAACGCCTGCGTGAATGCTTGAAGGCGGTCTCCGCCGACTGTGGAGGTCACGTGTTTCCGCTTACTGTGGAGCTCCACAGTGGCTGCAGCCAGGTGCTCTTGCCATTTCCTGCCAACCGTTTCCTGTTCCCATCATGCACCATTCTATAAAAATGCCATTTTATCAATGCTACATTGTCATCTGTTACAAAACATGTACTTTTGGTCAACCTTTTGCATCTCTTGCTTTCATTTGTCCGCAGGACAATATACGGGGACGGTCCCCAAACCTGTACCTTGTGAAGATTCCTTTTTGTTTGTGGTATTTCTTCCACAATGCGTGTACAGAATATCAGGGTTACCCTAAAATGTAGCTCAGAGAAAGCCCATGTTAAAGTAATGAGTTTTTAGCAGTTTATTAAAGTGCTCCACTGTATTCGCCTGGTGAATTTCTATCAGTAAACTCGAATTCCAGATTTTAGGTGCATAACAGCAGAAGGCCACCTGCCCGCCTCACCACTTCTGTTAAGTTTAGCTCTTGGAATTCTAAGCAGACTCTCATTTGAAGATCTAAGGTTACGATTTGGAGTGTAAGGTGACAGACATTCTGAGATACAGGATGGAGTAGATTATTTAAGACTTTGTAAACCATCAGCAGGATTTTAAAGTCAATTCTAAATGGCACAGGTAACCTGTGTAGTGACATGAAGGAACCTGAATTAGTGCAGGAGTTGGAAAAGTACCAGCTAGATGATCACCTGCTTGTCTCTTCTTACCACACCCATAAACCTTCTCTTAGGCCTTTCTCTCAGCTGGAAGCTCCAACCTTAGCATCCTTCTAACCAATATACTCAGCATCTCTCCTCCTCACATGTCCAAACCAACGCAATCTCGCCTCTCTGTTTTTGTCGCCCAACCATCCAAATTGAGCTGACCCTCTAATGTCCTCAGTTCTAATCCTGTTCATCCTCATCACACCCAATGCAAATCTTAGCATCTTTAACTCTGCCACCTCCAGCTCTGTCTCCTGTGCCACCATCTCCAGCCCATATCACATAGCTGGTCTCACTACTGTCCTGTAGCACTTGCCTTTCATTCTTGCTGTCACAAAGCACTCCAGCCACTCCACCCTACCTACACTCTCTTCTTCACTTCTCTTCCACAATCCACATTACCCTGAACTGTTGATCCCAAGTATTTAAACTCCATCACCTTCACCAACTCCACTCCCTGCATCCTCACCATTTCACTGACCTCCCTGTCATTCACATACACATTCTGTTTTGGTGGTCCTACTGACCTTCATTCCTCTCCTCTCATATCTCTATCTCTCCAGGGTCTCCTCAACCTGCTCCCTGCCCTCGGTACAGATCACAAAGTCAAACAGCTGCAAAGATCACAGTCCACGGGGACTCCTGTATCTCCTCTGTCAACCTGTCCTTCAACATTGCAAATAAGAAAGGGCTCAGAGCCAAACTCTGATGTAATCCCACCTCCGTCACTCCCCTCGTACATATCCTGTACAACTCTTACATACTTCTCTGCCACTCCCGACATCCTCATACAATATCACAGCTCCTTTCGAGGCCCCCTGTCATACACTTTCTCCAGGTCCACAAAGACGCAGTGCAACTCCTTCTGGCCTTCTCTTTACTTTTCCATCAAGACCCTCAGAGTAAACGTCTCATCTGTGGTTATCTTTCCTGAGATGAAACCATCCTGCTGCTCACTAATCATCACCTCCCTTCTTAACAGAGCCTCCACTGCTCTTTCCCATGACTTCTTATGTCCAAATTCCAGCTCATCTTAACATGCAATATCCTGGCATTCAAAAGCAAAATTTTCAATCCACATCACACGCCACCACTTCCACAAATGAGGGAAGCATGTCAAGATGTTAAGAAGAAAACATTAAACAGCTTGAATCCACTCTCAAACATATCCTTTTGACTTCACTTTTAAAAGACTTGCACTTGAGAAATTGTATTGGCCTGCCTCCAGTACCAGTTAAAAACAGCCCTGAAAACCAACCATGTTTTCATATAGCGCCTTTCAAATTATCTATCTATCTATCTATCTATCTATCTATCTATCTATCTATCTATCTATCTATCTATCTATCTATCTATCATGAACACCAATAGCAAGGCACTGTATAACAGAAGACACTAAATACACTGATAAAGTGTCACATTCTGTCACCAACAGTGACAATCTGTGAGCTGAGTTGGTCACTGCACTAGCCATTGATTTTAATACAGAAAAATGAAACAAATGATAACAAAAATAATAATAAGGTCGCAGATTCAAAGCTAGGCATTTACTTTGCATCACCAGTGAGTCAGTACGCCTACTAGTCCTCACAGTATAGAAATGCAGGAAGAACTGGTGTTCACAAAAGAAAGGCACTATATAAAGTCACAAAGTGTCATATTCAGTCATCAAAAGAGTGACTCCCTATGAGCTGAGGAAGTTGTTGGAACAGATGACCCTCACAGAATTGAAATATGGAAAGAAGTAGCCGTTATTCATAATGGACGGCGCTATATAAAATCATATGGCACTAAACTCAGTCTTCACCATTGAGTTCCTTTGCCACTCAGACAGCCACTGTGACTGTTATGCCACCTTGTGGACAAAATGGTGTTCATAATAGAAATCCCTGGGCTTATGAATCCTCCAGTGGCTCAAAAGAGCCCTCACAACCGCCAGGCCTTACAATGTGGTGTGGTATGTGAATGTGATTTGGAGGTCACTTTGGATATTATATGAAATAAACACAAACACAATAAAGATGAGCCCAAGATCAGATTTCATGCCAGAAGTAAACATTTATTTCAGAATTGAAAGGCTGTAGAGGTCAGCAGAGGGGCAAAGGGGGCTTGTGACGTGCAAAACAGAGTGGACATCAGCAGACCTCCAGTTGTCCGTCCATGGATTCAACAGGCTCCATTTTGTACAGCATACATCGGACTATTTGAGGTTCTGTAAAGGAAAGACATGAAAAGAACAAAAGCAGTGAGCCAAGATGTCCACTCCGTGACGCTTCCTTCATTCCACTCACAGGAGACTTTAAGAGCCGCACTCAGCTCCACCTGCGCAGCGGAAGCAAGTATGGGACAGCAACTCCTGTGGTGGTCCTGGATCAGGTGACCACCGTCCACTCAGTACGACAGCTTAGTTAATAAAAGGAGCACATTGTTTACAGGGAGTCAATATGTAGAATATTATGGGCTATCTGTACTATTTCTGTCAAATTATGTCAGACAAGTGCTGACTGACATTGTCCTCTCATGATGAATGAGGACAGAAATGACTAATAATTATTTAAAAGCTCAGATGACCTGAAACACACCTGGCATGCCGGACCACCGTGCCAATTACATGACCTGCCTGTGATCCGAGTGTAAAAAAATATAGGAAGGCCATGTGCCTTAAGGCAAACTTCTTCTCTACACACCCTGAAAGGCGCTATATAGAAGTCCTAAACCTGCCTATTCACTCCCAGTCACAGATCTTCTGACCGTTGTTTGTGACACTTTGTGGAATTATGGAAACAACTGAAAGGGACCTCAAGACGGTCTGACGAATAGAAAAGTTACGTAGGGAACAGAAATAGAAGGGTAGGAGGAAGGAGAGCAGGGGTTCAAAATAGAGAAAAAGAATAAATAATTAAAATATCACAGTCATCCTCCGCAATGTGAAGGCCAGCTGCTCTTGTGTGACGTGTGTTGTGACGAGTACCAAGTTCAGTGACAATGTGACACATGTGTGCCATTCAGAACGCACTCTGAGGTGCCATCATTAGTGAGTAGAATTACCTGAACTGTGAAGTTACATCTTCTTCACCTCCAATGCCTGCCTGACCTCGAGACCCCCACACTGCTCACCTGAAGACCATCGTGGCCCACTGAGTGAGATTTGCTGGTCTCAACTTAACACACAGACCTGCAGGTGACGGAGTTTGCACTTTTGTCCACAGATGCTGAGTAAAGTCACACACCGATAATGTCAGCCGCACTGAAGGTGACAGTAACATTACTGCTCTTCAGAGGGGATGTCACACCTGGAAACTGCAGCTGCTGATCTCGTCACCTGAGGATATCGGATTACTAGAAATTACAGGGCTGTCACATTACATGACTTCTAGTCGGAGGGGACATCAAACTTTACATCTGTAGTTGTCGATCTCGTCACCGGAATGTATCAAGTTACTGTACGTGACTAGAAATCACAGGACATGTGACATTACAGGACTTCTAGTCAGAGAGGACATCAAACTTGATGGCTGTGGTTGCTGATCTCATCGCCTGACTAAACCAGTTTATAAAGCTAGAAACCGCAGGACATGTCATATTAAGTCAATGTCACATTAAACAGCTTTACATAGAGGGGATGTCAAACTTGATGTCTGCGTTTGTCAATCTCATCACCTGATATGATGAGAACTTGTTTGTGACGTCACCCTACACGACTGACAGTCACAGGGGATGTCAAACTTCCCGACTGTCTTGCTGATCTCTTTGCCTGCGTATGTCAAATTACACAACTAGAAATCGCTGGGGATGTCAACTTACTTGACTCTGTGATGACAGGCCAGCACAGTGTCACATTTACACACTGCCACATGGCCTTCATGTTTTATGACAGCCAGTAACGTGCTGCCTGTTTAGCTGTTGCCCGTGTTCAGGGTTGACAGGTGTGGTGACTTCAGCCACCATATCTCCCCTTTGTTTAACTTTGTCGATTTTTCTCTTGGTATTTAAAAAATGAGACATCAGACAGACGAGTCCTTCTTCTCTATGCAGGGTCCAAAACTCCCCTGCTCCTTTTTGCTCATCGTACCATTTAAGGAATTGTACTTCCTGCTTGGCACTCATTGGCTGTCAGTGTTACTGCACACAGGCTCCGCCCCAATAATTTAAGGCCATATAACCTGTTGAAGGCTACGAGTCACAAAATGGTTGTACTGAGAAGCTAAGGGTGTCAGACGACATGACTGCAGATCAGAGGGCCACACTGTGACGGCCCCCCAACTCGATGACATTATGTAAATGAAGTCTGCAACTGAAAATAGCTGGAAAAGTCTTGTTATGTGACACAGCTTTAGAATGACATGCTCCGGTGACGAGATCACCAACAGCAGTGACCAGCTTGAACATCCCCTCCAGTGTGAAGTCGTATGATGTGACATCAACAAGCCCCCTCTAATGTCACCCTCCCATAGCCTCCCAGTAAAAGGGGTTCTCTCATAGACAGAAAGTTCTTGATGGCGGTGCAGATTGAAGAAGAGAGGCCTGACAGACACAAACACAGAGAGAAGAATCAGAAAAGGGAAGAATTTAAGGATTAACAGCAGAAACGCACTGCAGACCACCGGCTAATCCGCTCCCCCCCAAACACACAGCAGCCTGGCCCTTCACTACACCGGAGTCTGATGATTTGTAAGACTCGAATAAAGAAAGAGGATTACCAGAAGTTTACAGGGAGAGAGTTTGGAGACTTTTAGTGAGAGGCTGACATTACTGTGTTTAACATTGGAGTTCACTTTGAAAAGGCGCTATATAAACTGTGAGCTACTGTGATGTGTCCTTGTGTGTTCCTCAGTGAGTACGTTTATCAGCAGTGACACATTGTTGAAATATGGAAATTAAAGAGCTGTAACTGGAGACTATCTCAGGTTGGAAGTCACCTTTGAAAGGCGCTATATAAAGTTAAAACAATGTCTGTACAGTCACCATCACTGTGGGGTCCCGAGTGACTCAATTCACCTGCCAGAGCTCACAGGATACAAGTGACCTGTTTTACCTACAGAGTGGCTCAGGATGATTGTCACTTTAAAAAGTCACCTCATGTCATTTTCAGACCTGGAGAGCATCCCAGTAGCACTAAGGCAGGACTCCAGTCCATCACTGGGCCCACTCACAATCATAATTGGGGCAGTTGGGAATCGTCAAGCAAACTAACCTAACCCATGCAGACAGAGTGAAAACGTGTCACCTCTACATGACAACACATGAACTTAGGATCTGAGCCTGATATTTAGGGTCCATGAGTCAGCAGCACTAATCACTGTGCCGCCATGCCACCAAACTTTAAAAAAAGGCATTATATAAAACAATAAGCTTCAATCCACGTCATAGAGTCTCTCTGTGATCCTTTGTGAGTCACTTCATCTCCAAGGAAACATTTCTGTTTTATGAAAATCCGACTTAAAATGGAATTCACTGTGAAAAGGCGCTATATAAGTCATCAGCTTGACCTTCCACTCTCATCACCCATGGACTGTCTGTGTAGATCTGAATGAGCCATTAAACTGTGGGGCCTGCAATTAAGAATTCAAACTGTTGTGTTTTATCTGCATTAAGATGGACTGAATTATCGAAAGGCGCTATATAAGTCATAGGTGTGTTTATGTACTTCTTGTCATTGGCTGACTTGTGTGAACTTGTGCAAGTCCCTTCACTGCTGTGGCCCATAATGTATTTAAAGTGCTGTGTTTTAACTGTATTTGTGCCTTTCGATGGACTTCATCATGCAAGGGCGCTATATAAAAATCACAGAATGGTCTTCTTCAGCTGCTGTAGGTCTGGCCATTGCTGGCACACACAGGTGGGCTGTTCAGTGAGCATCTAACAGACTTCAGTTTCTCACTGAAAAATGGAGAGCAGAAGGTCAGGAGGACATTGGCACCGAGTGCTGAAGGAGACAACCTGAGAAGACCCTTACCTGAACTACGTCTGCCCCGCTTTTCAAGACTGTGGAAGAAAGCAAATGAAACCCGCCATTGAATACTCCATGAAACATCAAAAAAAAAAAAAACTTAAATCTTCATTCATTTTCATAAATAAGAATTTAGGAGGACGTCTTAGTAAGAATCTGTCATCATATGAGTCATCACGTCACACAAAAAACATTAGTTAATGTCATCGTCACATACAATATGTGCTGCTCTGATGGGCTATGAAGGCACAAACTCCTCAGTGGGCTCTTCTCCAGCAACCCTTCTGTGATCCCGATGGGCTGACATTCCCTCCTGGAGATCACAGTGAGCAGGTGGACAAGGTGGCCAACAAAAAGAAAAGGTGAAGAAGGGCAACAACATCAGTGGCACGGTGGGGCAGTGCCTATCACTACTGCCTCAAAGACGCCACGTCCAGAGCTTGAACCCTACTCTGGGTTGTCATCAGACTGGGTTTGTCAACAGGCTTTACTCTCACATCTCAAAGATTGTTAGTGGACATCACTAAAATGGACCTGTGTGTGTGTGAGAAAATGTAGTCTGCACTGGAGTAGCACACCCTGCACCATGGAGTCCACACCTTGTCCCCAATCTGGAGTGACCCTGATCTGAGTAAGTCAGTTGGAAAATGGACATGTGGATGGACCCTCCTGATAGATAGATAGATAGATAGATAGATAGCATTGTTGGCAGGAATATCTATCTATCTATCTATCTATCTATCTATCTATCTATCTATCTATCTATCTATCTATCTATCTATCTATCTATCTATCTATTATATAGTGCCTTTCCTATCTATCTATCTATCTATCTATCTATCTATCTATCTATCTATCTATCTATCTATCTATCTATCTATCTATCTATCTATGTAGAGCCTTTCATCCATGTAAAGAGAGAGGAAAAACAGATTATCAGTAACAAAACACACAGAAGTACAAATTGGTGTTGACGTTGAAAACATGCCTTGAATTCATTGCACTAAACTTTCTAAAAGCCAATTTTCTTAATCATTTTTATTCACTTTTCACAAACCTGGCGACTGTGGGAAAAACACAAACTGACTAAGCAGGAATCTCACCTGAGAGGCAAATGAAGGTGACGCACAGCAGCAGGAGGCGCATGGCAGACATCTCAACTTGTCTCATTGGTGTGTGTGTGTGTCAGACTCGGATTGGCTGCCCAACACGCTGGTGCCCTCATTTTACAGGGTGGCACATCTGGGTAACAAATTAAAAAAAAAAACTTGGCAGGCATGATTCTTCTGACTACTGAAAATTCAAAACTGTTTTAAATTAAGAAAGGCCTTGGAGATACACACGTCACTTGTGCCAACTTATCACTTTATTTAGTGTCGTTTGTTATACAGTGCCAGTAGATGGATAGACAGATAGATGAATACCCCTGTATTAATGACTTGGCTGATGCTCTAAAACTTGTCGCCATTCTCCCCCCTTTGGCCCCTCATGAACTCACAGCTGAGGGTCTTGTGTCCAGGACTGTGACTTTTCTGAATGGTCTGACCCTCAATACGTTCTTGAGAGTCCAGTGATGACCCTGCCAGGTGACAGACAGACATGTTGCTCCGTCCTACCAAATCCTTCTCATGCCTGACGGTATCCCACTTGGCCATCAGTAATGGATGCTGACTGCTTTACTG
Organism: Polypterus senegalus; assembly: GCF_016835505.1. Classification (NCBI taxonomy): domain Eukaryota; kingdom Metazoa; phylum Chordata; class Cladistia; order Polypteriformes; family Polypteridae; genus Polypterus; species Polypterus senegalus. The sequence continues at coordinate 7,932,527 of NC_053166.1, forward strand.
ATCTTCTCTCTTTCTGCCCAGCTTTGCTCTGATCAGTATTTCATGTCTTAATAACTCTTATTATCCTCATCTCATTATGTTGTTGTATTTTTAAATGTACTTTGCTGGTTTTCATGTCACCTGTCACTCATGTCAGGGTCAACACTTCTGCTTCTGATTTCAGTTAAGCTGCCTTATCATTGTTTGCCTTATGCTGGTGTTGACTTACTTGAATCTTTTCCTTATGTTAAAGTTTTCTTCTTCTTATTCTTATTGAGAACGGATGGGGGGGGGGTCTTGTGAATTCTGAATTTTTCGCAGGCCCTTTTCTTGCATTGTTTAAACAGACCCCAATGACTCCTGTCCTCAAGATGGCCCCTCTCAGCCCCTCTCAACCAAGTCTGCTTGACTCTAATCAGTCGGCCTTAATGGACGGCCATTCCACCGAGACGGCTCTGCTTACTGTTGTTGAAGTGTTACGGTGGGCCAGTAGCTACAGTGCTGTGTCTGTCATTCTCCCCAGAGGACCACACGGTGTCAGCTGGAATTTCTTCATGTCTCTCTGATGTTGCAACATGACGGACTGTCTTGTTATACCAGTTCACCAGTCTATTCTCTGTCAGATTGGCTCACAACCACAAATGCCTGCTAAGTGAGTACACAACCTTAGAGTCGCGATTGATGATCAGCTGTCCTTCACGGACCACCTTACTATGGTCTGTCCGTCTTGCAGATCTTCTCTGTTCAACATCCACAGGATCAGACCGTATGTGACAGAGTATGCAGCACAAGTCCTGGTCCAGGCTTTGGCCTTGTCACTTCTGGACTGCTGTGACCTCTCAGATAGCAGAAGTGACAGCAGATGATTCAAAAATGCAGCAGCATGTCTGGTGTTCAACCAGAAGAGGTTACCAGTCAGAGCCATTAATTGTGTAAAATATAAACTAGAAGAGAGGATTAGGAAGGGAGAAAGTACTTTTTTGCAGCATGGTGAACGAGACACTTCACTTGCCACAGAGTCACATTATCGAATAATTCAAATAGTTTTGTACAAATGAGTTGTGATTTGGATAAAGATGCCAGTCCAATAAATAAATGTAAATGTTGATGATTTAATAAGCTTAACTCTGAGCAGTCAGGGTGCGGTTTTCCTGTCGCGAATGCAAATCCCACCGCTGACACACAGGAGCTCACGCTGCTGCAGACTGGAGGTTCACAGTTTTTGTTACACCAGAGCCATCACAGTGTGGCATCTGATCACCAAACCCAGTATTATGAACTCATTGAACTGAAGGTGGGCATGATCTTGGATCTTACTTTCTGCTAATAGTGGTCTCCCAGCCTGATTTTGGATATTAGCAGAGCTTTTATTCAAAGCAAATGATTAGTTAAAGCAGACGATTGCAGATGAAAATCACATCTGGATAAAAACAGGCCATTCAGGCCAGCAAAGCTCACCAGTCCCATCTACGTAATTCTCCTAAACAACTTCAAGTTGAGTTCTGAAAATGTCCTACTGTCCACCATACTACTTGGTCACAGGGGTCAGTGCTGGGGCTGCTGCTATTTTTATTAAATATAAATGATTTGGATAGGAGTGGCACAGTGGGTAGTGCTGATGCCTCACAGTAAGGAAACCTGGGTTCGCTTCCCAAGTCCTCCCTGTGTGGAGTTTTGCATGTTCTCCCAGTGTCTGCGTGAGTTGCTCCGGTTCCTCCCACAGTCCAAAGACATGCAGGTTAAGGTGGACTGGCGATCCTAAATTGTGCTTGGTGTGTGTGTGCGTGTCCTGCGGTGGGTTGGCACCCTGCCTGGGATTGGTTCCTGCCTTGTGTCCTATGTTGTCTAGGATTGGCTCCAGCAGAGCCCCGTGACCCTGTGATCAGATTTAGCGGGTTGGATAATAGATGGATGGATCTGGATAGGAATATAAATAACAAGCTGGTTATGTTAGCAGATGATGCCAAGACAGGCGGACTGACAGATTAGTACGAATCCATTGAATCATCACAGAGGGCATTGGAGATCAAGCAGGGTTGGGCACATTTGTGGACAATGAAGCTGAATGTCAGCAAATGTAAAGAATTACACACAGAAAATACAAATGTGAGGCTTGAATACACAACTGGAGGTCTGAAATTCGAGAGTCCACCTCATGAGAAGGATTTAGGAGTCGTAGTGGACTTGACACGATTCAGCTGGCAGACAGCATACAGAAGTCATTAAGAGGCAAACATACTGTATGAGTATATATCTCCCTGACGTGTGGAGTATCCCTGTGAAGAAGTTTTTCTGTTTTCAAGATGTCTGCATGTGCTTCCTGTTGCTCGCCGTCACAAACTTTTGCCTCTCAGGCGAGTGACGGGCTAACGCAGTTCATATCATACTTGTAATAGCCAAGTTAGTGACAAATAAATGACATTAAAGCAACCTATTGAGGATGAATATGACATGAAATTAGAACAGGAGTGATTTCTGACAGACGGGTATCAGACGGAAATTCTCAGTATTTTATAAGAGTGCAGATGCAAAGACTAACATTGTGAAGCTGGACTTTGGTGGAGCTAATTTTGAGCAGATGTGGCAAAGTCTAAGTAGGGTAGACTGGGATAAGCTTTTAAGTGTGGAGACAGTCGAGGAGCAGTGGAACAGGTTTAAAAATGTAATGCAGGACAGATACATACAGTACCTAAGTGTGGAATTAATAGGAAACTAAGAAAAACTCCATGGTGGATTAATAAAGATTTAAAATGCAAAGGAAAAAACTGCTGTATAAGGCATATAAGACTAATTACTGCAAAGAGAATCGTAGAACGTATGAGAACATGAGGGCAACCATCAAGAAGAATATCAGGGAGGCTAAAAGACAGTTGGAGAGGAATAGAGCAGATAAGGCGACAGACGAGCCTAAGAGATTCTTTAAATAGTAAGAGAAGTGGAGCTCAAGTGCATCAGGAATAGTAACGGGAATTAAAAGACACAGACATTGAAACAGCAGATGACCTAAACTTACATTTTTCTGAGGTGTTCACAAGTGGATAACCTCAGAGCAGTAACAGGGACTACTAAGGAGGTACTGAGGGATTTGGAAATTAAAGAGAGAGAAGTGCTGCTCAGATTAAATAAGATGAAATCAAACAAATCACCAGGCCCAGATAATATTTATCCTCGTGTTCTTAAGGAGGCCAGTGAGTTCAGATATAAACCCTTGACATATATTTATAGGAAGACACTGCGCACTGTAGAGATTCTGAGGGACTGGAAAATGTCAAATATCATCCCATTATATAAAAAGGGTGACAGGGCAGATCAGAGCAACTATAGGCCAGTAAGCTTAACGTGCATCACAGGAGAATTATAGGAAGGAATTATTAAGGATAAGATTGAGCAACACATGGCAAGGACAAGAGTTATTCTGAACAGTCAGCATGGGGTCAGAAGAGGGAGGTCGTGTTTTACTAACATGCTGGAATTCTATGAGGAGGCAACAAAAGGATACAAGCAGAGTGGAGCAGATGAGATTATTGATCTGGACTTTCAGAAAGCATTTGATGAGGTGCCACATGAGAGGTTGGGCATCAAGTTAAAAGAAGCGGGAGTTCAGGATGATGTTTTTAGATGGGTGCAGAATTGGCTCAGACACAGGAAGCAGAGGATGACGGTGTGAGGAACCTCATCAGAACTGGCCGATGTTAAGAGTGGTGACCAGCAGGGGGCAGTGCTAGGGCAGCTGCTATTTTTAATATATATAAATGATTTAGATAGGAATATAAGGAACAAGCTGGTTAAGTTTGGAGATGATACCAAGATAGGTGGATTAGCAGATAATTTGGAATCCGTTATATCATCACAGAAGGACTTGGACAGCAGACAGAATTGGGCAGATTTGTGGCAGATGAAATTTAATGTCATTAAATGTAAAGAATTACACATAGGAAGTAAAATTATTAGGTTTGAATACACAATGGGTGGCCGGAAAATCGAGAGTCCACCTTATGAGGAGGATTTAGGAGTCATAGTGGACTCTAAGCTATCGACTTCCTGACAGTGTTGAGAAGCCATTAAGAAGGCTAACAGAATGTCAGGTTATATAGCGCCTTGATGTGTGGAGTACAAGTCACAAGAGGTTCTGCTCAACCTTTATAACACACTGGTGAGGCCTCATCTGGAGTCCTGGGTGCAGTTTTGGTTTCCAGGCTACAAAAAGGACATAGCAGCACTAGAAAAAGTCCAGAGAAGAGCGACTAGGCTGATTCAGGGCTACAGGGGATGAGTTATGAGGACAGATTAAAAGAGCTGAGCCTTTACAGTTTAAGCAAAAAAAGACTAAGAGGTGACCTGAGTGAAGTGTTTAAAATTATGAAGTGAATCAGTCCAGTGGATCGAGACTGTTATTTTAAAATGAGTTCATCAAGAACACGGGCACACAGTTGGAAACTTATTAAGGGTAAATTTCGCACAAACATTAGGAAGTTTTTCTTTACACAAAGAATGATAGACACTTGGAATAAGAGAGCAAGTAGTGTGGTGGACAGTAAGACGTTAGGGACTTTCAAAACTCAACTTGATGTTTTCTTGGAAGAAATAAGTGGACAGGACTGGTGAGCTTTGTTGGGCTGAATGGCCTGATCTCGTCTAGAATGTTCTAATGTTCTAATATCAGCGAGAGTGAATGGGAGGGTCTACGGGACTGTAGTGAAGCCAGCTGTGTTAGGTGGGCTGGAGACGGTGGCACAGGAGACACAGCTGGAGGTGGCACAGTTAAAGATGCTAAGATTGGCATTGGGTGTGATGAGGATGGACAGGATTAGAAATGAGGACATTAGAGGGTGAGCTCAAGTTGGACGGTTGGGAGACAAAGTCAGAGAGGTGAGATTGCGTTGGTTTGGACCTGAGCAGAGGAGAGATGGGTGGTAAGGACAGAGCTGCCAGAGAAGAGGAGAAGAGGAAGGCCTAAGAGAAGGTTTATGGATGTGTTGAGAGAGGACATGCAGGTGATGGGTGTGACAGAGGGAGACGATGAGGACAGAAAGATATGAAAGAAGATGATCCGCTGTGACGACCTCTAATGGGAGCAGCCAAAAGAATAAGAAGAAGAAGAGTCTGGATGAGAACAAGCTATTCAACACAACAAAGCTCGCCAGTCCTGTTCTCTTAATTCTTTTAAAATAACATCAAGTCGAGTTTTGATGTCACTAACAGCATCGTCTCTTTCCTCACCTGCTGTGCCAGGAAGATGTGAAGTGAGGGCAAATGACTCGGCCCCTTCCAGTCAGTTGTCAGGTGCTGACAGGCTTAGATGATCGCTGTAAAAGTCCAAAAGTAACCAGTGGGTACTCGGTCACCTCCTTGACCAGAGTCCTTCTTGGCTGTGGAAGTTAAAGGTTGATCACGGGAGGAGTTTGGAGAGGAGTTTAGATTGTTGTTTCTCATTGGCTGAGCTTTCAAAGTAGCAACTTCCTTTTAATATGTGACATTCTTTATGGAAACAGTAGGATTTCAGCAGTGACATGAAGTTTATTGGATTAACAGAAAATATGAAATATGCATCATAACAAAATAGACAGGTGCATAAATGTGGGCACCCAACAGAGATATGACATCAATACTTAGTTGAACCTCCTTTTGCTCCTTTTGGCCTCTAGATGTTGTTCTCCTACAGCCTTTGATGAGTGTCTGGATTCTGGATGGAGGTATTTTTGACCAATTCTTCATACCAAATCTCTCCAGTTTAGTTACATTTGATGGCTCCCCTCCCGATCCTGGACAGCCTGCTTCAAATCACCCATAGATTTTCGATGATATTCAAGTCAGGGGACTGTGACGGCTATTCCAGAACATTGTACTTCTCCCTCTGCATGAATGCCTTTGTAGATTTCGAACTGTGTTTTGGGTCCTTGTCTTGTTGGAATATCCAACCCCTGCTTAAGTAACTTCAACTTTGTGACTGATGCTTGAACATTATCCTGAAGGATTTGTTGATATTGGGTTGAATTCCTCCGACCCTCGACTTTAACAAAGGCCCCAGTCCCTGAACTGGCCACACAGCCCCACAGCATGATGGCACCTCCACCAAATCTGACAGGAGGTAGCTGGTGTTTTTCTTGGACTGCGGTGTTCTTCTTCTGCCATGCAAAGTGCTTTTTGTTCTGACCAAATAACTCAATTTGGGTCTCATCAGTCCAAAGCACTTTGTTCCCAAATGAATCTGGCTTGTCTAAATGAGCATTTGATACAACAAGTGACTCTGTTTGTGGTGCGAGTGCAGAAAGGGCTTCTTTCTCATCGCCCTGCCATACAGATGTTCTTTGTGTACATTGCGCTGAATTGTAGAACGATGTACAGATACACCATCTGCAGCGAGATGTTCTTGCAGGTCTTTGGAGGTGATCTGTGGTTGTCTGTCACCATTCTCACAATCCTGCCTCTGCATATGCCGTTCCTGTATTTTTTTTGGCCTGCCAGTTGGTTTAACAGTAACTGTGCCTGTGGCCTTCCATTTCCTGATTCCATTCCTCACAGTTGAAACTGACAGTTTAAACCTCTGAGATGGCTTTTTGTAGCCTTCACCTAAACCAAGAGACTCAACAATCTTTGTTTTCAGATCTTTGGAGAGTTGCTTTGAGGATCCCATGCTGTCTGTCACTCTTCAGAGGAGAGTCAAAGGGAAGGAAGCACAACTTGTAATTGACCACCTGAAATACCTTTGACCACTCATGATTGGACACTCCTGTCTGTGAAGTTCAAGGCTTAATGAGCTCATCCAACCAAGTAATCAGCATTGAGCAGTGACAGGCATTCAAATCAGCACAATGACAAGGGGACCCACATTTGTGCACAGCCAGTTTTTCACGTTTGATTTAATTTTCATAAAACTAAATACTGCGTCACTAAAAATCTTTGTTCAGAAAACACCGCAGTTCTCAGATGTTCCTAGGAAATGACAGACACATCACTGTTATCTGTTGTGTTGAAAGGAGAGTCAATTATTATACAGGCTGAGAGGGGGTCCCAAACATTTTCATATGACTGTATCATCTTTATATTTAAAATCAGCGAAAAGAGATTCACTGCACTCCAAGAAACGTGTGTTAATAAGCTCACCTTCGGTAAAAGGTCTGCGGCTCTTTACAGCGTTCCACGCTATTTCATGTGAGGCTTCTGTAATGCAATCTCTCTCTTTTACTTTGCATCGTAGTAAATTTTGTAGGCCGTCTAGAAGTGAGCGGCTTTTATCCTTTCATAAATTGGTCTGAGGTGGATATCATTTTCTAAAGGCTGCATGACATCTTTCATGGTGATGTTGGATATTAACTCGTTTTTGGTAACGCTATACTTCTCTGACAAAGCAGACATTGAGGTTTATTGTTTATTTCAGTTGTAGTGGTCCGGTGCACACCATCAAGAAGACGGGGATTTATTTACTTTTATGGTGGAGATTCCAGGGATGCCCCCAGGCTTGGCCCGACCCGCACACACTCACAAACAGAGACAACAACAAAGCAATCTGGTTATCAAACAGCAATTAATGAATGTAATGAAAACAACAATACCAGCCCTGTACCCCTTATGGTGATATTACATTAAATACACAAAGCACACACAAAACACACACAGCGGACAACGGATGAAATGAAATGATGAAGATACTGTAGATAGTCCAGAGATCCGCACGTTGAATGGGAATGTAAAGACAGTTTACCGCTAGTTCCTGAAATGGTGAAGACGGGTGGACGGGCTCAGGAGCGCTCCTTTCTTTGCAGGATGGCCATGAGTCCACTTACAGTCCTCATGTACACAGGCAAATGGCAGACAATCCAGACCCCAACAACGAAACAATCAGGGACATAATGATTAAGTACAGATACTAGCAGGCAGGCAGGAACTTGAAACACAGATTACAATAAACATCTCTCCCTTTCTGTTGGTCACCGGCCCCTTTTTAAAAGCCACACTAACCTCCTTTGACCCCAACAGCCCCTGCACCCTCAGCAGGCCACCAATCAGAGCCGCTGCAGGGCCTGCTGGGAGTTGCAGTTTTAACTGATAGTAGCACCGCTACACATACTTTGTTAAATGTTCTATGCTCGTTTGAAATTTTGTGTTTTGCCATTTTCTTGTCGTTTTCAGCCATAGCTCTCTAAACGTTTTGTCTACTTCGCGTTGTGATACAGAAAGAATCTTCGCATGAACTGAAAAATATATATATTGTGATGGACGGCCGGCAGCTCATCCCAGCCGACACATCCAAGACGCTAGATGGCGTCTTCACTGCAGCATGGAGGTGCCCCGGATTCCTGCAGGACACCATGGGAGATGAAGTTCGGCTTCACAGCCCTGCTGGGTGCCGTGGGTACCATCATGTGACGCTGCAAGGAGACGAGGGGATTTTTATTTTCCCTGTAGCCCGGAAGTAATCCCAAGTCATGGGGATGGAAGAGCAGAAGTACTTCCGGGCTGAAGAAAAATAAGAGACTTCATCTGACCCAGAAGTGCTATGGAATCACATGGACGGAAGGACAGAAGCACTTCCGGGTCAAGGACTATTTAAAGGACTATGGGAAACCCAGCAAGCTGAGCCGGAGTTGATGTGTGAGGAGCTGCTGGAAGTGGCGGATTTGGATTATTGTGATTATTAATTAATGATTTGTTCATTGGGGTGATTGAGGTGCACTGTGGCACAATCTATATTTAAGAAAATAATTTAAAATATTTCTAGTGCTTTTACTTGGTGTCGTTGACATTTGTCTGTGAGTTTTGAGGAGCGACAGCGCCCTCTAGTGTCACAATATGTATAAAAAATATTTTTTAAAAACCACGCTTAAGTTAAAAAGTGCATTAAAAAGTAAAAAACAAGTCTCTCGTACATCACTCGTAAAATAAAAGGTGGTTGCTGTTGCAAAGATTTTAAGAAGTGCTTTATGAATGTTGATTGATGAAAAGCGTCCATGATTTTATTTTACGAGTGATGTACGAGAGACTTGTTTTATACTTTTTAATACACTTTTTAACTTAATATAAGTATAGTTTTTAAAATGTAGTTTTTTTTATATATATTAATTTTCAACTTTTTAGTCTTGGGTTTGTTTTAGTATAATTTTGTAATCAATATTTTAACACTTCCTTTAATACTAATAATAGTCGTTACTAGCACCATCTATTGGTGAAATCTTGAATTGAAAATTTAATTTCATGATTAACATGGATTTATTCATCAATTAGTGAAACTGATTATTGATTGTCATCAGAAGTGAGCAAGTGAGCAAAATTTCAAGTCATTTGGACAATAGGAAGTGGGTTAAATATCGATTACAAGATTTGTACCAGACAACAAACAGGTGAAGTTAAGTATAATAATAATAATAATAATAATAATAATAATAATAATAATAAATAATAAAACTAATTTAAAACACTAGTGCGCCCCCTTTTGAGAGAGAATGGAATGTTCTTGTTTTGAGCAGGAATTTAAATTCTGAAAATGATTAACAGATTTTAATTCATTTCTTACTTCGTGGGGGCCACAGAAAATGCTTTAAGAGCCACATGTGGCCCGTGGGTCGTGTGTTGAGTAGCCCAGCACTAGAAGGTTCTCTGCCGAAATGTGAAGTGGCTGGGATAAGGATCAGCACCTTCAAGTTTGAGGTCCTGGTTCTCTCTTGGAAGAGAATGGATTGCTTTCTCCAGGTGAAGGACAAACAACTGGGCTTAGTGGAGAAGTTCAAGTATCTCTGGATCTTGTTAACAAGTGACAGAAAATGGGATCATGAGATCGACAAGTGGACTGGAGTGGTGGCCACTGTTCTGGGAGTGATGTACCGGTCCGTGATGGTGAACTGGAAGCAGAGTCTAAGGACAAAACTCTTGGTTTACCAGTTGATTCTGCACCCCTGTCCTCACCTCTGGTCATAGACTGTAGCTAACGATCAAAAGAAGGACACAACAAGGACAGAAAGGACTTTTTTTTTTGCTGGGTGGCTTGGGCTGACACAACACAATTGGGTGAGAATGTCAGCCATTGAGGAGAGTGTCAGAGTGGAGTTGCTGCTCATCCAGTTTAAGAGGAACCAGTTGAGGTTTTTTGGACATTTAGAAAGGACATCACCCACTCACTGGGCACAAGCAGAGATCGAGGTCACGCTGGAGGGATGATATCCTTTGGATGGCTTAGGATCTTCTGTTCATAATGTTGTTTACCTACAGCCTCAGTAGAAGCCTCGGGTTCAAAGACAACGCACAACTACGCGCTCCTTCAGGATATGGTCTCCTGGACTAGTAAATGTCCTTAGAGGCTGCTTTGAGTCTACTGACTGGAGTGTTCTGCAGGAACCACATGGAGAGGACATTGAGGGGATTATAAACTGCATCTAAACTGACTGATCTGAATTTCTGTATGGACAATGTTGTCCCTGTTAAAAGATGAACACTGCTTTGCTAATAATAATTACCGGTGATGTTAACAAGAAGAAGAGAGCTTTCAAGAACAAGGCCCAGGCAGAACCGAAAAGTGTACAGAAAGATGTTAAGGTTCGACTAAGAGAGGCCAAGGAGTCAACAACAACAACAATTTTTATACAAAAAGTAGCTCAAAGTGCTTTACATAATGAAGAATAGAAAAATAAAAGACGCAATAAGAAAACAAAATAAGTCAACATTAATTAACATTGAATAAGATTAAGGTCCAATGGCCAGGGTGGACAGAAAAAACAAAAAAAAAAACTCCAGACGGCTGGAGAAAAAAATAAAATCTGTAGGGATTCCAGACCATGAAACTGCCCAGTCCCCACAGGAAGAAAGTAGAATACAAGTTGTGGCAAAATTACATCAGGGAGGTGTGGGAGGGTAAGAAGACCATCACAGGGTATAAGCAAAGAAACAGCCGTACAGCAGAAGACCACAAGGACACAGCGAGGAGTTCAACCTCCTCTACAGCCCGTTTGACTGCCCTGCTCTGGCTTTACCTGTCATAAACTCACTGGACCCCCCTTTAAGGTACTCACCCACCCTACCCCCATGGTGCCAGCATAGATCATCAAGCCCTCTGAACCCACCAGCATAGAAGGTGCTAACAGCCCCCCTGCTATCTGTCTATCTATATCTATCATATAGTGCCTTTCACATCTATCTATCTAATCCTGCCTATTATACTATCTATCTATCTATCTATCTATCCATCTATTACAGGGGTCCTCAATTATGGTCCTGGAAGGCCGCAGTGGCTGCAGGCTTTTGCTCCAACACAATTGCTTAATATGAAGCCCTTATTGCTCAAGTAACACTCCTGCTTCACTTTAGTTGTCTCGCTCATTAAAATTTTGAACGCTTATTGCTTATTTTAGTCTTAAACAGCTCTATTCTTGGTTTTCAATTGTTCCTAATTAACCATAACATGCAAATGACAAAAGGAGACCAGCATTTCTCCATTTGGCTTGTTACCATTGATATCTGTTTGTATTTATCATGCACTAACAAAACACCAAGCGCTTCAAGCAGCGAGAAGTAGTGTGTTAAAGAAGCAATGAAAAAGAAAAGGAAACATTTTGAAAATAACGTAACATGATTGTCAATGTAATTGTTTTGTCACTGTTGTGAGTGATGAGTGTTGCTGCCATATATATTTTATATATATATATATATATATATATATATATATATATATATATTTACACACACACAAACATATATATACATACCTATACACATAAATATACACACACACATATATACATACATATATATATATCTACATATATACACACAAATACATACATATATATATATATATATATATATATATATATATATATATATATATATATATATATATATATATATTGTCAGGGATGGCAGGGGCCATGACCCGGCCGGGACGCCAGGAGGGACCGGAAGAGGGTCAGAGCCCTTCCTGGATCACGTGGGTTAAGCCTTCCGGGTTGCTTTGGGGACCACGGGTCAAGGGCATGGAAGCCTTTCCCTGTAGGAGCCCGTGGTCACCGCCAGGAGGCGCCCCAATGCCTTGGGGACTTGTTTCCCCAGCACTCCTGCCACACCAGGAAGTGTTGGGGGGAAGATTTATAACGCCGCCCGAGAGCAGCCGGGAGGACAGCCGGCACTTCCGCCACGCTGGGGCGGGGCCAACGAAGGAATGCCGGGAACACCAGGTGCTCATCCGGGTCAGCTATAAAAGGGCCGTCTCCCTTCATTCAGAGCTGGAGTCGGGTGGAAGGAGGACGAAGCAGTGGAGAGTGGAGGCGCCCCAAGAAAGGCATTGTGGCCAGGACTTTGTGTTATTTGGGGTTTGTGCACTGAACTGGGTCTTTGTGACCATTATTTGGGGGTCTTTGTGACCAGTATTTGGGGGTCTTTGTGACCAGTATTTGGGGGTCTTTGTGACCAAAGAACTGTAAATAGTGTAAATAAACGTGTGGTGGTTGTGGAAAACAAGATGTCTGCCTGTCTGTGCTCGGGTGCCGTTGACAATATATATATATATATATATATATATATATATATATACACACACACACAGACACATATATAAACATATATATAAATATATATATATATATACACATCTATACACATATATATACAGTTATATATATACATATACACACATACATATATACATATACATATATACACATACTGTATATATACACACACACATATATACATACTGTATATACAACATATACAATATCTACATATATATATATTAGGTGGGACTCGATTAAAAAATTAATCCAATTAATTAGAGGCTGTGTAAGAATTAATCTTGATTAATCGTATGTAATCGACATAAATTTGCCCCAAATCGCAAATGTTTTTTTTAATTTAAAAGGTTTTAGTGGGCTTACAGAATCAAATAATAGACATGGACATGAATATTGTAAACTGAAGCTGTTTTAATTTCTGAAAAAAGCTTTAAACTGCATTTGAATTCAAAACAGAAACAAAAATATCATCCCTGGTTAAAATTGGGCAGACTTAAAAATAAAGTGGTAGTTTAAGTACTTTAAGTACATTTTCAGAATAGTATTGTCTTTAAATAATAATAACCAAAATTTCAACATAAAGTGCAGTTTTTCTTCTTAAAAAATAAGTCAGAAACATAAAAGGTAATTTGACCAGCTTAATCTTTAAACTCTGAGTAACATTAGCCAAAATTATTTTGTACATTAGGCTAAAACAGTGTGATCATTGAACATTTTGTAATTAGATGTATTTAGAATTACTAACGGTCACGGAAGTCCAATGATCCCCAGTAAGAGCCACAAAGTCCGCTTTCTGTAATGCATCTAATTTTGCTTGCTTTTCAGTGTGCACAAAACCATGCTTTTATCAAGGCTTCGCCGGAAGTCGAAATGATCAGTCGTAGGAACGCGCTTTATTCCGACTCTAACATTTTTGTAGCTGTGATGTGTGCATCAGTGTAATGGATGTACCAGGAAATCATGCATTGACAAAAGTTCCCGCTTGCTTGGAATTGAAAGTGTGATTAAATGCTATTTTTAACGCTGCTATGGAGTACATGCATCGAAGCTTCTCAGCTGTGCTTGTGCTAAGAAAGGAAAAATTTTAAAAATAACGTAACATGATTCTAAGATAACCTAATATTTTTCATACGCCCCAAACCAAGGAGATGCTAAGGTAAAATGAATCAGGTAGCGCTGACATAGTCAGTACACCCTCTCAGGAATCAACCTCAATGTCGGCGTTAGAGGCTTAAGACTCTACAATTAGCGCTTACAGCTTGTGGCTTGTCTATGCTAAAGTATGTATTGTAGATCGGGTATATATATACATTTATATATATACCCGTATCGCAGTGGAGAAGTAGAAGTTATGAAAAAGAAAAGGGAACATTTTAAAAATAACGTAACATGATTGTCAATATACAGTAATTGTTTTGTGAGTGTTATTGAATGTTGCTGTCATCAAGGATTTGATTATCATTATTTCTTTCAATCAGGCTCGTATTTGTAGGATGTGTTCAAGTTACATTCCCTGTTTGTCAATCGTTGTAAAGATAAGAGGTTTCATTCATCGATTAGTTCCTTACTGCATCAATAAACAGCTCGTCTTCCTTTTATCTGTGATGTGACAAACTGCATGCACGGGTTTTTTTACACTGTCTTCCTTTAGCAGGACATTCACTTTTTCCACCGTGTGCTTTGTTTCCGCAGTAGCTGCACTTATGAATATGATTCTATGTATAAGACGCTTCATATTTTTTTGCTGCCTTCTCAATTGTGTAATTCGGTTTTTGTTCAGCACTCTTTGGAACTGTTGCTTTTGTCTGTGCACTGCGCCAGTTCACGGAGCCGCTTGGTGTTCTTGCATCGAAGGTTCCCAGCTGTACTGGTGCCATCTCGTAATGTCAGCTAAGACCCGCACTTAAAAGTTTCTCTCGCAGTTTCAATGAGTTTGTGCCAAACACCACCCTGACCATCTCATCTTCCTCTGCATAAGCGCAGTCCTTCACCCGTGAATATTTACCGGCAGTGTTTGTATTGGATTGCCGCTGATGGATGGCCTTATATGGGCAGGCACTAAATTACAAACGCTAGTGGCAGCCTGTCTATGAACTTAATTTAATATAAACTTACGGTTCACGCCGTGCTTTGTTTCCGCAGTAGCTGTACTTATGAATATGCTTGTATGCATTGTCAACGGCACCCGGGCACAGACAGGCAGACATCTTGTTTTGCACAAACCACCACACGTTTATTTACAGTATTTACAATTAATTGGTCACTCAGACCCAAACAATGGTCACAAAGACCCAGTTCAAACAGTGCACAGTACCCCAAACACTCAAAGTCCTGGCCACAATGCCTTCTTGGGCCGCCTCCACCCTCCTCTTGCTTCGTCCTACTTCCACCCGACTCCAGCCCTGAATGAATGGAGACGGCCCCTTTTATAGATGACCCGGATGAGCACCTGGTGTTCCCGGCATTCCTTCTCTGACCACGCCCCAGCGTGGCGGAAGTGTCGGCTGTCCTCCCGGCTGCTCTCCGGGCATCCTCCAAAGTCTTCCCCCCAGCACTTCCTGGTGTGGCGGGAGTGCTGGGGAAACAAGTCCCCAAGGCATTGGGGCACCTCCTGGCGGTGACCACGGGCTCCTACAGGGAAGGGCTTCCATGCCCTGACCCGTGGCCCCAAAGCAACCCGGAAGGCAAACCCCACGTGATCCAGGCAGGGCTCTGACCCTCTTCCGTCCCTCCTGGCGCCCGGCCGGGTCATGGCCCCTGGCATCCCTGACAGTGCCCCACAGCCAGCGAAGACCACTCGTGGGTAAGAGCGACCCGTCCCGCGAGGGCAGCAGAGCCCCGAAACGGGTCCCACTCGAGGATAGCCGGGTCCGCCCCGCACTCCTAGCAGGGACAGGGCGGAGACACATCCGAGCACCAGCCCTTGGTGCATCCCTGGGCCTCGCCCAGGTTGCGCTCCCCCCTTTACCGGCACCCCGGGGCCTCCTCGATCGGCACCCCCTCCGAGGCCTCCACGCCCCTTTGTTCCGAGCCACTCGTTCCCCCGTAGGCTCCTCCAGCTGTGAGCGCACCTGCGCACCAGCAGAGAGATTATTCCGCAGACGGCCCGACATCAGAGGGCTGTTCCGCCACGAAGGGGCTCCTTCAGCTCGCCCGGGGTCCGTCCCTACAAAAGAGAACACAGGGGCAGAACCGCTGCCAAAGCACCCAGCTCGCGCCACGCACGGGCAGCGTTCCCCCCTCCACTCGCCCCGGCACTTGCCTGATCGGCACCCTCTCCGCGCTTCCGTGTCCCTCTCAATGATGGAGCGTCGGCACCGCCTGCTCTCTCTCCGCCCGGCCTCAGGGATTCCTCTGCTCCCCAGAGGGCAGCCAGCCACGCTGCACCCAGCAACGCTGCTCACCATATTGGAGGCGGCACCCAGCCGCTTAATCCTCCCTTCGCTTTCGGACGCCTTGACGGTATGCGACTCCGTATTAACCAACACGAGCCCCTGTCCCGTCTGCGTCCCCATCATATCGGAGGAATCGGCACCCAGCCCTTTATTCCTCCGTTCACTCTGGGACGCCATGACGGTTTGAGACTCCTTATGGAATAAAAGGCGCCTCTGTCCCGTCTGCGTCCCTATAGTGCGGCGCAAGACCGCAGCCGACTCGGGGCGGAGGGCGCTAGGACCCGGGGCACTTAGCAGCCTGTGTCCATTCAGCGTCCTCTCGGACTCCCCCCTCGCCGCGCATACAGCCTGCGGCGCCGCACCTCCTGTCGGAGGGCTGCTTACTCGGAACTGATCGTTATCATCACAGCCTTTTTCAACAGACCCTCCCGTATGCTTTACGGAGTCGGCTGTACTCACCGTCTCCGCTGTACCTCTCCGGCTGGAGATTCCAGCGCCACGCCCGTCCGTTGTTGATTGAAACGTTCTCAGCGCCGCGAGCGCCTTCCTCTCCAGTTCCAGCACCTCAGCCCGGAGGGCACATAGCATCTGTAACACACGCTGCTCGGTGGGCTGAAGAGACACCCCCAGCTCCGCCAGAGCAGCCGGCAAAGACAGGAAGTCAACCGACGCGGAGCCTACCTGTCTGTCAGCCTCCAACGCCGGCCACTTCCTGTGGGCCTTCTCCTCCGGCCCAATCGGGTCTTCCCCCCTGCCCGTGATGGACATTCCTTGGTCCCGCCTCTCTACAGTCATCGGCGGGCACACAAGACACACCGTCCAATCGCGTGCCTTTCAGGGGGAGGGACTTCTGGTCCGCGGCCATCTTGCCTCCCCTTCTGCGGTGTCGACGTGCCTGCCGGCAGCCTTGCTGTTGCCAGCGCCTCTCGAGCTGCAGCGTCTCCTCCTCCGCAGCCCTCGCGGCTGCCGCTGTGCTGCCGGAGCCCTGCAGACCAGCATGCGCCTGCCACCGACGTGGATCCGGGAGGTCCCTGCCTGCAAAAGAGAAAACACGCCCGCTTCCCATGGGCCGGCTGCCGCTAGGCAGGGAACTCACCTTCCCGGACTCGTCAAACCGAGGACACTTCCTCGGCGTGGCCTTTCTTGACGCCATGCGTCCCGGCGCCCCAGCAACGCCTGCTCGTAGGAGACCGCTGCACTCGTTGTAGGCACGCCACCGCCCAAATCAGGGAAACATGGCCTTCCTGCGGACCCCTGGCGGTCCGTGGGGTTCCTTTACCGCTGGGCTGTGCACGCAGCACCCGCGCACGTGTGTGGGTCCCGCTGCGCCGGGCCGCCCACAACAAATTTGTTTGTTGCAGGTCCCGCTTTGCAACAGGCTGAGCATCCTGCCGACTCACGCCAGATGTCAACGGCACCCGGCACAGACAGGCAGACATCTTGTTTTGCACAAACCACCACACGTTTATTTACAGTATTTACAATTAATTGGTCACTCAGACCCAAACAATGGTCACAAAGACCCAGTTCAAACAGTGCACAGTACCCCAAACACTCAAAGTCCTGGCCACAATGCCTTTCTTCGGGCCGCCTCCACCCTCCTCTTGCTTCGTCCTACTTCCACCCGACTCCAGCCCTGAATGAATGGAGACGGCCCCTTTTATAGATGACCCGGATGAGCACCTGGTGTTCCCGGCATTCCTTCTCTGACCACGCCCCAGCGTGGCGGAAGTGTCGGCTGTCCTCCCGGCTGCTCTCCGGCATCCTCCAAAGTCTTCCCCAGCACTTCCTGGTGTGGCGGGAGTGCTGGGAAACAAGTCCCAAGGCATTGGGGCGCCTCCTGGCGGTGACCACGGGCTCCTACAGGGAAGGGCTTCCATGCCCTTGACCCGTGGCCCCCAAAGCAACCCGGAAGGCAAACCCCACGTGATCCAGGCAGGGCTCTGACCCTCTTCCGGTCCCTCCTGGCGTCCCGGCCGGGTCATGGCCCCTGGCATCCCTGACAGCATCATTTGCTTCATAATGTTTTTCTGCCTTCTCAATTGTGAAATGGCGTTTTGTGCTCATCGCTGTTTGGAGTTCTTCCTTGTTATCTACGCATTTCACGTAGGAGGCGTGATGATGTCACACGAAACTCCGCCCCCCCACGGCCATCTCCAACTCAAGACTCCATTACATTATATGGGGAAAAATACCTTCCAGTTATGACCATTACGCGTAGAATTTCGAAATGAAACCTGCCCAACTTTTGTAAGTAAGCTGTAAGGAATAAGCCTGCCAAATTTCAGCCTTCTACCTACACGGGAAGTTGGAGAATTAGTGATGAGTGAGTGAGTGAGGGCTTTGCCTTTTATTAGTATAGATTATTGGGTTTAATTAAATACTTGGAAGGAAAGTGAAGAGAAAAAAGTGAAGGACTGAGAATTACTCCTCTCCTCCATTTTAGCCTTCAAATCAGTTGGATGATATCCTTGGAAAGTCGAGGATATGTTAATGAACTGACATAGCAGAGGTAAAGCTCGAACAAGCCCTGAAATTAAATTATTGGCAAGAATTGCATTCTAATTAAGCAACCGGTTTAGAACAAAAACCTGCAGCCACTGTGGCCCTCCAGGACTGTGATTGAGAATCCCTGATCTATTATATAGTGCCCTTCACATCTATCTGTGTAATCGTGCCTACTATCTATCTATCTATCTATCTATCTATCTATCTATCTATCTATCTATCTATCTATCTATCTATCTATCTATCTATCTATCTATCTATCATATAGTGCCTTTCACATCTGTCTTTTATATAGTACCATTCACATCTATTATATAGTGCCTTTCTATCTCTGTTTCTATCTATTATATAGTGCCTTTCATATATATGTCATTTATGTAGTTTTTCACATCTATCTATCTTCCCTGTGAACCCCACTTGCACAACACAGTCCCAACACAAATAAAGCTCCCAAATCACCACACTCCTTCTCTTCTCTTCTCTTCTCTTCTTTTCTCTTGGCAGCTTCATCCACCTCCTCCCAACTCTGGCTCCCTGAGTAGTGGCTGCAGGCTCCTCTTATAGCCCACCTGGAAGTGTTGCAGGCGCTCGTTGACCTACTTCTGGCTGGTATGACTGCACTCCCGCCCAGAAGCCGTGCAGCTCTATGCAGCTCCCCCTGGTGGAGGCCACGGAGCCCAACCAAGATGAGCTCTGGTGTTCCATGAAAGTGGCTCCGACACAACCCAGGGGGGCTGCCACCAAGTGTTCCAGGAGACGTAACGTGCATCCCATGGCTGCTCCCCCGGATCCAGTGGTGAAGGGGCATCCCAGCTGGGCATGGGCCTCGGCCGTCCGCCACAGTGTATATATGTTTGTGTGTATTTATACTGTATAGAACATTTTAAAAGACCAAGTCTGCTCCAGTCACTGCATCTGAGCCGCTGAACCCGCTTGATGAGGAGGATTTTGTGTTCTTTTGACCTGGAGACGGGAGCGGGACCACCATGTTTGACAGTTTCAGCCGGTGTGCTATTCTACTGTTGACAAACCCCTCTTGAATGAGGTCACGTGTCTGCACTTGCCAGTTCATCAATAAACATTTTGTTCCTTGGAAACCCGTTCCCTTTTCTAGTCTCCTGTGTAACTCTGTGACCCAAGCTCGACAATATATATCTATATATATAAGTGTGTATTTGTATGTATACGTGTACTAGAGTAAGAAAATATTCAGACCTCTTCAGTTTACATTATTATGTTGTAGATTTATTTTTAAAGGATACATTTGCCATTTTTGTCCACTAATCTACACTCAATGACCCATAATAATAAGTGAAGATATGTTTTCAGAAAGTTTCAAATTTATTTAAAATATACACATCCATAGAAGTATTCAAACCTCATATAACCCCTTTGGCAGCAATGCCAGCCTCCAGTCTTCCTGCTGACGTCTCTACAGGCTTTGCACTCCTGGATTAGGGCAGTTGATCGCATTCCTCCTTACTGATCCTCTCCAGGGGTCTCATGCATAACGCCGTGCGTAGAACTCACGCTATAACTTGACGCAAACATCTAAAATTATAATTATAATTACATTAATAAATAATTAAAATACTGAGATGTATACGTGATATCATTTTCATGATGATAGGAGTTAAAGCACGTTATCAAACACGGGCACACGGTGGCGCAGTGATTGTGAGCGACCTTCGATGAAATGCTTTACTGCAGCAGTCCTTTCTCTTTCAGACGTACTAACCTCCAATTCCTGTCCTTACTTTTCTTTCTCCAAATTCCCAATCGCCACACAATCAGCTCTGTAACAGACGTTAAGCCATCTGTACGCTTATAACTCCCATTCTTCAAAACTTTTAAGGAATACCGTAGATCCCGTTATATAAGCCGAGAATTTCGTCTTAGATTTTTGGCTTGGAGTTTGGGGGTCGGTTTATACAACGAGTGTCGTTTCAGATTTAAGATTTCCAGCGCAATGCTGGTTTTGACGATGAATACGGAAGTAAATAATGACGAAACCACAGAGCCATCTTTCAGATGAAGTAGTAACTTTGCATGCCAGTACTTTAAATGAAATAAAGAATTTATTCTAAAAAGAGTTTTAGTTGTTGATTTTATTAATAAAATTTATAATAAATTATCGGGAAGTTTAAAATTAAATTTTTTGTTTTGATTTACGACCGACATCTTGTTACGAAACGGATGCGGTCACGTGTATCCACTGGCGTGATTGTAAACAAACAACCGAGAGCGTTAGTAGCGTCCGTCGGAGCCCAGATACATGTGTTTGTGGATGTAATTTCCGTCATTGCAGTGATCTATAATAATAAAAGGCAAAGCCCTCACTGCCTGACTGATTGACTGACTGACTGACTGACTGACTGACTGACTCATCACTAATTCTCCAACTTCCCGTGTAGGTAGAAGGCTGAAATTTGGAAGGCTCATTCCTTACAACTTACTTACAAAAGTTAAGCAGGTTTCATTTCGAAATTCTAGGCATAACGGTCATAACAATCAACAACATCCGCCATATTGAACTTTCTTATTCATGGCCCCATCTTCAGGAAATTTGGTAGGCTGCTTCCCTGCACTATCCGAAACCATTGTACGTACTTATTTCGGTGGTATGACGCCACTGTCAGCCGCCATATTGAACTTTCCAACCTCACTAATTCTCCAACTTCCCGTGTAGGTAGAAGGCTGAAATTTGGCAGGCCCATTCCTTACAGCTTACTTACAACAATTAAACAGGTTTCATTTTGAAAGTCTACACGTAATCGGTCATAACGGTCAACAACGTCGGCCATGTTGAACTTTCTTATTTATGGCCCCATCTTCTCGAAATTTGGTAGGCGGCTTCCCTGCACTAACCGAAACCAATGTACGT
Source organism: Polypterus senegalus (assembly GCF_016835505.1). NCBI lineage: Eukaryota > Metazoa > Chordata > Cladistia > Polypteriformes > Polypteridae > Polypterus > Polypterus senegalus. The sequence continues at coordinate 7,953,790 of NC_053166.1, forward strand.
ACTTATTTTGTTGCTAAGATGCCACTGTCGGCCGCCATATTGAACTTTTCAACGGTCTTTGTTACTTATGGGTCCATCTTCAAGAAATTTGGTACACGGGTTCCCACGCTAACTGAATCCTACTTACGCACATATATACGTCCATAGCCTGCAGCTCGGTCACCGTGTGAGGCGGCGTTGGGTCCCCCATCCCAACACATCCCAGGTTATTGGCTGCCTGCCTATATAAGGCCATCCGTCGCTCCAGTCTCTTCATTCCCTTCCTTGCTGCGCCACAGGATTCACGTCTCCCTGCTGATAACTACAGCCTTTTTATTTAATCCTCACCTTCTCTGCTGTTTTATTGTTCATTTATTACGATTATAGTTATTGTGTAGGTATTTTAGACTTACTTTACATTGTTCAGATACCCATTTCCTTTATCATTCCTACCGTACCCCATTAACATGTCTATCGAGGTGATCATCATCGATCAAAGAACTGTTACTTACCGAGTGGTTTCCATGCCCAGAGATGGCGCCTACCTTTTCCATTCTCTGTGTTACATATTGCACGGCCATATCAGGCTCACTCTTGATATCCATTGTGTCTTATGTATTGAATGACTGGACAGGTTCAAGGTGTGGACTGATGACGGTACAGGAGATAATTAGACTACACAGGAGCACAAGAAGAGTGAAATGCTTAAGCCCTTCACCTGTGGATCTGCATGTGAGTTGATGGCTGCCGCTGAATTGTTCGGTTGTCGCTTTCAAGTGTACCGAAATGGCCAAATATTTTACACCTTTCGACAACCGCCAATGCCTCTTAAACATCTTAGATTCACAGGTGACGATTTCAGTAGTGGACACTTTGATGTTTATGAATGTTTAAACTCTCAAAAGCTGGATGTGAAGTTATCGATGAAACCGGTTGTGTGCTTACAACGCTTGACAGATGCTGAATGTCTCTTCAACACAACAAGTCCTACAAATACTGTCGTCATTGAAACAAACCATGAAACTCAAACCGATTATGACAGCAGCAATCCAAGCTGTGAGATTTGAGACAAGATTACTGTTCACATGGCCGACTGTACGTTACATGCTCAAGAGTAAGATCAGCGCACAGCTTGGTCAGATTACAACCGGAGGGCCGAACTCACAATGTGGTATACAAAGAGATCCTTAACAAATAATTATTGGTATATTTTTCCTCAGTTTAAAAAGGTTCAATTTTCTTCTTAATAAAAATTTTAATGCAGTACTTCGGCGCTGCGAATCGCAGGTGTTTTGTTAGTTTACCCATATATATAATTCATTAAGACCATGCAAGCAAGACACATAATTGCTAAGGAAGGAAGAGAAGGTAAAAGAAAGCGATCGCAATTCGAAACGAAGATGAACATTGTGTGGAAATATCTCCTCCCTTCCTGCAGCCCAAAGATGTCAAAGTAAATAGTGAGTACAGTATGAAATTGTTTCTAGAATAGAATGCCTTTTATTGTCACTATACGCAGCTACAATGAGATTAAAAGCAGCTCCTTCAGTGCAGAAAAACGTTCTGTATAGGGCTTGTATGGTTGTTTTTAGCTTTAGCATAACACCGGATCTGCGGCCCCGCTTCTGCTTTCTTTCCCTCCTCCGTCTGTGTCGTCTCCCAGACCCGACAACAATCCACGGAGAGCCCGCTGGTCTTGCTATGCTGTCTGGGATGTTGTGCGCGAGATGAAAAGCACTCGAAACAGATGTCTGGCTCTGGACACCGATGTCTATAAGGTTCTGAATGGTGTAGCTGATGTTCGCCGAACTGATCGTGCACAAACAAGGACAAAAAAAAAAGTACAAAAACAACAAAAAAGTGCACTGAAAAGGAGAGCCCTGAGCCGCTGCGACCATGCGTGCCGCCATGCTCCTAGCTTAATTCAAGTAGGGTTGGCACTTTTTATAACTTTTTGGTTAGTACATTAGAAAAATGATTGGTGTTTTGGTAAATTATGCACATTATACAACCCTTTTTTATTATTATTATGAAAAGGTTAAGTAAGTGTTGCAGTGGGAGGTTCTGAACGCATTATGGGTTAGCCTTTGCGAACGAATTAAGTTCGTAAGTCAAGGATCCACTGTATTGCGTATTTAAGTTAATCAAATTCATAACAAGTCTCCAGAAATCCACCCTCCGATGTACCGTGTTTGCGTATATAGTTTCAACACAAAGGTTTCATTTTACCAAACTTCTCCGCAATCACTTCCTGGCTTCCATCAAAAATGCCGGCAGTCTCAAATTCTCGCCGATAAACATTATAAATATACCCGAAGAGACACTTTTAAGGAAATTTAGAAAATTTTGCTTGGAGAAGGGGGTCGGCTTAAATACCGGAAATCGGCAAATACATGTAATTTAGTAGGTAGAGAAGGGGGTCGGCTAATATACCGGGTCGGCCTGTATTCCGGGATCTACGGTATTGAAATATCTTCATCGTAATTATTCTATCCTTTCAGTGTCGCATCAGCACCAGCAAGAATACAGCGCGAGGCAGGAACAAACCGTGAACGGAGCGCCAGATCCTCACTAGCGCAGCGACACCATGTCCTCACATGTTTAATTATTAACAATATAGATTATTTAAATGATGTTAACGTTTTATCTGTATAATATAATAAACATTTTTGCTGCATTTCACCTTAAAAATGATATCACCATCATATGTAAATACGCGCTTTATAAAGTGTCTCAGGTTGTGTAATATTATAACTGTATCACAAGTTTCCAGTGAGGTGATTGGACTTATAAGTACTAACAGTTCTACAAGGAGCACTTGATGGACTGATTGAGTGCGTTTAGAGTTCTTGGGATGAAACTGTTTGTGAACCGCGAGGTCCGTACAGGAAAGACTCTGAAGCGTTTGCCGTACTGTATGGAGGAGGTTCAAATCGACTGTGTGCATGGCTGAGGCTGCGTGTGCCTGATGCTGTATCCTGATAATCTGATCAGCTGCTCCGAGTGGTGCAGTGACAGTAATATGGAAAAAGATGATCTGATGTGGCAACTCCTAACGGGAGCAGCTGAAAGAAGAAGAAGGTACAGTGAGAGTAACAACGCTAAAGCAGTTATGGTATTTAGAATAGTTTGGCCATTCTGTGGACCATTATATTGTTACTGGCTAATTACAATCAGATGCCTTAAACTAATAAACAATATGCGGTTAATTTCAGTGTATTTATAAAGCCGCGTCAGGGATGTGGATCTATAAAAGAAATGGAAACCACACTGGAACAGTAGCACTGCTTTGTCGCTGGGTGCCGCCAGTCTGCAAAACGAGCGGAGAACTTGCATACGCCAGGGTATGAGGTACCGTGGAAATGTGCGTGGCTTTACACCAAGTTTAGGTTTTATACATCGCGATTTGAATGTGGAAACGTTCTTACGCAACATCATTATACATAAGGCCTCAGCTCCATTAGATTGGATAAGAAGCTTCAGTAAGCTGCCATCTTCAGTCCTCTCCACAGACTTTCTATGAGATTTATGTTTGATTTTGACTGGGCCACTGAAGGACCCTCTGAGGCTTGCCCTGATGCCACTCCAGCATTGTTCTGGTTGTGTGCTTCAAGACATCGTTATGCTGAATGGTGGTCCGTCAGCCCAGTCTGAGGTGGTGTGCACTCTCGGCAGGTTTTCTTCAAGGTCCTCTCTGTATTTGTCTTCTTTCATCCTCTCCTCAGTTCTGACCAGTCTCCCTGTCCCTACACCTCCACACCCTGATGCTGCCACCACCAAGATAACCAACATCATTTGCTTCATATGGGAATGCTCAGGAATGATTTCCCTTATCAGTACAAATGGAAAGGCGCTATACAGAGTCATAAGTAGGTGAGGTCGTCATCCAGTGGTCACTGAGGCTGCTGGGCCCCTCAGTGCAGAAAAATGAAGTGGTGTTTATAGTAGGAAGGCATTATAATAAGAAAAGGCACTATATAACGATAAGGTGGCAGGTCCAGTCTCCAAGAGGGACTCCTCGTGAGCTGAGTGAGTCCTGTGCCTGCCAGGCCTCATAATACAGAAATGTGGAATGAAGCAGTGTTCATGAAGGAAAGGCGCTATAAAAGAAGGCCACACCATCAAATTATGACTTGCCATTCTCAGTTTCTAACAGCAAGCTGACAAGTCTCTGCACTTGTTAGTTCTTTAAATATAAATGGGATTGGTGTTAATAATGGCAAGGCACTATATAACAAATACACTAAATAAAGTGATAAGGTGGCAAATTGAGCCAAGTAAAGTGACACTCTGTGAGCTTAGTGAGTCACTGCACTCGTCATGGGTCTCAATAGAAAAAAGTGAAACAAAATCAGGTGTTCATGATGAGAGGCGCTATATAAAATCATAAGGCACTAAACTCAGCCTTCACCATTGAGTTCCTTTGCCATGCCTGTGAGGCCACCTAGTGGACAGAATTGTGTTCACAATAGAAAGGCCCTGGGCTTATGAAATCCTCCAGTGACAGGCGCAGCGTCCAGCAGTGTCACACAAAAGAGCCATCACACCTGCAAGGCCTTACAATGTGGAAATCTGGAAAGAACTGTGGAATGTAGCTGTGATTTGGAGGTCACTTTGGTTATCATATGAGGTAAACACAAACACAATAAAGATGAGTCCAGAATCAGCTTTCATGCCAGAAGTAAACGTTTATTTCAGAATTGAAAGGCTGCAGTGGTCAGCAGAAGGGCAAAGGGGGCTTGTGACGTGCAAAGCAGAGTGAAGATCAGCAGACCTCCAGATGTTCCTCTGTGGATTCAACAGGCTCCTTTTTTTGCAACAAATATGTCTTTTACTGTACGTCTGTAAAGGAAGGACATGAAAAGAATAAGACCAGAGAGCCAAGATGTCCACTCCCTGACACTTCCTTCATTCCACTCACAGGAGACTTTAACAGCCGCGCTCAGCTGCACCTGCACACCTGAGGCAGGTAGGGGACAGCAACACCTGTGGTGGTCCTGGATCAGGTGACCACCGTCCACTCATACACACGACACGCTTCATTTGCTTCTCTTGAGGCTCTCAGCTCAACTTAACACACAAACCTGCAGGTGACGGAGTTTGCATTTTTGTGCACAGATGTCAGCCACTGATGTTGAACAAAGTCACTCACCGATAATGTCAGCCACACTGAAGGTGACAGTCCTAAACCAACGTCACATTGCTGCTCTACAGAGAGGATGTCAGACTTGGAAACTACAGCTGCTGATCTCGTCACCTGATGATGCCCACTTACTGTATGTGACTTAAGCCACATTTATTATGTCACACTATACAACTTCTAGTTACACGGGATGTCAAACTCGATGGCCACATTTGCCAGTCTCATCACCTGAGTACACCAGTTTAGAAGAGTAGAAACCACAGGACATGGCGTATTTAAAACTCGTTTGAGGGAATGTCACACTTGATGACACAGAGCTGATGATCTCATGGCCAATCTCTTTGTCCAGTTATGTCAGTTTATACTAGAAATGACTGTGCATGTGACATTACACGACTTCCAGTCAGAAGAGACGTCAGACTTAATGACTCCTCTTGCTAATCTCCTGGATGATCTCTTTAGAATTTGCTGGCAATGTCATCTTACGTGACTCCTTGATGACTTGTCCAGCACAGTGTCACATTTCTACACTGCCGCATGTCCTTCATTTTATTTTCCGACCGCCATTAAGGTGCTGCCTGACTCAGCTGTTGCCCGTGCTCAGGGTTTACAGGTGCGGTGACTTCAGCCACCTTATCTCCCCCTTGCTTTCCTTTTTTGATTTTTATCTTGGTTTTTAAAACACGAGACATCATAAAGATGGTCCAAAACTCTCGTGTTGCTCTTTGCTTGCCACAGCTTTCACTGGGTTGCACTTCCTGCTTGGCACTCATTGGCTGTCAGTGTTATGGCACACAGGCTCCGCCCCTACTATATAAGGCCATATAACCTGCTGGAGGCCATGAGTCACAAATTGATTAGACTGAGAAGCTAAGGGTGTCAGGTGACACAACTACTGATCACACACCCCCCACCCTCCAACTCGATGACATTATGTAAATGAGCTCTGTGACTGAAAACATTTGGTAAGGTCACGTAATGTGACATGGCCTTAGACTTTCATGCTCAGGTGATGAGATCACCAACAGTGGTGCCCAGCTTGCAGTTGTGTGATGTGACAACAAAAAGCCCCCTCCGACCCCACCCTCATAAACCACCCTGTTAAAAGGGGGTCTCTCATAGACAGTAAGTTATTGATGCCGATGCAGACTGGGGAAGAGAGACCTGACAGACACAGCGAGCAGAAACACAGAGAGAAGAATCAGAAAAGGGAAGAACTAAAGGATTAACAGCAGAAGAGCACTGCGGACCACCGGCTAACCCGCTCCCCACCAGATACACAGCAGCCGGACACTTCACTACACCGGAGTCTGATGATTTGTAAGACTCGACTAAAGAAAGAGGATTAACAGAAGTTTACAGGGAGAGAGTTTGGAGAGTTTTAGTGAGAGCCTGACATTACTGTGTTTAACATTGGAGTTCACTTTGAAAAGGCGCTATATAAACTGTGAGCTGCTGTGACGTGTCCTGTGTGTTCCTCAGTGAGTACGTTTATCAGCAGTGACACATTGTTGAAATCTGGAAATTAGAGAGCTGTAACTGGAGACTATCTCAAGCTAGAACTCACCTTTGAAAGGCGCTATATAAAGTTAAAACAATACCTGCACAGTCACCGACACTGTGGGGTCCTGAGTGACTCAGTTCACCTGCCAAAGTTCACGGGGCACAAATGAACTGGTTTACCTACAGAGTTCCTTAGGATGAGCGTCAGTTTAAAAAGGTCACCTCATGTTATTTTCAGACCTGGAGAGCATCCAAGTAGCACTAAGGCAGGACACCAGTCCATCACTGGTCCCACTCACACTCATACTGGGTGCAGCTGGGAATCGACAATCAACTAAACCTAACCCATGCAGACAGAGTGAAAACATGTCACCTCTACATGACAACACCTGAACTCAGGATCTGAGCCTAATATTCAGGGTCCATGAAGCAGGGGCACTAATCACTGTGCCACCATGGCATTAAATGTAGAAGGGTGCTATATACAACAATAAGCTTCAACCCACGTCATGGAGTCCCTCTGTGAACCTTCGTGAGTCACTTCTTCTCCAAGGAAACATTGCTGCTCTATGAAAATCCCAATCAAAATGAAATTCACTATGAAAAGGCGCTATATAAGTCATCAGCTTGACTTTCCACTCCTACCAACCGTGGTCTGCCTGTGTAGATCTGAATGAGCCATTTCACTGTTCAGACTATTGTGTTCTACCTGCATTAGTGACTTAAGTTGGAGTGGACTATCGAAAGGCGCTATATAAGTCATAGGTTTGTTAGTGAACTTCTTATCATGGCCTGCCTTGTGTGATCTTGTGTAGGTCCCTTCCCTGCTGGGGCCCATAATGTATTTACAGTGCTGAAAATTCAATGAAATTAAATAGTGCCTAGAGATGGACTTCATTATGGAAGGATGTTGTATAAAATCACAAAACAGACTTATTCAGTCCCCACTGTTGATTCTCTAGTCATTACAGTCAGCTGTCTACAAGTCAATATCTGAACGCTCAGGCAGGTTTCATTTGAACAATCTGGACGAGGACAGGCCATTCAGCCCTCCAAAGCTCACCAGTCCTGTCCACTTAATTTGTCTAAAATAACATCAAATGGAGTTTTAAAAGTCCTCCTGTCTACCGCACTCACTAATTCCAAGTGTCTATTGTTCTTTGTGTTTGTGCAAAGTTTCCCATTAACCCATTAAGTTTCCAGCTGTGTCCCCGTGTTCTTGAAGACCTCATTTTAAAGTTACCGTCTCGATCCACTGGACTAATTCACGTCATCATTTTAAACTCTTCACTCAGGTCTACTCTTCATCTTCTGTTAAGGTTCAGCTCTTTTAATCTTCCCTCATAATTCATCCCCTGTAGCCCTGAATCAGCCGAGCTGCTCTTCTCTGGACTTTCTCCTGTGCTGTTATGTCTTTTTGGAGACCAAAGCTGCACACAGAAGTCCAGATGAGGCCTCACCAGTGTGTTATAAAGCTGAGCAGAAACCTCCTGTGACTTGGACTCCACACATCAAGGCGCTATATAACCTGATATTCTGTGAGCCTTCTTAATGACTTCTGAACTCTGCTTTAATCCCCCTAATAACTGAGTCCCAACTATCACTGTCTCTCTTTCTAGGAATTGGTTTTCAGGAGGTCCATTGGGGCTCCACATCCCTGCCTGCCACCTCAGAATCATCAGAGACACCGTCCTGCTCCACAAGGATCTGAAGATTGTTTGACACTTCAAAGCACTTGCTACTTACATCTTCACATAACAGAATGAGCAGCTGCTGGGGTAGGTCACGCCATTGGTGGCACACACAACATCATTCATCGTTGAGCAGTCAACCACCATCAGCTTGTAACAGTTGGGCTACAGAAATGGAGAGCAGAAGGTCAGTTGAACATTAGCAGCGGGTGCTGAAGGAGACAACCTGAGGAGACCCTTACCTGTGGAGGGAACTGTGCCTCACTTCTCATGTCTGTGGAAGAAAAGAGGGTGAAAACTGTTACTGAGGACTCCCTGAAACATCTAAAAAAAACTTCATCCATTTTCATAAATGAGCATTTCAGAGGACTTATTAGTAAGAATCTGTCATCACATCAGATATCACATCACACAAAAGAAACGTCCGTCAGTGCCATCGTCATCCACGGCATGTGCTGCTCTGAGCTGCCGGCTACACTGATGGGCTTTGAAGGCACAAATTCCTCTCCAGCAACCCGTGTGTGATCTCGAGGGGCTGATATTTCCTCCTGGAGATCACGTGAAGGAAACACAGAAACAGCAGAGCAGGTGGACAAGGCGGCCAGCAAAATGAAAAGGCAAGGAAGGGCAACAACATCAGTGGCATGGCAGGCAGTGGCCATCACTACTGTCTCACAGACGCCACGTCCAGAGCTTGAACTTCACACCAGGTCATCGTCTGTGTGGGTTTGTCCATTAGGCTTTCCTCCAACACCTCAAAGATGAGTTTATATTGTTAGTGGACATCTCTAAAATGGACCAGTGTGTGTGTGTGTGTGTAAATGTACTCTGCAATGGACTATCTACTGTGGCGAGTGGCTGAGTGGCGGTACCCAGCCGGGATGCCCGGAAGGACCGGAAGAGGGATTATACCTCCTCCGGACCACGAGAGGACAGCCGCCCTGGTTGGTATGGGGACCATGGGAACAGAGCATGGAAGCTAAACCCTATAGGGGACTGTGGTCACCGCCAAGGGGCACCTGGATGCCTGAGGAGCCCTGGACGTCAGCACTTCAGCCACACCCGGAGATGCTGGGGGAAGGATTACCAGGGACACCCGGAGTACTTCCGGGTTCTCAGCTGGAATTTCCGCCACACCAGCAAGTGCCGGGGGAAGTTCATCGGGAGGCACCTGGAGCACGTCCGGGTGAATATAAAAGGGGCCGCCTCCCTCCATTCGGTAGCTGGAGTCGTGTGGAAGAGGAAGAGGCCTGGAGGAGAGGAGTGGAGGCGGTCAGAGAGAGAAAGGCATTGAGGAAAAGGCCTGGACGGAGGGGCAATGGTGCGGGACCACTGGGTCGTGCGTATTTAAAGAAAATGAATAAACGTGTGTTGGGTTGTAAACCATCAGTGTCTGCCTGTATGTGTCCGGGCTGTCCTCCACACTATCTATCTATCTATCTATCTATCTATCTATCTATCTATCTATCTATCTATCTATCTATCTATCTATCTATCTATCTATCTATCTATCTATCTCTTATATAGTGCCTTTCAAAAGTAAACTCTCCTATAAAGCCTTACATGTCCATCTGTATACTCTCTGTATTATATAGCGCCTTTTATAACTATATGTCATATCAAACCCAGGTGGCACAGTGGTGCAGTGGTAGAGCTGCTGCCCACCATTAGGAGATCAGAGTTTCCATCCCGTGCCCTCCCTGAATGCAGTTTGCGTGTTCTCCCTGACGGTACAAAGCTTTACCTGACCTCTCCTCCTAATAAACGAATGGGGCTTTATCTGACCAACATGGCAAACATTTAAAAGATTCTGCCAGAGGTGTGTAAACTTATGAGTATCAGTAATAAAACTCACACAAATGGAAATTGGAGTTGAAGTTGAAAATTAATTCAATTTAATTCACTAAAAGCCAATTTTCCTAATCAGTTTTCTCTCTTTGTCACAAAACTGGCGACTGTGGGAAAGACGCAAACAGAATAAGCAGGAATCTCACCTGAGAGGCAAATGAAGGTGACGCACAGCAGCAGGAGGCGCATGGCAGACATCTCGACTTGTCTCGTGGCGTGAGTGTGTATGTCAGACTCAGACTGGCCCCCAACACGCTGGTGCCCTCGGCTTATAAGGCGGCACATTTGGCTAGCAAATAAAAAAAAAAACCTTGCAGGCATTCATCCTCCCGATTACATAATATTCAAAACTATTTTAAATTAAGAAAGGCCTTGGAGATACACACGTCAGACAGATAGATACTGTAGATAGATGGTGTGGCGTGTGCTACATGGCCTGTGTGCCCCCTGATGTGACTCTTTATTCTTCTGTCCCAGTTTTTCAGGTGACTCCCCTCACTTGTGCCCCCCTAATCTTTCATCCCCCTGTATTAATGACTTGGCTGATGCTCTACAACTTGTCGTCATTCTCCCCCCTTCGGCCCCTCATGAACTCACAGCTGAGGCTCTTGTGTCCAGAACTGTCACTTTGCCAATTCCTCTGTCCCTCGATAAGCTCTTGGCAGCCCAGTGAGGACCCTGCCAGATGACAGACAGACATGTTGCTCCGTCACACTAAATCCTTCTCATGCCTGGTGGTTTCTCACTTGGCCTGTAAAAGACCCCCAGCAGCTGATCCTGGTTTAGCCCCAGACTGGACATCAGGAATGGATGCTGACTGCTTTACTGATCTTCTCTCTGTCTGCCCAGCTTTGCTCTGATCAGTATTTGATGTCTTAATAACTCTTATTATCATCATCTTATTATGTTGTTGTATTTTTAAATGTACTTTGCTAGCTTTTATGTCACCTGTCACTCATGTCAGGGTCACCACTTCTGCTCGCCATTCTGATTTCAATTATGTTGCCTTATCATCATCATCATGGTGGTGACTTACCTGAATCTTTTCCTTAACGTAAAGTCTTCTTCTAATTGTTGTTATCGAGAACAAACAGGGTGGACTTGTGAATTCTGAATTTTTCACAGGTCCTTTCCCTGCATTGTTTAAACAGGCCGCAATAACTCCTCTCCTCAAGATGGCCCCTCTCAGCCCACCTCAAGTCGCTCAATGCAGACCTGTGTCTCTCCTCTCCTTTCTCTACCCAAGTCTGCATGATCCTAATCAGTCGGCCTTTAGATAGATAGATAGATAGATAGATAAAGGCACTAGATAGATAGATAGATAGATAGATAGATAGATAGATAGATAGATAGATAGATAGATAGATATGAAAGGCACTATATAATAGATAGATAGATAGATAGATAGATAGATAGATAGATAGATAGATAGATATGAAAGGCACTATATATAGATAGATAGATAGATAGATAGATAGATAGATAGATAGATACTTTATTAATCCCAATATGGACGGCCATTCCACCAAGACGGCTCTGCTTACTTTTGTTGACATGTTACAGTGGGCTGGAGCTGCCAACATGTCATCTGTGCTCATCCTGCTAGATCTTTCCTCTACCTTTGGTAGAATCAACCAATAGATCCTCCTGGCCACACTGTCTGACCTGGCATCACTGGCACTGCCCTCAGGTGGTTTGAGTCCAACCTCTTGGGTAGATCCTATTGTGTGTCCTGGCATGGAGGGATGTCAAGGGTGAACTAGTCAAGCACAAAGGTGCCCCAAGGATCACTGCTGGGTCCTCTCCTCTCGTCACTAAACACCTCTGCCCAAGCCCCTATCATCCATTTCTTTGGATTTTCCTGTCAATGCTATGCTGATGACACACAGCCATACCAATAATTTCCGTTAGGAAGACCACATGCTGTCAGATGGAATCTCTGCACGTCTCCCTGAAATTGCAACCTGGATGAAGGAACACCATCTGCAGCTCAGTCTAGGAAAGATGGACCGTCTTGTTATGCCAGCTCATCAGTCTGTTCTCTGTCAGCCATCTTGGTACACAACCTCAGAGTCATAATTGATGGCCAGCTGTCCTTCATGGTCCAGCTTACTATGGTCTTTCGGTCGGTCTTGCAGATTTACTCTGTACAACATCCACAAGATCAGACCATATATGACAGAGTATGTAGCAGAACTCCTGCTCCAGGCTTTGGCCTTGTCACATCTGGACTACTGTGACCTCTTCTCTGGCAGGAGTACCGTCATGTGTCACCAAGTCACTGCAGATGCTTCAAAATGCAGCAAGATGTCTGGTGTTCAACCAGCTGAGACTGGCACACGTCACTACTCTCATCAGATCACTACACTGGCTTTACATAGAGTGACATATTAAGTTTATATACAATACAATACAATTTATTTTTGTATAGCCCAAAATCACACAAGAAGTCCAGCAATGGGTTTTAACAGCCCCCCAGCTGTCAAAAATGGAAGAAACCTCAGGAAAGGCAGTTCAAAGAGAGACCCCTTTCCAGGTAGGTTGGGAATGCAGTGGGTGTCAAAAGAAGGGGGTCAATACAATACAATACAATACAATACACAGAACAAAACACAAGTAATCCTCAATACAGTATAAAAATAAAAATATTACAAGTACGGAGCAGAATTTAACAGTAGATGATATGTTTCCTGCCTTGCGCCCTGTGTTGGCTGGGATTGGCTCCAGCGGACCCCAGTGACCCTGTGGTTGAGATGTAGCGGGTTGGATAATGGATGGATGGATGATATCCCATAATATGATCTGGATTTGTTTAGAGTCCTGGAGACCTCAGCCATCAAGCTGCCTCCCCCTATTGGCCATTCCACAGCTGAGTCAGCACTGGGCCAGCCAATCCAATGACAGGGCCCCTCTACCCCACGATTCCTGCGTTCCTCCATCAGGGATGACTTTACCTTAGGCAGGCAGAACAACTTGGCAGGTGGGCAGTGGGCACCAAGTGCCACATTTGAGTACCGAGAAGAGAAACAGAAGAGGTGAGGGTTAGTAACAAATTCTAACTCACATGTTACTTATGTTTTAGTGCTAATGACTGACAACAGAGATGCAGTCTGGGCAGTTAATCAGCAGCTCTAGTCAGGGTGTGCTGAACTGAAGTTGTGAGTCTTCAGCCGGGATTTGAAAGCTGAGCCTTGACTTCCAAAAAAAACCTTGAAGGGAAAACAAATGGAAAACTTCTTGGAAAAGGTACTTCAGAGAGATAAACCCCTTTCTAGGTAGTCTGGGCGTGCAATTGGTGTCAAGAAATGGGGTAAATAAACCACAGAGAACAAAACACAAGTAATCCTCAATACAGTATAAAAATAAAAATATTACAAGTACGGAGCAGAATTTAACAGTAGATGATATGTTTCCTGCCTTGCGCCCTGTGTTGGCTGGGATTGGCTCCAGCGGACCCCAGTGACCCTGTGGTTGGGATGTAGCGGGTTAGATAATGGATAGATGGATGATATCCCATAATATGATCTGGATTTGTTTAGAGTCCTGGAGACCTCAGCCATCAAGCCGCCTTCTCCAATTGGCCATTCCACAGCTGAGTCAGCACTGGGCCAGCCAATCCGATGACAGGGCCCCTCTACCCCACGATTTCTGCGTTCCTCCATCAGGGATGACTTTATCTTAGGCAGGCAGAACAACTTGGCAGGTGGGCAGTGGGCATCAAGTGCCACATTTGAGTACCGAGAAGAGAAACAGAAGAGGTGAGGGTTAGTAACAAATTCTAACTCCATTGTAACTTATGTTTTAGTGCTAATGACTGACAACAGAGATGCAGTCTGGGCAGTTAATCAGTAGCTCTAGTCAGGGTGTGCTAAACTGAGGTTGTGAGTCTTCAGCTGGGATTTGAAAGCTGAGCTTTGACTTCCAAAAAAAAAACCTTGAAGGGAAAACAAATGGAAAACTTCTTGGAAAAGGTACTTCAGAGAGATAAACCCTTTTCTAGGTAGTCTGGGCGTGCAATTGGTGTCAAGAAATGGGGTAAATAAACCACAGAGAACAGAACATAAGTAATCCTCTTCATAGAACTCGATGGTCAATCTGTCATTGCCACCTCAGGAATACAATACAATAATACAATGATAATATTACCACCTACCTACAAAGCAAAATGCAAGAATAGATGATATCACATATGAGGATTTCAATTTTTTCAGAGTCCTGGAGACCCCAGCCAACAAACCACCTCCCCCCTACCACAGCTGATTCAGTGCTGTGCTGGCCAATCAGATGAAGGGGACCTTCTACCTGATGATTCCAGTGTTCCTCATCAGAGATGACTCCTTTATAGGCAGGCAAGCAACTTTGCATTTGGGCAGTGGCATCAAGTGCCACATGTGAGTACCGAGAAGAGAAACAGGATAGGTGAGGGTTAGTAACAAATTATAACTGTCATTTTACTAATCAAGGACTTTGTTAAATGGTGCGACTCAAACCACCTACAAATGAACACCAGCAAAACCAAGGAGCTGGTGGTGGATTTTAGGAGACCCAGGCCCCTCATGGACCCCGTGATCATCAGAAGTGACTGTGCAGAGGGTGCAGACCTATAAATACCTGGGAGTGCAGCTGGATGATAAATTGGACTGGACTGCCAATACTGATGGTCTGTGCAAGAGAGGACAGAGCCGACTATACATCATTAGAAGGCTGGCGTCCTTCAACATCTGCAATAAGATGCTGCAGATCAGATGGTTGTGGCGAGCGCCCTCTTCTACACAGTGGTGTGCTGGGGAGGCAGCATAAAGATGAAGGACGCCTCACGCCTGGACAAACTTGTTAAGAAGGCAGGCTCTACTGTAAGAGTAAAGTTGGACAGTTTAACATCTGTGGCAGAGCGACGGGCATTAAGCAAACTCCTGTCAATCATGGAGAATCCACTGCATCCACTTAATAGTGTCATATCCAGACAGAGGAGCAGCTTCAGTGACAGACTGCTGTCACCGTCCTGCTCCACTGACAGACTGAGGAGACCCCACACTACGCGACTCTTCAATTCCACCCGGGGGAGTAAATGCTAACATTAAGTTATTGTTTGCTTTTACATGTATTTTTATTACTATTTAATTTAATATTGTTTTTTGTATCTGTATACTGCTGCTGGATTATGTGAATTTCCCCTTGGGATTAATAAAGTATCTATCTATCTATCTATTATATAGTGCCTTCATATCTATCTATCTATTATATAGTGCCTTTCATATCTATCTATATATCTATTATATAGTGCCTTTCATATCTATCTATTATATAGTGCCTTTCTTTTCTATCTATCTATCTAAAGAAGAGGGACGCCTCACGCCTGAACAAACTGGTGAGGAAGGCAGGCTCTATTGTAGGCACGGAGCTGGACAGTTTGACAGTTTTAAAGTCAATTCTACAAAACTCTTTAAAATAATTCTACAATGTGAGCCCTGGCAGGTGAACTGACTCGTCCACTATGCTGTGAAAAAGTATTTGCCCCCTTTCTAATATCTTCTGCTTTTTATATTTCTCACAATTAATGGCTATGAATGGCCCTGAAGATATGCTGCTGGCATCGCAGACTCGAGCGTCGGCCCGTCGCAGATGCCTTTCAGAAGAACTGAGCTGAGAGACGTCACAGGGTGGGCACAGAGCATCTAAAGGGTACCTCACATCTACAACACCTGTGACGGTATGAGACTTTGAGAAGCATAAAGTTGAAAGCATTAAATATTAAATGCAGTCACTACTGACAAGGGAGCTGTCACACACCTTACTGGAGGAAGATCTCGTCCAAGGGTGACAAGGGTGGAGATTCAAACGGAGAACAAAAGTAAAGTAGTGTAAGAGCTAGCCCAGCCACAGACAGACACGACACCGTAATGTCCCCAACACACATGTTTATTACACTACTATTTACAATTGGCATAGTCCTTGGTCCTTCGGGCCGCCTCCACTCCTGCCTCGCAAGCTCCGTCCTCTTCCACCCGACTCCCCGAATGGAGTGAGGTGACCCCTTTTTATAATGCCCCAGATGTGCTCCAGGTGCCTGATGATGAACTTCCGGCAGGACTCCCCAGTGTGGCAGAAGTGCTGCCCTTGCACCTGGAAGCACTCCGGGCGTACACCATCCCTGGTCTGTCAGCACTTCCTGGTGTCCCAGAAGCGCTGTCCCCCAGGGATCAAGGACCGTCCATGTGCCCGGGGAAGAGAAATACCACTCTCCCTGTCCCTCCTTCTTCTGGGTGTCCTGGCGGGGCAGGGGTCCAGGCTGTCTATCACAGGAGAAAGGGTGGGAAAATCGCCAACCTCCATATACTGTAACTAGAATTTTTGATCGCTTTTTACGTTGAAAGAACTGTCACATCTATTAGTGAGTTACAGTGATGTCAGGTACTCCTGCTATAGCAGATGATATTAAAAATGAAGGACTGGTCACATCTGATATGATCAGACAGAGTGGAAAAAGCAGATCTGCCACAGCCAGGTGTTACGAGGGCGTCCCTTTGGCCTGGTCCAGCCTCTCGGGTCATCAACAATGAGGATCACCCTCGGGTAATTGCACCACATGGCTGTAGTCCTGTAGCTGACGCTCCCTCACAATGCAGGTCGTGTGCCTCATTTGGGACTCTGTGAGCAACACAAAGTCAAACCAGCGGATTCTCCGAAGAGACACACATGAAGGAGTCCAGTCTTCATCTCAGGTCACTGGATAGCATCCATGTCTCACAAACAGGAAGCCCCAGGACTCTAAAGACTTGGACCTTCATCCTTTTGCAGATATCAGGAGCGCCAAACACCCCTTTCCAGTGATCTCATGACCCCCCCACTGCTCTCCCAGACCGTCTACTGACTTCATAGGAAGAGTCACCAGAGACATGAATGTCACTGCCAAGGTAAGTAAACCTCTCAATGACGAGGTCAACACTCTCAACACAGACAGACACACTTCTGATGGCCGTGGCCAAGAAGTCATTTAAAGTCCTGGATGTTGTTTTTTATCAGGACCCTCACAAGCCCAGACACTCAGACTCCTCACTCAGTCTTTCGATAGCCCCCATAAGAGTCTCCATTGACTCTGTGAAGATCACAGCATCATCAGCAAAGTTGAGATCAGTGAATCTCTCTTCACCAACAGGATTTTAAATTCAGGTCTAAATGGCACAGGTAACCAGTGTACAGTAGACCCCAGATCAGTAGCAAAGTTCCAGTTCAGGGTTCGCAGATTTTTCCTTAGAACCTAACTATTAATTGTTAGCAGAAAGAGCAAATATCCTCTGCAATGTTTTATGGCATTTTTCATAGCAATACTGTGCTGTACAGAGAACAGGAAGCAACCGCTGAGGGAAGCGCAGTTTGGGATGGTGAAAGTAGCCAATCCGAGAGCGTTATTCATTTCTCCTTGC
This sequence comes from Polypterus senegalus, assembly GCF_016835505.1. Classification (NCBI taxonomy): domain Eukaryota; kingdom Metazoa; phylum Chordata; class Cladistia; order Polypteriformes; family Polypteridae; genus Polypterus; species Polypterus senegalus. The sequence goes on from NC_053166.1 coordinate 7,971,378, forward strand.
TGATGATTGACTTCTGCCCTGTGACGCGTCTCCAGCTGAGTGTCCTCGTGTTTTCCATTTTGTTATTGTTTTCTTCTTCTTAAACGCACACGATGTCGACGACACGCCCTGCAACTTCTAAGGCTTCTGGCACTGAGCCTAAGAACCAAAAGAAGTTTTAAACACTCCAGGAGAAGGTTGAACTACTGGATTTGCTCCGGAAAGTAAAAAGTTATGCTGCAGTAGCGCACCACTATGGCATCGATGAAAGCACTTTACGCTACATAAAGAAGAACGAAGTTTCTGTGATAATGCCAAAAAAGGTAACGACTGTGAGGAATAAAAATATCATCAGGATGGAATCTGCCTTGGCATTGTGGATCACCGACTGCAGGAAGAACAACATCCCCTTGGACGGTAACATGAGAAACCACGGAAATTGTACCAGCAGTTCGCTACAGGAGACAATGTAGCAACTTCCCATCACAATGTTCCTGAAACCTATGAAGAAAAGCCAACACGAAACCCCACCAGAAGAAGACCAATCTAAAGATACGACTCCTCCTGAAGCGCCTGAAGAAGAGGCGCCACCCGAGGAGTTTTAAAACCTGTGCATCATCAATATTATTCATCACTGGTGAGTACCCGTACATTTTACTGTATTTTAATTAAATTAAATTATTATTATTTACTCTACTTATGACAAAGAAAATGACAGCGCATACCAAAGCAAACATGCTTGCATGAATTACAATACGTTTAGCGGTAACATCGGTATTTTACATTCTAGCACCGCGGGAGACATAGCAGTACAGTACTGTACAGTATACGGGTTTACCTTTACATTCTATTTTTAGGTCATGTATTAGGGTAATCTGCGGCGGGTTGGCACCCTGCCCAGGATTGGTTCCTGCCTTGTGCCCTGTGTTGGCTGGGATTGGCTCCAGCAGACCCCCATGACCCTGTGTTCGGATTCAGCGGGTTGTAAAATGGATGGATGGATTAAGGTAATTTTTTAGGTAATGTATTCATGTATTAAGCTGAGCTTGCAACGAAATTAAAGTGCTTTGGGGGCATACTGTATTTAGGGTTTTAAATTTTTTAACCACATCCAAAAGTCGCGGTTTTTCACAATTCGCGGGTCCTCTAGGAACGTAACCCCATGCGAATTTTGGGGGTGTACTGTAGTGACACTCAGACTGGGGTGATGTGCTCGGATTTTCTTTTCCTAGTTAAGATTCTGGCAGCTCCATTCTGCACTCGTTGTAACAGACTGATGTCTTTCTTGGGTGGTCCTGAGAGGAGTGCGTTGCAGTAATCTTGTCAACTAAAACAAAACCATCAACTCATTTCTCAGCGTCTTCCAAAGTTTTAAGGGATCTAACTTTTTCTATATTTCTTAAGTGAAAAAATGCTGTCCCGTAATCTGATTAATATGTGATTTAAAGTTTAGGTCCGAGTCAATAATGACCCCTAAACTCTTTACCTCTGTCTTGACTTTTAAGCCTAATGGATCAAGTTTATTTCTAATACCCTCACTATATCCAGTTTTGCCAATCACTAAGATTTCCAATTTGCCCTTATTTAGTTTGAGATAATGACTACTCACCCACTCAGAAACACAAGATAGACATTAGTGTTAGTGGACCAAGGGAGTCGAGGTCATCAGGTGCTGTTGATAATACAGTTGTGTGTCTTGTCAGCAGAGCTGTGGTGGCTCACGTTATTCCCCGAGATAATCTGACCTCATGGAAGCCTGGAGATCGAGAAGAGCAGCAGACCCCAGAGAGATCCTTGTGGACCACCATACAGAATATAAAAAGAAAAAAAACAAAAACTAAAGAAAAGAGAAGACAGTCCGGTGGGTAGGTTATTAATTAAAGATCCATCATCTGTGGAGGTTCCTGCAGAAATGAAGAAAATTCAAACTGGTTTGTAACGCAGCACCAGTGTCTTCTGTCAGCACAGTAAAGAGAAATCAGGGAAGAAACCCACCGTCTGGACGGCTAAATTCCAAATTATTTTTTACAAGTGAGATCAAATGGGAAGTCCAGCAAAATGACCCCTTTTATTGGCTAACTGAAAAGATTACAATATATAAGTGTCTTGCCTAAAGAAGGGGCCTGAGCTGCCTGGAGGGTCTGCATAGTGTCATCGGTTCAGTTAGCCAATAAAAGGGGTCATTCTGCTGGACTTCTCATTTCCTCCAGAATGGCTAAAACGGCACAAACACCCTAGTACTACAAATGAGACCCAAATAAACTGAAACTGTTAGGCGCCACATTCCCTTTTCCTATTTTTCTAATTACAGAATATTGTTCAATTATGCACAGTCTCTGATTTTAAATTATTTACAAAAGAAATGTATATATTCACTACATCTAATGCTAACAGGGTAAATCATATAAAATATATTTTACTATTTCCCACATAAAGTCCCTTAAATTATTTCATTTAGATCAGTAGGAATTATTTTGAAGCACATCTATGAATATCTCTTATCTAAAACCTGAATGTTTTGTTCAGGTAGGGTTGTTCACGTAGGGCACGAAGTAGAAAATGGCCGACAGTGGGGTAACTCGCGTTGAAATCGTAATTGAGGAACTCCAAGCACTTGATGAAAAGATTCAGAAACTCCTGTCCCGACGGAAATACCTGAGAAATCTGAAGGCCCGGCTGTTGGATAAACCGTCCTTGCCATCTGGAACCGGCGAAACATCAACCCCGCGTTGTGCCGACCTCACCCCCGCGTCTCGTAGGAGCGACGCAGCTGCTGACCTCGGTGGATTTCAGCTATGCAGGCGGGGGTTCAAGGCCAGAGCACCTCCATCGGCACAGGCGAGCATTTTATCTCAGAACCGGTTTGACCCTCTCCGCGTCCCCATTTCGCCTTCAGCACCTGGTGATGTATTAGTGGTAGGTGATTCCATCGTTAGAAACCTTAATGTCGCATGCCCTAATGCAAAATCGTTTGTTTCTTGTTTTCCCGGTGCTCGTGTCCGAGATGTAATGAAACGTGCGCCAGCAGTCTACGAGAAACACAAGGAGAGGGCAGTTGGATCAATCGTCTTGCATGCGGGCGTAAACGATATAAGGCACCGACAATCAGAAATCCTGAAGGCTGACTTCGCAGCTCTGATTAGAGACACGAAGGAGAGGACCCCATCGGCAAAGATCTTCGTTCGGTCCACTACCTCTCGTCAGACGATCCAACGAGTACTACAGTCGTCTGCTAGGGTTGAACAACTGGCTACAGGGTTTCTGCAAGAAGAAGGATGTCGGCTTCATCAACAATTGGAATCTCTTTTGGAAAGGCGCGTCTCTTCAAGCGTGATGGCCTGCATCCGAACAGTTTCGGTGCCCGGGTCCTCTCCGAAAACATATCGAAGGTAATTCGTTTTTCTTGACTATCTATCTCTGCTCTTAACCCCTTCCGAAATAATACTGCTGTGCCAGGACATGATGAATGTTTAATAGAGTCTTCCGTTAAAGTTCACACCATTAATACTGTAATAAGCAATCTCAATGCACGTAGAAAACCTAGGAAATACGGCATAAACTCCAATAATCTAATTAAAATCACTATTTTAGAGGAACAATGTATTAAAACTATAAAAACAGATCGCAGATTAAACAAAAAATATACACAGAGCGGCGCTAATAATAATAATTTAGTTCCTATTCCAAATAACAATAACGCACATAGTACTCATCTCTGCACCTCCGAAACATTAAATATGGCACTATTAAATGTCAGAGCTTTAACTAACAAAACGTTTTTATCAACGATCTTATTAGTGATAAAAATAGATCTTATTGCACTAAATGAAACATGGCTGAATTCAGATGCGCGTCAGTTTTAATCGAATCTGCCTCCGGATTACAGTTTTACTCATTCAAACCGCCAGGGAAAAGGGGGCGGATTGGCTAACATTTACTCGAGCGATTAAAATGTAAAGATGTCAGTTTTGGTAAGTTCAAGTCCTTTGAGTATCTCGCCGTTGTTATTCATGGAGATTCTCAAGTTCTAATACTATCCGTGTATAGACCTCCTAAATATAACGCGTCGTTTTTTGAGGAATTCTCTGACTTAATGTCAATTTTAATTACTAATTATGACACACTCCTAATAGTTGGCGACTTTAATTTTCATATAGATAATCAGTGTGATCTAAAAGTAAAAGAATTTATGAACCTCCTGGATTCTTTTGATTTGAGACAACTCATAAATCAGCCTACACATAAAGCAGGTCATACATTAGACTTAGTGATTACTAAAGGACTGAAAGTTGATATAAAACAGATCATTGATATTGGTCTATCAGACCATTTTCTTCTACTTTTAATATAGAAATAATGATAAAAACACTCATGAGAAGCATATTGTTAAAAACGCTTCTTTGATTCGCAGCAGCTTTAAAACTTACAAACATTTTAAGCAATCAGTCCGTTTATAGTGCCAGCTATAATAGCGAGGACAATGTAAATAGTAAGGTGGAAAGATTTAATTCTAAAGTGAGAGCTGCTGTTGACATAGTTGCACCTGAAAAGACAGTGAAAAAATCTTCTAGCATTGTTATACCATGGAAGACCCAAAGAGTGTCTGATTTAAAGAGAACATGCCGTAGAGCTGAGCGTCAATGGAGGAAGAGTAAACTTACTATCCACCACGAAATATTAAAAGTCAAAATAACAGAATACAATAACACTGTCCGTCTTGAGAGACGCTGCTATTTCTCTAATATTATAAATAACAATGCTAGTAATCCTAGAGTCTTATTTTCAACAATTGATCACCTACTAAACCCAGGTAGCTCAAAGGAATGCCTCCTAAGTGCTTCCAGTGAAACCTGTGAGGCTGTCGCTGTATTTTCAATCAAAAATTAATGATATTAGAAATAACATAGTATATCTCCCCAACACTAAGGATCCCCTAAACCCCAACATCCTGTTATAAACAAATTAAACTCTTTCACTAGGATAGATTTACCTGATTTACAAAAATAATATCTCAATTAAAACCCTCCACCTCGTCCTTGACCCGATACCAACAAGGTTTTTCAAAGAAGTATCAGGCGTGCTAATTGATAATGTTCTTGACATAGTAAATTCGTCACTAGATACTGGGGTCTTCCCAGACTGTCTTAAGACTGCTGTAGTTAAACCCCTACTTAAGAAACATAATCTTGACCCCTCCGCTCTTGAAAATTTTAGACCCATCTCTAACCTGCCCTTCTTAAGTAAAGTTCTAGAGAAGGCAGTCATTATGCAGTTAAATGACCACCTAAATAAACATGCTATTCTTGATAAATTTCAGTCAGGTTTTAGAACAAATCACAGCACAGAAACTGCACTCGTTAAAGTAGTAAATGACTTGCGGGTAAATGCAGACAGAGGCCATTTATCTGTTCTCATCCTCTTAGATCTGAGTGCTGCATTTGACACCATTGATCACAACATTCTTAGAAATCGCCTTAGTCAATGGGTGGGCCTCTCTGGCAGTGTCTTAAATTGGTTTGAATCCTACCTGACAGGGAGAAAATATTTTGTTAGTTGTGGGAATTACAACTCGAAGACACATGATATCCAATATGGTGTTCCACAAGGCTCTATCCTGGGTCCGCTGTTATTCTCAATCTACATGCTTCCGTTAGGTCAGATTATCTCAGGGCACAACGTGAGCTACCACAGCTATGCTGATGACACACAGCTGTACTTATCAATAGCACCTGATGACCCGATTCTATTGATTCACTAACACAATGTCTGACTAGTATCTCAGAATGGATGAATAGTAATTTTCTCAAGTTAAATAAAGAGAAAACTGAAATTTTAGTGATCAGCAATAATGGATACAATGAGGCTATTAGAAATAAACTGGATACATTAGGATTAAAAGTCAAGACGGAGGTAAAAAGCTTAGGGGTGATTGTTGACTGTAATCTGAATTTTAAATCACATATTAATCAGATCATTAGGACAGCATTTTTCACTTAAGAAACATAAGTAAAGTTAGACCTCTTATATCACTGAAAGATGCTGAGAAATTAGTTCACGCGTTTGTTTTCAGTCGACTAGATTACGGAACGCACTCCTCTCAGGACTACCCAAAAAGATATAAATCGTTTGCAACTAGTGCAGAATGCAGCTGCTAGAATCCTAACTAGGAAAAGAAAATCAGAACACATTACTCCAGTTTTGATGTCACTACACTGGTTACCTGTGTCATTCAGAATTGACTTTAAAATTCTGCTTATGGTTTATAAAGCCTTAAATAATCTCGCCCCATCTTATATATCGGAATGTCTGACACCTTATATTCCAAATCGTAACCTCAGATCCTCAAATGAGTGTCTCCTTAGAATTCCAAGAACAAAACTTAAAAGAAGTGGTGAGGCGGCCTTCTGCTGTTATGCACCTAAAATCTGGAATAGCCTGCCAATAGGAATTCGCCAGGCTGATACAGTAGAGCACTTTAAAACACTGCTGAAAACACATTACTTTAACATGGCCTTTTTATAACTTCATTTTAATCGTAATTTAACTTAATCCTGATACTCTGTATGTTCAATTCATCATAACAACTATTCATGGTGGCTCTAAAATCGGTACTGACCCCTACTCTCTTTTCTGTTTCTTTTTCCGGTTTCTTTGTGGTGGTGGCCTGCGCCACCTCCACCTACTCAAAGCTTCATGATGCTCCAACAATGATGGACAGATTAAAAGGAAGAAGTCTACGTGACCATCATCATCATCAAGCCCTTCCATGAGAACCCTAAATCCAAAGAGGACTGTTTCATTGATGTTAGGTAGAATGCCCAGAGGGACTGGGCGGTCTCATGGTCTGGAATCCCTACAGATTTTATTTTTCTCCAGCCGTCTGGAGTTTTTGTTTTTCTGTCCCCTGGCCATTGAACCTTACTCTTATTCGATGTTAATGTTGATTTATTTTTTATAATTATGTCTTTCATTTTTCTATTCTTTAATATGTAAAGCACTTTGAGCTACTGTTTGTATGAAAATGTGCTATATAAATAAATGTTGTTGTTGTTGTTGTTACGTATTCCTATTCTGTTTCTTTAAGCTGTCATTTTTACTACTAAATTAACATATGCATTTTGACCTTAAGCATTAGAATTTTAACAAAGTGTCTGGAATGTTTTATGGGAACGTTAAATTATAAGAGATAAAACAAAACCTTCTGTCAGCCATGTAGTCATACAAACATTTACACTTGATTCTGTTTCACATTTAAAATACACACAAGGGCGGAAGAGAGAAAAAGAAATCAATATATGCCACGTATCAAATGCCTTATAATTTAAATTTATTTGTATTTGAAATGTCTTCAGGGGTACTGAGCGCATCAGGCCTTTGCATATTGAAAACTGGAGCTTCTGCTTTGTTGTCAGTTCAACGTCACAGTAATTTAAACTCACAAGATAATATTCTGCCAAAGAAGTGTGCCAGCCGACGTGTCGCACTGCCTGACGTTGGCCCCCACCGTTAGCCAAAGGATTCCTCCAGCCGACACCGCGAGGATGTGGTGGGTGTGGGGACTCCGTCAGCCTAATAAGAAAATATTCTTTTTATTTTATTTATTGATTTTATTTAAACCAGAAAAACATTCCATACAATCAAGTCAAAGTTAACAAAACGAAATTGAGTCCCAGCAGAAGAGAAAGAGCGGAGAGCCGACAACCTGAGCAAATCTTTAAAAGCTGCCAAGAAGGAGGAGAATCCTTTCCTCTACTATAGAGACGTATTCTAAAGTGCTGTTGATTCAGTCCTGCCAAGTTTTAAAGACGTGTCGAGAAGACCCTCTAAGTGAGAAGTTGATTTTCTCCAAGTTCAAGTAATATAGAGCAGTACTGGAACCCCCGGTGGGTGAAGGTTTTTGTTCCAACCAGCTTCTGGTTTTAATTAAGTGATGTGTTATTTCCCAAGTTCTGTGTTTTGGGAACAATATAGAAATTAGAAATATATATTGTGGCGGGCGGCTGGGACGCCCCATCTACATATATTCCAGGAGAGCAACCATGGACATCTCAGTACATCCCCCGGGACCCTTGGTGGCAACAACAACAACAACATTTATTTATTTAGCACATTTTCATACAAAAAAAAGTGCTTTACAAAATGAAGAACAGAAAAATAGAAGACACAATAAAAAATAAAAATAAGTCAACATTAATTAACATAGAATAAGTAAGGTCCGATGGCCGGGGTGGACAGAAAAAACAAAAAAAAAAAAACTCCAGAGGCTGGAGAAAAAAAATAAAATCTGTAGGGATTCCAGACCAAGAGACAGCCCAGTCCGTGACGTTGGTGCCTCAGTTTCCCTCAGGGCTCCATGGGAGATGGAGTTCTCCACAGCCCTGTTGGGATTTAGGGTGGCCGCCAGGGGGTGCTGCATGGGTCCCTGAGGCGGCTCGGACCAACTATACATCCCCGCTCGGAAGTGCAATCAGAAACAGGTGATCAAGCACATGGAGCACTTCCGGGTGGGCTATAAAAAGGGCCAGCATCCACCACTCAGGAGCCAGAATCGGGAGGAAGAGGACGAGGTTGCCTGGGAGGAGTGGTGGTGCCAGAGGAAGAGTGTCTGTTCTGTGAAATAAGTGGTTTTGGGACTGTGCATTGCTTGTGGGCTTCACGGGGAAGACGTGCCTCATAGGTGAAGAAAATTAAAGTTTTGTTGAGTTTTACACGTGCCTCTGTGTATGTCTGTGCCAGGCTGGGCTCTGCATAGCGCCTTTATCACAATATATGTGTGTGTATATATATATACAGTGTATATCCTTATATATGATTTGATAGTATCCGTATGTATCGTGTTCATGTCAATACCTCGACTCAATACAAGTTAGAACAATGCAATGGGACTCTGCCTCTGTAGTTAGAAGACGCAGTATTGTATGATTGGCTAAGAATGTTTGAATGCTTCAGTGACGCCGCTGGACGGCCGAGTATAGTAAGTCGGTGTTGGTTCGAGCAGATAACAGGAAGTTCGGTTGGTTTATGGAACGTTGCTTTAGTGAGGCGTACTTTCCAGGACCAACATCGTTGACTGACTTAAACCCTTCGACAGCTCCGGAACCAGAAGTAATTTAGAACGTATCGCCATTTGCTTGGTATGTCGAAATCTATCTTTGGGCAGTTCGGTTTTGGCACCCGTCCTTCAGACATCTGTTGGCAAACTGAGTAATGACGGCTGGGTATTAACAACGGTCATTGTTTAAATGTTAGCCGATCTCAGATCTAAAATGGCCACGCCAACACAATTATTACTCCGACTCTGATTAGAGTCGTAAAATACGGTTTGTTTTCAAAATTTGTTTGCCGGAAAAAATTAAATGAGGTGCGCCGAAGAGCTGAGTTCACGTCTCGCAGCCCCGCTCTTCATTACATCGGCCGAAAAGGTCAATTTGAAGCACAAATCAGTGCCATGATAACAAAATCATTTCAAGGACTTGAAAAAACAAATAATTCTTTGCTGAGAAAGTATGGATTTCACAAACGTAGAATTTGTAGCCTGATTTGATATATGTATATATTAAAATGTACCAAGCAGTTATATGAGAATAATGTATTTTCTTTTCTTTTTAACAGTATTTTCTTCTTGATTTTCATTCTACATTTCTAGGTGTTCCAATTGTTTAATTAATCCATTACAGATCGTTCCAAGTTCCGGCCGCAATAACTGAATTTCCGCGAAGTAGAGACACCATATTTATTTAATAATTTAACGTGTATTTGGACGTTTTTCAACCCTCCCTGTACTGTTTACAACCCAACCTTTACTCTGTTAATAACAGGGACAACTGTTGAGAAATATGAAATCGGTAGATCAGTTTACAGTTACGATATAGCGAAGTACATGTACCTATATATGACGTGATGCTGGTGATGAATATGCTGTGCAGTAAAAATGATGACGATGAAGGTGATGATGACTTTTACTGCACAGCCGTTGACTGTATTTTACGTCTCTTCAGACGGCGGAGCCATTTCCTGGGGCACCTCTTCCACGGTTTCCGAAGGTGTATCCGTAGTAGTAGTAGTAGGAACTGGCTCTTTTTTGCGAGGCTGCAAAAACATTGTGATCGGCAGCTGCTGCCGCTGCTTCTTTTTCCGGTCGAAGAGCAGCTCGTAGGCGGTCATGACGTCGTCAACCTTGTTGCAAAATTGGACCAATCGAACCATATCGTCGTCCCATTCCTGTGACCGCTCTTGCAGATCCTTAGCCAGTCTGCAGCCACAGCCACGAACGTTCTCCCTTCCTTCAACATATCCAGAAGTTTCACCTTCTCAGCGATCGTCATCATTCTTCGTTGGCGTTTAGGCTCAGCACCAGCCTTGGAAGAAGGAGCACGTTTGGGAGCCACTGCAGGGGGTGAAAATTGAAGCGAAGTTCAACACAAAGAAACCACAAAAAAATCACACACAGTACAGTGTAAAGTAAACCGCTCGGCGAGAAAGCTTGAAGCGAAATGGCCGCGACAGAGAGACAAGGGGAGGTGCTGTGGGATCTGGGCATCAGTCAAAGCACCAATCACGGGCCTGATTAGAAAGCGGGAAGCTGTGATTTGTCATCTCCCTCCCATGTACCAATCACAGCCCGTGTTACAACGCACTTAGTCACCGGACTTGTTTTGTTGTTCTTAGACTAGGAAATACTACTACTATATTTAAAAACCTGCAAAGTCGTGAATCTGCGAAAAATGAACCGCGAAGTAGCGAGGGATTACTGTACTCACTAAGTAGTGGGTCTGATGCTAAAGTACTTGCAGCATTTGATTATTCCTTGTTGTTTGCCAGTGTGTCTGCTCTGCTTGTTTTTAATTGTCATTAATAAGATGCAACAAAGAGAGAAAACTGCACAGGGAAAGGGCAAAATATAATGAGATCTACAAAAGAGAGTGTTACAAACACGAACAAGAGCCATAGCCAGGTTTGGGGCAGCCACCCGTATATTGTGTATCGTGGCTGCAAAACTGAAAAAAACAAGTGACAGGCTGACAGCACTGAGGTGCAAAGATCAGAGTCCAGAACAGGGAAAAGGTGGAGGCTTTTAAAGGTCAGTATAGGAAGTGACGTCAAAGGGGCCGGGACCAGAAAGGTCTTCAGCCACTGGTTCTGACCCAGAAGTGACGTCAAAGGGGCCGGGACCAGAAAGGTCTTCAGCCACTGGTTCTGACCCGGAAGTGACGTCAAGGAGCCGGGACCAGAAAGGTCTTCAACCATAGGCTCCGGCCCGGAAGTGATGTCACCAGTAGGGTTGCCAGATGTCCCTTATATAAAGGGACATGTCCCATATTTGATCATTTTGTCCCCTCTCCCATACTGAACTTTCAGGGACTCCTGAAATGTCCCATATTTAGTTCAATTTCAAAGTTCGTAATAAAAAAATATTTTTACTACCTTCTTACGGTACTTAGTTGTAACCTTATACGTAATTCTACTTTCTTTTCTACGATTCTCTTGATGCAAATAACCCAAATGTAACGAGGAAACGAATGTTTGCTGCCTGTTTGCAGCTCGTTCAGTTGCTCTGGTTGGCGGAGGACGGCGACTCTCTCACCGTTTGGCTCTCCAGCCGCGCGGCTGTGCAGCTCTGGATCAGCATTGCCACATACAGTGACTGTCACCAAAGGGTGGTGTTACTACTTGTCACGGCCTGTATTAAATAATAGTAATATTTCTCTGTTGTCTGTATTAAATAAATATTTTCAAATTATTTCACTTTTTCTGAATCTTTTATAGCTTGTTTTTCCTCATAACCCATTGAAATCCTTGCTTTATGTTTTTAATTTATGTCTCAACTTTTATATAATGTATTGCTCTAGGTGTGTAGTGGGGATGTATAAATTTATATACTTTAAGAGTGTCCCGTATTATAGATTTTCTAATCTGGCAACTCTAATCGCCAGGGCCAGGTGGAATTTCCAGTGAATGGTCTGCAGGAAAGTGAGAAAAAGAATCAGTGCGCTCTGCCACATCCCGGTCAGATTCGGAGTCGCGCTCACTCCAGCCCTTTAGCTCCTCCCATGCGCACGTGTGTGACAAGAGTTAAGCATTTAAATTGATAGCAAAAGCAGACCTATTTCTAAATGTCTTATACATGTAAAAATCATGCTGCCTTGCTGAATGTAGAATAAAAGAAAAAAAATCCCAGCTAATTAAATGAGGTCTGTGATATCAAGCAGCTTTTGGCTCTGGTTGAGGAGAAATGACAGGAGCTGGGGAAAGAACAAATAACCCCAATAACAGCTGCAGGGGGTGACAGGGAGACGTCCCTGTCACTGCTCCGCCACCAGGAGGCGTTCTAGCGATTAAAGGAGCGAAACGTTGGTGAATGGTGGTTCCTAGCTGAAGACCCTGCAGCTGACCCATGGGCACCGGAGGAGGTGCGACAGGCAGCAATGCCAAGCAGGTTATACCACCTACCTGTACATCGACAGGATTTTATTTGGAACAAAAACCTGCAGCCACAGTGGGGTCTCCAGGACCGAGTTTGGGAAACGCTGATCTCTAACTCTATCTATCAGTTACCTCCTGACTTATAACATGTGGGCTGGGATTCTTCCACTTGAGCAAGTTAAGTCCACGTGCTAATAGTGAGGTAAAGACAATCAGTTTGCTTGTGTTTCTCCACTTTAAGCCCCTCTGTGAGCCCACCACACACAGCTGTTAAAGGGTTACGACTGATTGGGACACCAAGGCAGTCTGAGAGGCAGTCAGAGATTTTGGTCCAGTCAGGTAAATTTTTGACCTTAAATAAAATATTTTGTTTTTCTTGTTATCCTTTTGTTGAACAGTCTGTATTTAATTAAAGTATCAGAATTAAAAGCGTTTAAAAACGACTAAATATTTCAATTAAGGTCAAAACTGAAATCCGTTTTTTGTACCCCACTCTGTATTTTCATTTGTATTGAATGAGTTTGAATTGTGGAATTGCAACGGCGAATGTAGAACACGTGGAGGGTGAGGAGCAAATCCGCTCTTTTTCTCCGCTCTTCTCGTCGTTCTTTCTTATTCAAATATGCGGCTTATCTGTGTTTGTGTAAAGAATGAGATATGAAACAGCACCAGTAGTCAATGTGCATGGGGGCTGACAACTAGGGAATCCATTCCCGGACGGGTTTATCCATTCCAGGGAATTCGGGAATCCCGCATGTCATTACCGAGAATCCCGGGCGTCCGGGGATGACACAGTGCACGAGGATCTCGCATGTGAATGGTTTTAGACCGACCGACACTTATTTTTTAATAAAACTACTGCAATATGTTGACACCAATAAAAGACTAACCTTAACTACAAGCAGTTGATGCTGTCACATAAGTACTGTACATGTATAATTCAGGGGTGCCCACACTTTTTCGGCTTGCGTGCGACTTTTAAAATGACCAGGTCGAAATGATCTACCAACATTAAAATGCTATATATATATTACATAGCTTTACTGTCAAATAATGCAAAGAGTACGCGACACGTGCTTCGTCCTTTAAATTGCGCCACGGCGTGTGGTTCGTTTATTTGACAGCATGTAGCCACGGCGTGTGGTTCGTTTATTTGACAGCATGTAGATCGGGGTAATTCCATTCATGGCATTCGTAGTCTGAATCACAATCTGATTGTATGGGTGCATGTGGGATGCCCAGTGCATGTGTTAGAAGGAAAGAGATCTCAGACTGGCCGCCCTGTATGTCAATCAAGTGGCAAATGCCATAGGGAGGGTAGGCTATGTGATAGACTAACCTTAAAGATTAATTTTTTTTTAATGCAACGCGATCTACCTGATCAGATACTGATACACTTGTTCTAAACAATGTCCGCGCGTGCGTTGCTCTGAAACACCGCTATTTCAGCTTTTACTGATGCGTCCAGTTTCTTGTCATCATTCTGTGGTGGCAAGTTTCTTGGCACAGATAATGTGGATGCAACAGACTGACGCATTGCAATTTCAAGTTGCTGTTCAAAGCTGTTGTCTGACAGACGTCAATGAAGTCTTCCCTGTCCCGGCATTCGTGAGCTGCCCAGTGCAGACTCTTCTCAGTCCACTGTACTCAGTCTTAGTCAGAGCCGGGAGACTGCCGACTGCTGCTGGTTGACTGGTTGACTGAATCAATCTGCAAAACACTACACAGTGGGCCAAAAAACCGTGCCACTTAATTATTTTCAACTATAACCCTGCTATTTCTTGATCGATTTTTACACTTTTACCCGCTATATATGCGAGCTTGGCCGTTCCCGGTTTCCCGGGAATTACAACAGTGTCATTCCCGGGAATGCGGGAATGAAAAATGTCCGGGAATAGAATGGATTCCCTACTGCCAACTGAATAGTCAATAAGCGACTCTTTGGGGTTCGTATATTTGCAAATCCAACTGAGTTAACAGCCTTGAACCTCACCGCACGTCACGGACACACACTCATCACCGAGATGTCGATGTTTTCGGTATCGGGGGACCCTAAAACGTCGAGACCCGTGGAAAGCTGGAGATCGATGTTTTTTTTTTTTTTTTCACGAATCTAAAGCTTTCGTTCCTTCCCCTATAGACGATTGGTTATGGTGGGGCACAGGGGCGTAAAGCAAAAGGACTTCACGAGCTCACGCGAGTCCGCTGGTCATAACAGAATACAGAATCCACGTTCCTGGAGACGATCGCGGACCTTCTCTTTTATCCAGACTGGTCTTTTGAAGCGACAGAACCTTTTTTTAATGGCCATTGTAGAAACTGATTAGTCAGTTCGTTTTTTTCCATGTCTTTATCCCCTAATGGCTGTTCTCTTGCCCCTTTTGAAAAACTGCACGATTCCTCTCAAAAATAAATAAAGGATATATCGCCTTCAAGCTGGGTGCCTCTCACCTGACTATTCCGGATATTTGGGCTATCATAGTGACCGCTCAAGCAGACCAGACAGACAGCGGACAACACGGGACATTGTCTGTGTGGCAGCGCTACAACGCCACCTTGGGGTGGTGACTGATGAGCAGCTTTCCTTTTCTGAGCACATTTCCAGCGTCTCTCATTCCTGCATATTCGCGCTTTACAACATCCGCAAGATCAGACCTTACCTGACAGAGTACGCAGCACAGGGTCTGGACTACTGGCAGGAGTACCCGTATGTGCCATCAGGCCGATGCAGATGATCCAGAATGCGGCGGCCCGTCTTGTGTTTAACCAGCCGAGATGGGCACATGTCACTCCTCTTTTCCGGTGGCTCCCTGTAGCAGCACCCATTAAGTTCAAATCCCTGATGCTCACCTACAGAGTTGGCCACTCTGTACCTGACACTTGTGAGGTGCTCTGCTCCTCCTCGCCCACTCAAGTCTGCCAGTGAATACCGGCTGGTGATGCCACCTCTGCATGGCATCAAGTCTCAATCCAGGCTCTTTAACTGTGTAGTTCAGTGGTTCTCAAACTGTGGGGTTGGACCCCCTAGGGGGGCGCGAAGATGTGAAGAAAAGAAAACAAGACTCGAAAATATGAAAAATACAAGCAAAACAAATTAACTTAAACTACATTCTGATACTAGAAAAATAAAAATAGAGTTAGATCAATGTCGATAAAAATATAAAATATGCATCTATGATATGTCATTAATTACAAAAGAACACAATGGCATTAGTGGGCTCCTTTAAACAAAACGTTAGGCGGTCGCAATTAAAACTGTTATGAAAACTCAGGTCGCAAATACTGAAAGGTGGAGAAGCGCTGGTGTAGCTCCTAGTTGATGAAACGAGCTGCCCACCTCCATCGATTGAAGACCCTTCTGTTCTGTGAAGATCGTCTGTCGAATTCATAGAAAAAAAAGAGAAAAACTTTACTCTGTGATCTTTCATATTGTTGGTTTTATTTGTTGATTAAGTTTAATTGCTTTTTCCATTGTTAGTCTATGATTGTAAATGTATGAGTTATGACATTTTTTGACTTATGCCAATCAACTTTTGTCACCTGTCCTACTACACTTGCTAAACAAACAGGCCACAGCCTACTGTTACTTGATTATGTTTACCACCTTTGTAAGTCACTTTGGATAAAATTGCCTGCCAAGCAAATCAATGGAAGTGGAAATTCCCAAAGATGTGCAGCTTAGGCAGCACGAGTGTGACTGGGACCACTGGTGTCCTTCCTCCGTGTTACCAGGATGTTCTCCAGCTTTGACAATGACATGATGTGACCTTTTTAGAATGACAGTCACCCTAAGACGCTCTGTAGGTAAAACAGTGTATTTGTGCATTCTGAGCCCTAGCAGGTGAAGAGTCACTTGGGACCACCACAGTGAGGGTGACCGTGTAGACATTATATTCATTTTATCTAGCACCTTTAATAAATGAATTCCATCCTGAGGTGGTCTTCAGTGACAGCCCACTAATCTCAATATCCTAACAGTGTGTCACCACTCAGGAACACAAAGTAAATCGGTGGTGAGGACTGAGCAGGCAAGTCCCAGTTTCATATAGCGCCTTGTCACAGTGAATAACAATTTCAAACACAGTAATGCCAGCCTGACTCTCTCTGGATCTTCAAACTTCTGGAAAGCCTCTTCTATCAAGTCTTACTGGATCAACGGGTCATCAGGCTCCAGTGTAGAGACGTGACGGGCTGCTGCGTGTCCGGTGGTCCGCATTGTGACACTAATCTTAATCCCTTTAGTTCTTCCCTTTTCTGCTTCTTCTTCTCTTCTGTATGTGTCTGTCTAGTCTACACCGGCATCCAGAACTTTCTATCTACAGTGTAAGGGACCCCTCTATACAGGAGGGCTCTTTTGGGGTTTGAGGGGCTTCTTTGTTTTTTTTTGTTGCTCAAGTTGATATAGTGCCTTGTTATACGGCGCTTTGCTCTCATGAACACCAACTCCTTCAGCACTGTGAGGACTGGCAGGTGTAGTGACTCACTCAGCTCAGTGCTGCCACCTTATCATTTTACAAAGTGACATCTTATATGTCATCATGAACACCACTTTGCTGTCTGTTTTAATATTGTGAAGCCTGGCAGGTGCAGATACTCATTCAGGCCACAGGGGGTCCCTCTTGGGCACTGAACCTGCCACCTTATAATTATATAGCGCCTTTTCGCTAAACACGTTTGTCATTTCTTTACATATTTCTGTATTGTGAGAAACAGCAGACACAGCGGCTCACTGGGTGACACGGTCATGGCTGGAGGTTGACTTCACCACCATTTTTATATATAGTGCCTTCCGATTGTGGCTAACAATTCTTCCAATATTTTTACGTTGTGAGTCCTATCTGGTGTGTTGACTCCCTCAAGTATCTGATAGTCCACAGCAGGTTGACCCTGCTACTTTATGATTTTATATTGTGCCCTTCTATATAGCGCCTTTCGATTGTAGCCACAGTTTTTTTTTCCTTTTATATTGTGAGGCCTGGAAGATGCAGAGCCTCCATTGTCTCAGCGGAAGTCACTGAACTTTTTGTCTTGTGCCTTTGCCACTCTGCCATTACTATGATTTTATTTTGTGACACAGTGAGTGGCTTTCCTGAGGTCCACTTTGTCACACACACATTGAAAGTCCTAATCAACATACAAGCTGCTGTCTCACTCATTTTGCAGGCTAACGTCACTTTTTTTGTCGAGGCTTTGCTGCTGCACTGACATTGTCTCCTCACAGGGGGTCTCTCTTAGACCCTGAATCTGCCACCTTTATACAGTGCCTTTTTAATTTAGGCCTTTTTCATTCTGCTGTAGTAGGAAGTCAATAATGGAGGATCAACCTGCTAGTTTATGAATTTATATAGCGCCTTTTCTATATAGTGCCTTCTGATTGTTCTTTCCATATTTCTGCACTATGAGGTCTGGCAGGTGCAGACACTCCGTTTCCTCACCGGTAGTCACTGGGTCAGACTGATCCTTCCATCTTGTGCTCAGTGATTCAGTATGTTTGCCACCAGGGGGCACACTGCCTTTACTACGCAGATCTTCTTTCCGACTTTCCATTTTTTTATATTCTGGGCAGAAATGAAGCACAGTGCCATGATCAATGAGCGTTGAAATGTCTGTCCTTCTTTTCTGAAATATCTTCCTGTTAAGTTTCTACCTTATATAGCGCCTTTCATCAGAAGGTGATTGTTACTTTTGTGCCTATTGTGCCTTTGCACCCACTGAAAGCTCCTTGCCACGTTAGCCAGAAGGCAGGTCTCACCAGTATGGCTGCTGTCTCAATGACCCGTGGAATTGGGGTCTCAGCAGAAGCTTCATGGCTGTCATTTGCAGCGCTGGTTGCTCCTGCATTCTAACACTTGGCGCCGTGTTGTTACATGTTGATTATCACACACACATAAGAATGGCACTGTCCTCTGTACACACAACAGCAGGCACCCCATGAAACAAATCCATTCTTATTTTATATTGTGGTCCTTTTTAATTTAGAAGGCTGCAGAAGGTTTTACATGCTGCGTGATTACCAAGCAAGAACTCAAAAGGCCGAGTCAGGTTTATTTTTAAAGAGACCGAGGTCGCCATCTAGTGGAGCATTTTTGAATAAAACTTTACTTTTATGGCCAACTGTGATGATTGTGCTGAGTTCAGATTTGGAAACCAAGAGAGCCCTCTAGTGGGACATTTCAGAATTGTAATGAACAAGGTGGGCCAGGTTTAATGTTGGAGATACAAGGGGCCTTCCGGTGGGACATTTCATTTTTCGTCTCACTTTCTGAAACCACTCGTCCTGGTGAGGGACACGGTGGCTGCAGGCCAAACAGGGCCACCTAGACTTTGCTGTCCCCCAGCTACAGATTCTTGATCTTCCTTGGGAATTTCCAGATGTTCCCATGACTGCTATCCTGGGTCTGTTGCAGGGGGGTCAGAATTGCTGAGCTTCTCACCTTATCATGGAGTGTCAGCCTGGCCACCCTGAACAGAAACCTCCTTTCTTGTTGTGATCCCCTTCTCTCTTTATGTCATTACTCACAGCTCATGGCCACAGGTGAGGACAGAGATGTAGGATGACTGGTAAACTTCGAGACTTGTCTTCATAGTCGGCTCCTGCTTTAACACCACAGCTGGTCCAGAACCCCCAAAATGGCTGCTGCCGCTCCAATCCCCTCATCATTAGCATCAGCACCTCAGTCCTCCAGATGCTTACAGTCGCGACAGGTAAGTTCAATGACTTTCCTAAGCGTCTAAGTATAAAATGCAAGCTTGGAACACAAAAGGTTATCTAGATATGAATGAAGGACCCTGTGGTGTGTAAGCCGCTGTGCATGAAGCAAATCAACATTTAATTACGCTAAACCAACCTCACAGCTCTGTTATCTGAAGTTAATAATGATATCCTATTTCACTAACACTGCTCATTCAGTTACGATGTCCAGCTCATATGCCATTTGGTAAGGGATTTGTAAAAAAAAAGAAATGCTAATGTTTGTAATGCGCCATCTGTGGGAATGAAAAATGTAATTGATTTGATTACTACAAGAGTTTAAAATGCACCATCTGTGGAATGAAAAATGTGATTTATTATATTACAACAAATGTTTGTAATGCACCATCTGATGGAATGACAAATGCAATGCTTTTTTTTTTTACAACATGCATTCCAACAGATGGTGCCACTAGCTGTACTACTTGTTTAAGACGGGTTGAAATCTAACTAATCAACACACACACCTCAGTGTTAAACATTTGCAGTGTACCTCGCAATGAATATGTCATTGTTACATGCTATTTGATGTGGGAGTCGTAAGTGCAGTGTTCGTTTGTGTGATGCGCCATCTGTTGGAATGACAAATGCGTTAATTTACTACTAAATGTTTGTGATGTGTTACATTTTAAAATAACATAAGAAATGGACAAGTAACCAGTAGGGGGTGCCACTGACCCCCAAACCCTGAGACTCAAATAAACAGCACAGTCCCAGGTTCAAATACAAGATTTTTTTTATTTTCCAACTCCACCTACACACCTCCAAATCCTCTTCCACGTCAGTACAAAACATTCATCTGCTTTCTATCCTCCTTCCGCACTTCCCAAGTAGTCTCATCCACAGTCCTCTCGACTCTAACTACTGGTGCAGGATAAGAAGAGACGTCACCTTCATTAACGCCGGACCAGGGAGGACATCTGGTGGCACAGCCTTGCACTGCCACACTTGGCAGAAGTCACACACAGAAGGTATACTACAAATATGACCCAAGGGCCCCGACAGGACGGTCTCATGGGACTGTCCACCTCAGACTTGATTTTCAAATTCGTTGACTTGTTTTGGAATGTTTGAATGGAACTGCCACGTCTTACCTCTCAAAACTTCTTCACTTGTATGTACCAACAAGAGCTCCTCATTGTGCCAAGGTCGAGGCTGAAAGACAGGGGGCATTGGGCATTTGCTGTGGCTGGAGCGGCTCGCCTTATTAAACAAGGTCTGTCCTAACACTGGCAGTTTTGAAGTCATCATGAAAGTCTTATCTCTTCTTGTTGGCATTTGACCCTGCAAGAGGTTGGCATTATGTTTGTATATGTTGACTCCTGTACATTCATGATTATAAATATGTATGTAAGGCGTAGCATATTATATAAGAAGATATATATATATCTTGTGTCTCCTCCAGACCACGAGGGGGTGTCTGTCCTGGTTATGTTGGGGGCCTCGGGTACAGTGCTGGGGACCCGTGGCCACCGCCAGGCGGCGCCCAGGTGCCTGAGGAACCCTGGAGCCCAGTACTTCCGCCACACCAGGAAGTGCTGGGGGGAAGACGACAGGGGACACCCGGACGGCTTCCGGGTGCGCAGCCAGCACTTCCGCCACACTGGGGTGTGGCTAGGACTGATTGCCAGGAAGCAGCTGGAGCCCATCCGGGTTCCCATTTAAGGGGCCACCTCCCTCCAGTCAGAGGCGAGAGTCGGGTGGAAGAGGACGGAGCTGAGAGAGAGGACGGGAGGCGGCCAGGAGAAAGGCATTGGACTTGTGAGGCCTGGACAGTTGGGGGAATCGGTGCAAGAGGCACTGGGGTTTGTGCACGTTTTAATTGTAAATATTGTAAATACACAAGTGTGTGGTGGAACCAACGATGTCTGTCTGCCTGTGTCCGGGTTCAAGTTCACAATATTTATATACTGTATATATATACATACCAGTAACGGCGCACTGCACGTTATACACTTGACTTGAGCATTTCGAGTTTTCATCCTCTTTCTTTCTCTGTCTCTGTTTAGCATTCATTTCCTCTGAGGTTGACGCACTTGCTGCTTCCTGAGCAGATCTTCTTCTCTCCACTCTAGTGGCCCGCTTCTTCTCTTCTATTGTCGGCATTTTTTCGTGTTAAAACTGATTAAGTCAGTGTTTGTGGTGCACTTCGTTAGTACGTTTCTTTAATTTTTCACTTAAGCTGGCACTTAAGTCTTCAATCTGCCTCAAGAATGATTAGCGAAGGTGGTAGGGAATAAGAACGGCGCCCATACTCCCTGACAATTGATTCTACAATAAAATAAAATAAAAATAAAAAGAGTAATAAAAATCATCACCCAAAAGCTGATAGTAGACGTCACATAGTATATGTGTACTAAATTTCAAGTCAATAGTTGAGACAGTTTGCAAGCTATGGGTGATTTAAAACCCTGGACTGACAAACAAACAGCCACGTTAGCGTATTATAGAAGAAGATATATATAGTGGGATATGGCCGACCTTTCATCCCGGCCAATACCCCCAGGCTGCCAGGCGAAGCCCTTCTTGCAACACAGAGGTACCCGAGTTCCAGCAGGGCATCATGGACGGTGGAGTTTTTCATCACAGCCCTGCTGGATACCATGGGGACCTTCAGGGGATGCTGCAGGAAGGCACAGAGACTTTGGTTTCACTTACGCCCCGGAAGTACGTCCGAGTCACATGGACAGGAGGAATGACGTACTTCCGGGGTGAAGAAAAGGACTTTTTATCTGACCTGGAAGTGATAGGAGATCACATGGACTGGGGATTGGAAACACTTCCGGGTCAGGGACTATAAAAGACTGAGAGAGATATAGAGCGTTAAGCTGAGCTGGGTGGCAGGGTGGCAGGGTGGCAACGCGTCTGGGAGTTGGAGGAACTGATTATTGTAGGAGTATTGTTAATATGTATGAGTATTGTGGAGTTTAGGGTGCTTTGTGCACAGTATTATTATAAAATAAATAATATTTGGACTTTTATCTGGTGTCTGGCATCTGATCCGAGGGTTCAAGGGAGCGATAGCGCCTACTATCTGCCACAATATATATATTGTAAAGAAATGAAAAACAAGCATAAAGGTTTGGGGTTTCCGCCCCGTATACTGTAAAACAATCAACAAAATATCACAATTCATTGACACGGTCAAGTACATGAATCCCTTCAGTATGTGACAGACAAAAGATGGCGGCGGAGGAGTATTTATGTAGGAGGGGCCGGAAGTAGAGGAATGCTGGGAAAGGAACCAAGATGGATGATGGGATAGATGACGTCATAGGTATCAGACAGAGGAAGGGCGGAAGTAGCGTACTGCGGTAACTGTTGAAGGTAGGCTCATGGCGGCGGTGCGTCTTTCCTTCTGTAGGAAACAAAGAGAGAAAGGTTAGTACCCCACCACTCCCTCCTGGCGTATGAGTTTACGATCTTATTCAGGTCAGTCTGCGGCCCCCTACTCGCACGTGCGTGACAATATATATATATATATACTAGCAAAATACCCGCGCTTCGCAGCGGAGAAGTAGTGTGTTAAAGAAGTAACGATAATGAAAAGGAAACATTTTAATAATAACGTAACATGATTGTCATTGTCATGAGTGTTGCTTGTCATACATAAATATATATACACACACACATATATACAGTATATATACATATACATCCACATATATATACATACATATATATATGTGCACAAAACTACGCTTTTATCAAGGCTTCCGACGGGTAGTCTTTTGAAATGAAATTTTCCTGCAATCAGTCGTAGCAACGCGCTTTCTTCCAACTGTTACATTTTTGTAGCTCTGATGTGTGCGTCAACGTAATCGGTGTACCAGGAAATCATGCATTGACAGAAGTTCCCCTTTGCTTGTATTGAAAGTGTGATTAAATTGCGTGATTTTTTAACGCGTTATGGAGCACATGCATCGAAGCTCCTCAGCTGTGCTTGTGCTAAGAAAAGGAAACATTTGAAAAATAACGTAACACCATTGTCAATGTGACCTTTTGTAAGTAGTGCCTGGAGGATTCAGTGTGGAGAAACTCTAGAGACAGCGTGTGGATTAACTTGTGGATTGTTCTGTGAGTATTTGGTGGCAGCGTCACAAAGTCGTAACACTGCGTGCGTTGGCCTCGGAGCTCAGCTCAGAGCGAAATGAGGTGAATGGGAGGGGAGATGATGACGTGACTCCCCCACCCGCCTTAACTGTCAATCCCCCCACAAACACAGTCTCTCGGAATTTGCATAAGCACAGCCCTTCACCATCAATGTGAACTTAGTTACAAAGTGATCAAAACTCTCGTTTATATCCTGCGTCCTCTCATTAAACTTGTATCCCGCATTAGCCGTGGGCATAAGAAACGCCAGCGCAGCTGCCTGTCTATGAACTTTAGGTTTACACGTGCTTTGTTTCCGCAGTAGCAGCACTCATGAATATGGTTGTATGTGTCACTCGCTCGCTTCTTATTGTTTCGCTGCCTTCTCAATTATATAATGCATGTTTTCTTAAGCGCTTTATGGAGGTCTTCCTGGTTGGTGAGTCAGTCAGTGAGGGCTTTGCCTTTTATTAGTATAGATATATATATAAAATGTGTCTATATGTGAATATATGTGGTAGCCTCTTTAATCCTTTCTTGCACAGCACAAGAGGGCGGCACAGTGGCACAGAGGGTAGCGCTTCTGCCTCACAGCTAGGAGACTTGGGTTCGCTTCCCGGGTCCTCCCTGCGTGGTGTTTGCATGTTCTCCCCGTGTCTGCGTGCCTCCTAAAGACATGCAGGTTAAGTGCATTGGCGATCCTAAATTGTCCCTAGTGTGTGCTTGGTGTATAGGTGTGTGTGCTCTGTGGTGGGCTGGCACCCTGCCCGGGGTTTGTTTCCTGCTCCAGCAGACCCCCGTGACCCTGTAGTTAGGATATAGCAGGTTGGACGATGACTGACTGACTGACTACACAGCACGTTGCTTCAGCTTTGGCTGTTGTAAATGTGGTTTATAAATAAAGTTTGACTTGACTCGACTACAACTCCCAGCCTGCCTTGCAGGTCTCCCCCAGTAGGATGCTGCTATCGTGTGCACTATGGGGAGGTAGACATAACTACCAGCAGCAGCCACTTTTTGTCCTTCTCAGCTGGCCTCCCACCTGAACAAGGAACTGGCAGCCATCCCGGTCAAGACGCTGGACCATCCTTGTCTTTCCATTTCATGTTTTGCACACTTTATTGTGTTGTAAATTTACCGTTAAAGGATTAATGTGCCATTCTTCTCCACCAACTTACACTCAAAAAACCCCATGATGGAAACATGACAACGTGTTTTCAGAAGGGTGTGCAAATTTTTTCAAAATCAGTAGCTGGAATCTTTCATCCATAAAAGTGTTCAGACCCTTAAATCGTAACTTTGTTAAAGCCCCTTTGGCATCAACTAGGACTGTAAGTCATCTTTGGTGAGTCTCTATAAGCTTTACACACCTGAATTTGGGCTCCTCATCCCCTTTTTCCTAACAGATACTCTAAGAGTTGTGTAGATTGGATGGAAAGCACCTGTGAACTGCCATCTTCAGGTCTTTCATTTGAGTTGGCCACTTGAGGACCCTCTGAGTCTTGTCCTGAAGCCACTCCAGTGTGGTCTTGGCAGGTCATTGTCATACTGAAAGGAGAGCCATCACTCCAGTCTGAGGGGGTGTGCTCTCTGCAGCAGCTTTTCTTCAAGGTCCTCTCTGTATTTAGCTTCATTCATCCTCTCCTCAGTTCTGACCAGTCTCAATGTCCTTGAGCCCCCATAGCCTGATGCTGCCACCACCAAGATCACCAACGTTGTTTACTTCAGAAGGGAATACTCAGGAGTGACTTGGCTCATCAGTACATACATAAAGGCGCTATACAAAGTCATAAGCAGGAGAGCTCAAACTCCAGCAGTGATGGTGTCATCCAGTAGTCACTGTACCTGCTGGGACTCTTCACACAGAAATATGAAAATCAATGGTGTTTACAGTAGGAAGTAGTTATAATAAGAAAAGGCGCTATATAATGATAAGGTGGCAGGTTCAGGATCCAAGAGTGACTCTCTGTGTGTGCCAGAAATATGGAAAGAAGCTGCGTTCATGATGGAAAGGCGCTATATAAAATCATAAGGTCACAAATTTAAAGCCGGCATTGACTTTGTGTCACCAGTGAGTCAGTATGCCTGCTAGTCCTCACAGAACTGGTGCTCACCAAAGAAAGGCACTACATAACAAGGCACTATATAAAGTCACAAAGCATCATATTCAGTCTTCTAAAGAGTGACACACCATGAGATGAGGACGTTGTTGTAACAGCCAGCGCTCACAGTATTGAAACATGGTAAGAGCGAGCAGTGTTCATGATGGAAGGCGCTATATAAAATCATATCGTAGCACACTCAGCCTTCACCATTGACTTTCTTTGTCATCCAGGGAGCCACCCTGCCTGTGAGGCCACCTAGTGGACAACATGAAGTTCACAGTAGAAAGGCCCTGTGCTTATGAACTCCTCCAGTGACATGCGCAGCGTCCAGCAGTGTCACTAGAAAGAGCTGTCACACCTGCCTGGCCTTATAATGTGGAAATCAGGAAAGAACTGTGGAATGTAGCTCTGATTTGGAGGTCACTTTGGATGAATATGACAAAGACACAAATACAATTAAGATGAGGCTGATATCATATTTAATGCTATAAGCAAATGTTTATTTCAGATTTAAAAGGCTACAGGGGTCAGCAGAGGAGCAAAGGGGGCTTATGAAGTGTAAAGCGGAGTGAAGATCAGCAGACCTCCAGGTGGTCCTCTGTGGATTCAACAGGCTCCATGTTTGGCAATATATAGGGGACTGGTGGCACCTCTGTAAAGGAAAGACATGAGAAGAATAAGACCAGTGAGCCGAGATGTCCACGCCGTGACGCTTCCTTCATTCCACTCACAGGAGACTTTAAGAGCCGCACTCAGCACCACCTGCACACCTGAGGCAGGTAAGGGACGGCAACACCTGTGGTGGTCCTGGATCAGGTGACCACTGCCCACTGAGCATGATGGCTTAGTTAATAAAAAGAACACACTGCAAACAGGGAGTCAATATGTAGAATATTATGGGATATCTGAACTGTTTCTATCTCTTTATGTTAAAGGCTGTCTGACGCTGCACACTCGTGATGAATGAGGACAGAAGTGACTAATAATTATTAAAAAGACAAGATGACCCCAAACACACCTAGCATGTCAGACCACCATGCCAGTTACATGACCTGCCTGTGATCTGAGTGTAAAACATAGGAAGGCCATATGTCCTCCCTTCAAGCTCCTTCACTACACACCGTGAAAGGCGCTATATAGAAGTTCTAAACCTGCCTGTCCACTCCCAGTCACAGATCTTCTGACCGTTGTCTGTGACACTTTGTGTAAAAATGGAAACAACTGATAGGAGACTCAAGATGGTCTGACGAATATAAAAGTTAGGTGGGGAACAGAAATAGAAGGGTAGGATGAAGGAGAGCAAGGGTTCAAAATGGAGAAAAAGAATAAATGATTAAAATACCACAGTCATCCTCTGCAACGTGAAGGCCAGCTGCTCTTGTGTGACGTGTGTTGTGGCGAGTACAGAGTTCAGTGACAATGTGACACGTGTGTGCCAATCAGCAGGCACTCTGAGGTGCCATCATCACTGAGTAGAATTACCTGAACTCTGAAGTTTTATCTTCTTTACCTCAATCACCTGCCTGACCTCGAGACCCCCACACTGCTCACCTGAAGGCCATCGCGGCCCACTGAGTGAGATTTGCTGGTCACAACTTAACACACAGACCTGCAGGTGACAGAATTTGAACTTTTGTCCACAGATGTTGAATAAAGTCACACACCAATGATGTCAGCCACACTGAAGGTGACAGTCTTAAAGCGACGTCACATTACTGCTCTTCAGAGGGGATGTCAGACTTGACAAGTGCAGTTGCTGATCTCGTCACCTGAGTATGTCAAGTTATATGAGTAGAAGTCACAGTGCATGTCACATTACACAACTTCTAAGTAGTGGGAGCGTCAGCCTTGATGACTGGTGTTGCTGATTTCACCACCTGAGTACACCAGTTTAAACATTAGAAACCCCCGGGCATGTCATGTTAACTCAACGTCACACCTTCTAGTTAGAGGGGATGTCACACTTGACAACTGCAGTTGCTGATCTTGTCACCCAAGTATGTCACTTTATATGATGAGAACTTGCTGGTGACGTCACCCTACACGACGTCCAGTCACAGTTGATGTCAAACTTGCCAACTGTCTTGCTGAACTTTTTGCCTGCGTATCTCAAATTACACGACTAGAAATCTCTGGGGATGTCATCTTCCATGACTCCGTGGTGACAGCCAGCTCAGTGTCACATTTCCACACTGCCACATGTCCTTCATTATTAGTGACAGCCAGTAATGTGCTGCCTGTTTAGCTGTTCCTCGTGTTCAGGGTTGACAGGTTTGGTGACTTCAGCCACCGTATCTCTCCCTTGTTTAACTTTCTCGATTTTTCGATTGGTTTGTAAAACACGAGACATCAGACAGACGAGTCCCTCCTCTCTATGCAGGGTCCAAAGCTGTCGTGTTGCTTTTCACTCATCGCAACATTCACTGGGCTGCACTTCCTGCTGATCACTCATTGGCTGTCAGCGTTACTGCACACAGGCTCCGCCCCTATACCAATGTCACCTGTTGGAAGCCACGAGTCACAAGTTGGTTGGACAGAAAAGCTGGAGATGTCCAATGACATGACTGCCGGTCACACTATGACGGCCCCCCCGACTCGATGACGTTACGTAAACGAAGTCTACTTGTGAAAATAGATGGAAAAGTCTTGTAGTGTGACACGGCCATAAAATGACATGCTCAGGTGACGAGATCACAAACAGCAGTGGCCACTTTGACTCTCCCTGCCTGTTTGAAGTTGTGTGATGTGACAACAAGCCCCCTCTGACCTCACCCTCCTCTATCCGCCCTGTAAAGGTGGTCTCTCACAGACAGAAAGTTCTTGATGGCAGTGCAGACTGAAGAAGAAAGGCCTGACAGATACAAACACAGAGAGAAGAATCAGAAAAGGGAAGAATTAAAGGATTAACAGCAGAAGCGCACTGCGGACCACCAGCTAACCCGCTCCCCCCAAACACACAGCAGCCTAACCCATTACTACACCGGAGTTTGATGATTTGTAAGACTCGACTAAAGAAAGAGGATTTCCAGAAGTTTACAGGGAGAGAGTTTGGAGACTTTTAGTGAGAGGCTGACATTACTGTGTTTAACATTGGAGTTCACTTTGAAAAGGCGCTATATAAACTGTGAGCCATTGTGACGTGTCCTGTGTGTTCCTCAGTGAGTACGTTTATCAGCAGTGACACATTGTTGAAATCTGGAAATTAGAGAGCTGTAACTGGAGACTATCTCAGGCTGGAAGTCACCTTTGAAAGGCGCTATATAAAGTTAAAACAATGTCTGTACTGTCACCGTCACTGTGGGGTCCTGAGTGACTCAATTCACCTGCCAGAGCTCACAGAACACAAATGAACTGTTTTATCTACAGAGTGGCTTAGGATGAGCGTCACTTTTAAAATGTCACCTCATGTTATTTTCAGACCTGGAGAGCATCCCAGTAGCACTAAGGCAGGACACCAGTCCATCACTGGACCCACTCACACTTGTACTGGGAGAAGTTGTGAATTGCCAATCAACCTAACCTAACCCATGAAGACACCATGAACTTAACAGCTGAGCCCAATATTCAGGATGCATGAAGCAGCAGCGCTAATCACTGTGCCGCCATACTATCAAACTGTAAAAAGGCGCTATATAAAACAATAAGCTTCAATCTGAGTCTTCAAGTCTCTTTGTGATCCTTTGTGAGTCACTGCATCTCCAAGGAAACATTGCTGCTCTATGAAAATCTCACTTTAAATGGAATTCACTATGAAAAGGCGCTATATAAGTCATTGGTTTGTTTGGTGACTTCCCATCATGGCCTGCCTTGTGTGATCTCCTGCAGGTCCAAACCCTGCTGGGCCCATAATGGAATTAAAGTGCTGTGCTTTAACTTGAATGGGCCTTTAGATGGACTTCATTACACAAAATCACCAAACGGTCTTCCTCAGTCCCCTCCATTGATTCCCTCATAGATTCAAGTTAGCTGTCCAAACGCCAACATCTGAGAGCTCAGGTGGGTTTCAAAGCCCTTGTTACTCACCGTTTGACCACACAGTATGAGCAGACGCTGGCGTAGGTCTTGCCATCGCTGGCACACACGGGGTTGACGAGATTCGTGCAGTCAAGATTCACGAGGGCCTTACAGTTGGGCTACAGAAATGGAGAGCAGAAGGTCAGGTGGACATAAGCAGCCAGGAGGAAATCTGAAGGAGAAAACTGAGGAGACCCTTACCTGTGGGGGGATGTCTGCCCCGCTGGTCAAGTCTGAGGAAGAAAAGAGAGTGAAACCCGTCACTGAATACTCCCTGAAACATCTAGAAAAACTTAAATCTTCATCCAATTTCAGAAACAAACATTGAGGAGGACTTCTTGGTAAGAATCTGTCATCACATCACACGAAAAACACCCGTCAGTGTCATCGTCACATACAGCAGTCCAGTTTTTATTTTATTAGTATTATTATTTTATTTATTTATTTACATATATTATATACTTTTTATATATTCTATATATCGTATTTATCTATTTCTAGTATATACTGTATACTCTATTTTTTATTTATTTATATATACTATGTACTATTTATATATTCTATATATCATATTTATCTATTTCTAGTATATATACTATATCTATTTATTGTATAAAGTATCTATCTATTTATACCTATTCATATGTCATATAAACCCAGGTGGCACAGTGCCAGTGCTGTTGCCCGCCATTAGTTTCCATCCCGTGTCCTCCCCCCATGCACTTTGCGTGTTCTCCCCATTGATATGAAGCTTCACCTGAGCTCTCCTCCTAATTAAAGAAGGGGGCTTTGTCTGACCTCTCGTATTTTCCTAAAATGCCTCACATTTTACAGATTTTTCCAGGGGTGTGTAAAGTTATACGCACAACTCTTCCTAAATTAACATATTTAACTTGTTCATCTGGGAGAAAAAGCAGATCATCACAAACAAACCTCACACGGAGAGAACACACAAAACCGACATCAGCAGAAATCAGAACTAAACTTGACAGTTCATTGAATTCTTTCCCATTAAACCTTCTTAAAGTCATTTTTTCCTAATTTATCAGTTTGTCACAAACCTGCCGACTGTGCTAAAGACTCAAACTGACTAAGCAGGAATCTCACCTGAGAGGCAAATGAAGGCGACGCACAGCAGCAGGATGCGCATGGCAGACATCTTGACTCGTCTCGTTGGCGTGTGTGTGTGTCAGACTCAGACTGGCTACCCAACACGCTGGTGCCCTCAATTTATAAGGCACATCCGGGTAACAAACAAACAAAAAAGCCTGCAGGAGTGACCCTCCCGATTATTAAATATTCAAAACTATTGTAAATGAAGAAAGGCCTTGGAGATACACATGTCACATAGATAGATGGTATCCCACCTGGCCTGTAAAAGACCCCCAGCAGCTGATCCTGGTTTCGCCCCTCATTGGCCATCAGTAATGGATGCTGACTGCTTTGCTGATCTTCTCTCTTTCTGCCCAGCTTTGCTCTGATCAGCATGTGATGTCTTAATAACTCTTATTATCATCCTCTTATTATGTTGTTGTATTGTTAAATGTACTTTTATGTCACCTGTCACTCATGTCAGGGTCAACACTTCTGCTCGCCCTTCTGATTTCAGTTCTGTTGCCTTATCGTCGTCAGCCTTATGCTGGTGTTGAGTTCCATGAATCTTTTCCTTAAGTTAAAGTTTTCTTCTAATTGTTGTTTTTGAGAACAAACAGGGTGGACTTGTGATTTCTGAATATTTCACTGGCCCTTTTCCTGTGTTGTTCAATCAGACCCCAATAACTCCTGTCCTCAAGATGCCCCCCTCAAGTCGCTCATCACAGGCCCGTGTCTCTCCTCTCCTCTATGTAAATAAGTCTGCTTGATCCTAATCAGTCGGCTATCATGGAGGGCCATTCCACCGAGACGGCTCTTCAACCAGTTTTACGGTTTTATCTTTCAGTGCTATAATAATAAATAATAAAACACGTTTTCTTGACTTAGCCATACTTGTCGTTCTCCCCAGAGGACCACATGGCATCAGCTGGAGTCTCTGCAAGTCTTTCTGAATGGAGGAACACCATCTGCAGTTCAGCCTAACAAAGATGGCCTGTCTTGATATGCCAGCTCCTCAGTCTGTTCCCTGTCAGCTTGGCTCACTACCACAAACTCCGGCCATCTTGGTACACAACCTCGGAGTCACGGCTGATGACCACCTGCCTTTGATGGACCACCTTACTATGGTCTGTGAGATTTACTCTGGAGAACATCTACAAGATCAGATCACATGTGACAGAGTACGCAGCACAACTCTTGGTCCAGGCTTTCATCTTGTCACATCTGGACTACTGTGACCTCACTGCTGGCAGGAGTACCGTCATGTGTCACCAAGTCACTACAGATAACTAAAAATGCAGCAGCATGTCTGGTGTTCAACCAGCCGAGACTGGCACATGTCACTGCTGTCATCAGAGGACTACACTGGAGTCACGTAGAGTCACATATGAAGTTCATATCCTTGGTGCTCATCTACAGAGTAGTCAGTGACTCAGTGCCTACGTGTGTGAAGACACTTATGAGGTCATCTGGTCCTTCTTGACCACTCTGGACTGCTGTTGAATAGTATCTGGTGATGGTGGCATCAAACCTCAATGCAGACTCTTGTCATGTGCAGCTCCTGGCTGGTGGAACAAACTGCCCACCTCTGTCCAAAGACTCTCGTTTGGTGAGTTTCTATCTGACAGTTAAGGGCTCTGTTAGGTGTTGTCACCTTGTCACTCCCTGGCATTTTGTTTCCAGCTCTTCACTTGTGATGTTCAGTTTGTACCCTTGTCCTGTCACATTTAGGATGTCTACTCAGTTATGTTTTGTAGGTTGCTTTGGACTAAAGTGTCTGCTAGGCACATCAATATAAATGTGAATGTCACTTACACCATTAGTGAGCATTTTATGAAGTGTAATCAACATCTGCACGTCACTCGCTGCCATCGCTGAACGTCATGGTGACTCCACGCGTGTTCATCCTGACAGCAGCTCTGTGACTTTCTCTTTGTCCACAGCTTTCTAAATTCTTACATTCTGGTTACTTGTGAGGGAAGTGAGTTGGTAAAAGTCAAACAATACGTCAGCGGTGATGTCACAATCTTTAACCATTATGGCTTCATATAGCGCCTTTCATGGTCGAGTGATGCCCTTTGTTTGCTGTTCCAATACACCTGACTAACTGAAGTTTGTGGATGTTTTCTAGGAAGTCGACGGTGGCAGGTCAAGTGACTCTTAGGACTGACTCGCTGATGTTATAGACCACCTTCCATAGTGAAGACCACCTCAAAGGTAGTTTACAAATGCAGTGTGGACGTGTGACACTTGACAGGACTCACAAATTGTCACTCAGGGAGTCAGCGAGGTGGAAATGTGACAAGTAAGTCTGTGATTTTATATAGCGCCTTTCAAAGTGATGACAATGCCACACTGTAGACGTCTCACCCTCTGGCCTGCTTTTTCCTGAACAGGGTCATTGGGGGTCTGATGGAGTCTATGCCACTTAACACAAGGCAGAGAACAAACCCTGGGCAGGGCGCCAGTCCATCACAGGGCAAACACACACACACCTCACCTGCCAATTCACCAGACATGCACGTCTTTGGACTGTGGGATGAAACAGAAGCAAGCACCAAAAAGAAACCCACACAGACACGGGGAGACCACGCAAACACCACGCAGAGCGGACCCCTGACTCAAACCTGGGTCTCCTCACTGCGAGGCAGCAGCACTAACACTGCGCCACCGTGCCACTCACTGTGAACGTCGTTCTCCACGTATTCAGTCTGGACCCTTGCAGGTCATTCATTCAAATGCACAGGGTGGGTTAGCGGTGGGATTTGCATTTCAATCCCATAAACCGCACCCTGAGAGCTCCAATTTAAATTTGTTAATATTCAAAATTTACATTTATTTATTGGGTTGGCGCTTCTATCCAAATCAAAAGTCCATTCTAGAAAGCTCCTTGCATAAATCGACAATGTGAGCCCTGGCAGGTGAACTGACTCATTCAGAGTGCTGTGAAAAAGTATTTGCCCCCTTTCTAATGTCTTCTACTTCTTATATTTTACACAACTAATGGCAATGAATGGCACTGAAGATATGTCACTGCCATCACAAACTCGAGCTTCGACCCATCTCAACTGCCTATCAGGGGAACTGCGAAGTTGAGAGACGTCACAGGGTGGGCACAGAGCATCTAAAGGGTACCTCACATCTACAACACCTGTGAAGGTACGAGGCTTTGAGAAGCATAAAGTTGGAAGCATTAAATATTAAATGCAGTCACTACTGAGAAGGGAGCTGTCACACAACTTACTGGAGGAAGATCTCGTCCAACTGTGACAAGGGTGGAGATTCAGACAGAGGAAAAAAGTAAACTGGAAAGGTTGGAAAATTGGTCAACGTCCATAAAACTGGGAATGTTGGATTGCTGTGTAAGTTGAATGAACTGGGACATCTAATAGTGGGTTACAGTGACGTCAGGCAGTGGGGCATTTCTGTTACTGCAGAATTAAACCTCCTATAGCAGATGATCTGAAAAATGAAGGACTGGACACATCTGAGACAATCAGACGGAGTGGAAGGAGCAGGAGGGAGCATGAGGAGATTTATATGAATGACTACTTGGAGAACCAAGTCCTTGAATTTTTAATAAAAACATGAACACAAGTTGAGCAGGTCCTGTAAAACAAAGTCAAATTTCATAATGAGGCCCATGCAGTGCAAGTCCTGCTGGATGTTGGACACTTTAGAGGAAGGCTTGGAGGTGCCAATCGTCTTCTAGGTGGGCTTCATCTGCAGGAGATGCCAGCTGATCCTACACCTCAAACTCGGGGTCGCTTACCTGGAGGAGGAGTTGGCTGGCGTGCATAGAGAATTCCTTCAGAGAGAGAGAAAGAGAGAGTGTGCCCCCCTAAGTTGGCATGGAAGAGACTCAAGACATGTAGAAATAGGTGGGTCACGGTCACAAGGTGTAAGGTAAAGGGTGCACACTGTCCAGGGGCATCAACCCCAGAATTGGCGGTGTCGGACCGTTTTCAGGTGCTGGTGAAGCTGGACGGGGTCTCTGAAGATTCTGCTGTGGTAGACATGGATGTGAACAGGAGAGGCAGTGATAGTTGGGGTCTCAGTCATTATGGGGGATTAAAGCACAGGTTTACTCCAGAGACAGAGACGTTCACATGGTGTGTTGCCTTCTGTGTGCACAGGTGAGAGACCCCCCTGGATAGGCTCTTGGCCAGAGTGGGGGTGGATCCAGTTGTCATTGTCATTGTTGGAACAAATGACATACATGAGGACAGTCTGTCAGCCTACCCTGTCAGTCTGCGATCCAAATTTAAAGAGTTAGGTGCCAAGCTGAGGAGCAGAACGTTTACATTTATTGGCTTGGCAGACGCTTTTGTCCAAAGCAACTTACAAATGAGGTAAACATAATCGTGTAACAGTAGGCCGGGGCCTGTTAGTTCAGCAAGTGTAATAGGACAGGTCACGAAAGAAAAGATGTAATAACTAAAGTTTACAATCCTAGCTTACAATCACTACAGAGACTAAACCTAACAAGAAATTCACCAAAAAGATACAAATATCACAGAGCTGTGTTTGATTTTTGACAAGGTGGTCTTCTCCGAAGTTCTGCCTGTGCCACGTGGTAGTCCAGGTACGTCTGATGAGATTAGAAGGCTTAATTCATGGCACAAATCTTAATGTCGGGTAGAAGGAGTCCGGTTTATGGGGCATCGAGATTCCTTTTAAAACAGATGAGACTTGTTGAGCTGCGGTGGGTTACATCGGAACTGGAGGGGCACCAATGTGTTGGGGATGTCAGTCGGGGATTGTTTAAACTGGGGAATTGGAGGACAGGGAGTTTAGGACAGGCCAGGTTAAGAACTGGACATGAGGAGATGAACAATAGAGTAAAAATCAAAGTGCATTGTAATGTAAATTGTAACCCAAAGTTAAAAGGCAAAAGTAAAATGAGTAGCACATTAAAAACAGCTAGAAGTGTCAAAAAGAACAAAGTGAGCTGCACTTGAATGTAGTGGAGCAGAATTAGGATATTTTAAGTAGACACCACAGAAACTGGGCTAAATAACAAAGACGGGTCAGTCGATCACAGAGGGGCACACAATTAATAGAAGGACAGACAGAACAGAAGAGGAGGTGGGCTCGCTGGTTAAGTCAAACAGAATTTAAACACACGTCCTCTTCAGCTGGACGATGAGCCCCGTCTTAGTGAGGACATCTGGCTTCAAAGCATTAGGGAAAGAGGCCTTATATTAGGAGAGTGTTACGGACCACCCAATGCAGACACCAGTTTCAACACACATCTTTGTATGAATATTAAAAAGGCACATTTACAGGGGGATTGTCCTGCCCTCTGCCTCAAGCGCCCTGCCGGAGTTGACAGTCAGATAAACTCCCTTCCATTGACGACACAGACGAGAGTTTCCAGTTTGCTTTCTTTACTGAAGCCAGTCGGAAAACGTAAATTGGAAACACAATAATGTGAGAAATTCTCACGTACAAACTCACACAATAAACTTAATGGCAGAATTACTTATTCTTTACAAATATAAGAAAAAAAAAGAATAACGTTCACTTGAATGGTCAACATTATCTGTGCATAAGAAAGTCTGAAGGAGGTATAAGGACTCATAAGTACATTAATAATACAGTGAAAAGTCAGAAAACAGCGGTAAGTTGATACAACTTTTAACCTTAAAAATACTTCATTAAATAACTTTAAATACTTAACAGAATCACAAAGATGCATCAATACAGAGAAATGAACATCTCTAGACATGTCTACGTACCGACAATGCCTTCAAAGCAAAGGAAGTGAGACAAACACCTGCTGCTCTCCGTTTGCTTGAACTCTCTGGGGCTCCGCTTGATGGCGTCATTGCCCAGAGCAGTAGAGTGTTGTACCGTGTTAGCCATAGACTGATACAGGAGAGAGTCGGCTGAAATGACGCCTTTGATTGGCTAACTAAATAGATTACAAATGCAAGCTTTCAAGGCAACTAAATGTGTTTTTCCACTGCATAGTACGGCACGACACGGTTCAGTTCAGCTCACTTTTGGGGGGTTTTCCACTGGGAACAGTACCAGGTACCTGGTCCTTTTTTTAGTACCACCTCAGCCGAGGTTCCAAGCGCGCCGAACCGTTACCAAAACGAGACGTGTAAACTCTGCTGGTCACTGGTTGGCCGGAGAAAATCTGCATTACTGCGTCACTGAACTTGCGACACGAGACACAACAGACCCGCTAGATTTTTAGCACAGCCAGCGAAGGTTCGGACGCACCATTTTGTTTTAACCAAAAATGGCTGTTTCGTGGTCTATTGAGGAAGTACAGACGTTCCTCGTTGGTAGCCGAGGAGCGGATCCAACGAGAGCTGGATGGGCGACGCTGAATGAAAAGTTTTCAGGAGGTCGCTAAGCTCTTGGCACATGGCTACCATCGGACTTACAAACAGTGTAGGGACAAGTTAAAAAAAATGAAGAACGAGCAGTAGAGGCGGCGCAACTATAACGACATGTGAATAATCCCGCCCACTCTAAAGCGGTACTAAACTGCAGTCAAACGCAAAACCGAGCCGAACTGAGCCGAACCAAAGTGAGCTGTACTGAACCGTGCTGTGCCGTACTATGCAGTGGAAAAGCGCCATTAGGCCCCTTTATCAGGAAAAGTGTAACAAAGAAACTGAGGAATCCTCTCGCTTATATTGGGACAGCAAAGTGATTTGTTTCTTTCATCTTAACAACCTTTTTGTTCAAATGTTAGCAAAATGAATACACCTGAGATGAATTAACGCTGAAAGAAAAGAACAATGAACTAATAAAATGTAGAGATAAGATCACCATCACTAGAGAAAGTCCTGCAAGGTTCTTATTTGAAGTGCATTGTCTGTAAGATCGGCCTCTGATGTGGTCAGCTGGTCACTCAGTCTGTTAGTCCACATATCTGCTCCTAAAACTCTTGTCTCTGTTCAGACCATTTTGTAGAGAGTTGAATTTAAGCAGAAGTTTGTATTCCCATTCTCTCCGCTCCTGTTGGGTCTTGAAATTCCCCATAAGTACAGTGACCCTCAGATCCTTCATGCTGTGGCCATTACTGTTAAAGTGTGCTGCCAGCGGAAGATCAATACTGTTCTGATTAATGTGACATCTATGTGAGTTCATTCGCTGGCCCAGTGTCTGACCAGTTTCCCCAACATACAGTCCATACATACAGGTGTGGCACCTGTGCACAAATCTCCACGAAAGATCAGGTAGTTATACCACATTGCCAGCAGGAGCATAAAATAAAGGGTCTGTTCACATGCAAATCTGCTAATGTGGTCTACCTCTTCATGGGCATAAGATGCCCCAACACCGCGGCTGAACAGGTCTCATCTGTTTTAAAAGGAATCTCGATGCCCCATAAACCAGACTCCTTCTACCCGACATTAAGATTTGTGCCATGAATTAAGCCTTCTAATCTCATCAGACGTACCTGGACTACCACGTGGCACAGGCAGAACTTCGGAGAAGACCACCTTGTCAAAAATCAAACACAGCTCTGTGATATTTGTATCTTTTTGGTGAATTTCTTGTTAGGTTTAGTCTCTGTAGTGATTGTAAGCTAGGATTGTAAACTTTAGTTATTACATCTTTTCTTTCGTGACCTGTCCTATTACACTTGCTGAACTAACAGGCCCCGGCCTACTGTTACACGATTATGTTTACCTCATTTGTAAGTTACTTTGGACAAAAGCGTCTGCCAAGCCAATAAATGTAAACGTTCTGCTCCTCAGCTTGGCACCTAACTCTTTAAATTTGGATCGCAGACTGACAGGGTAGGCTGACAGACTGTCCTCATGTATGTCATTTGTTCCAACAATGACAATGACAACTGGAACCACTCTCTCTCTGGCCAAGAGCCTATCCAGGGGGGTCTCTCACCTGTGCACACAGAAGGCAACACACCATGTGAACGTCTCTGTCTCTGGAGTAAACCTGTGCTTTAATCCCCCATAATGACTGAGACCCCAACTATCACTACCTCTCCTGTTCACATCCATGTCTACCACAGCAGAATCTTCAGAGACCCCGTCCAGCTTCACCAGCACCTGAAAACGGTCCGACACCGCCAATTCTGGGGTTGATGCCCCTGGACAGTGTGCACCCTTTACCTTACACCTTGTGACCGTGACCCACCTATCTCTACGTGTCTTGAGTCTCTTCCATGCCAACTTAGGGGGGCACACTCTCTCTTTCTCTCTCTCTGAAGGAATTCTCTATGCATGCCAGCCAACTCCTCCTCCAGGTAAGCGACCCCGAGTTTGAGGTGCTGGATCAGCAGGCATCTCCTGCAGATGAAGCCCACCTAGAAGACGATTGGCACCTCCAAGCCTTCCTCTAAAAAGTCCAACATCCAGCAGGACTTGCACTGCATGGGCCTCATTATGAAATTTGACTTTGTGTTACAGGACCTGCTCAACTTGTGTTCATGTTTTTATTAAAAATTCAAGGACTTGGTTCTCCAAGTAGTCATTCATATAAATCTCCTCATGCTCCCTCCTGCTCCTTCCACTCCGTCTGATCGTCTCAGATGTGACCAGTCCTTCATTTTTGAGATCATCTGCTATAGGAGGTTTAATTCTGCAGTAACAGAAATGCCCCACTACCTGATGTCACTGTAACCAACTATTAGATGTCCCAGTTCATTCAACTTACACAGCAATCCAACATTCCCAGTTTTATGGACGTTGGCCAATTTTCCAACCTTTCCACTTTACTTTTGTCCTCTGCTTGAATCTCCACCCTTGTCACACTTGGACGAGATCTTTTTTCCAGTAAGGTGTGTGACAGCTCCCTTGTCAGTAGTGACTGCATTTAATATTTAATGCTTCCAACTTTATGCTTCTCAAAGCCTCGTACCTTCACAGGTGTTGTAGATGTGAGGTACCCTTTAGATGCTCTGTGTCCACCCTGTGACGTCTCTCAACTTCGCAGTTCCCCTGATAGGCAGTTGAGATGGGTCGAAGCTCGAGTTTGTGATGGCAGTGACGTATCTTCAGTGCCATTCGTAGCCATTAGTTGTGTGAAATATAAGAAGTAGAAGATATTAGAAAGGGGGCAAATACTTTTTCACAGCACTCTGAATGAGTCAGTTCACCTGCCAGGGCTCACATTGTCGATTTATGCAAGGAGTTTTCTAGAATGGACTTTTGATTTGGATAGAAGCGCCAACCCAATAAATACATGTAAATTTTGAATATTAACAAATTTAAATTGGAGCTCTCAGGGTGCGGTTTATGGGATTGAAATGCAAATCCCACCGCTGACCCACCCTGTGCATTTGAATGAATGACCTGCAAGGGTCCAGACTGAATACGTGGAGGACGACGTTCACAGTGGGTGGCACGGTGGCACAGTGTTAGTGCTGCTGCCTCGCAGTGAGGAGACCCAGGTTTGAGTCAGGGGTCCGCTCTGCGTGGTGTTTGCGTGGTCTCCCCGTGTCTGTGTGGGTTTCTTTTTGGTGCTTCTGTTTCATCCCACAGTCCAAAGACTAGCATGTCTGGTGAATTGGCGGGTGAGATGTGTGTGTGTGTGTTTGCCCTGCGATGGACTGGCGCCCTGCCCAGGGTTTGTTCTCTGCCTTGTGTTAAGTGGCATAGACTCCATCAGACCCCCAATGACCGTGTTCAGGAAAAAGCAGGCCAGAGGGTGAGACGTCTACAGTGTGGCATTGTCATCACTTTGAAAGGCGCTATATAAAATCACAGACTTACTTGTCACATTTCCACCTCGCTGACTCCTTAAGTGACAATTTGTGAGTCCTGTCAAGTGTCAAACGTCCACACTGCATTTGTAAACTACCTTTGAGGTGGTCTTCACTATGGAAGGTGGTCTATAACATCAGTGAGTCAGTCCTAAGAGTCACTTGACCTTCCACCGTCGACTTGCTAGAAAAAATCCACAAACTTCAGTTAGTCAGGTGCATTGGAACAGCAAACAAAGGGCATCACTCAACCATGAAAGGCGCTATATGAAGCCACAAAGGTTAAAGATTGTGACATCACCGCTGACGTATTGTTTGACTTTTACCAACTCACTTCCCTCACAAGTAAGAATTTAGAAAGCTGTGGACAAAGAGAAAGTCACAGAGCCGCTGTCAAGATGAACACGCGTGGAGTCACCATGACGTTCAGCGATGGCAGTTAGTGACGTGCAGATGTTGATTACACTTCATAAAATGCTCACTAATGGTGTAAGTGACATTCACATTTATATTGATGTGCCTAGCAGACACTTTAGTCCAAAGCAACCTACAAAACATAACTGAGTAGACATCCTAAATGTGACAGGACAAGGGTACAAAACTGAACATCACAAGTGAAGAGCTGGAAACAAAATGCCAGGGAGTGACAAGGTGACAACACCTAACAGAGCCCTCTGTAGATGAGCACCAAGGATATGCTACGTGACTCCAGTGTAGTCCTCTGATGACAGCAGTGACATGTGCCAGTCTCGGCTGGTTGAACACCAGACATGCTGCTGCATTTTCAGTCATCTGCAGTGACTTGGTGACACATGACGGTACTCCTGCCAGCAGTGAGGTCACAGTAGTCCAGATGTGACAAGATGAAAGTCTAGACCAGGAGTTGTGCTGCATACTCTGTCACATATGATCTGATCTTGTAGATGTTCTCCAGAGTAAATCTCACAGACCATAGTAAGGTGGTCCATCAAAGGCAGGTGGTCATCAGTCGTGACTCCGAGGTTGTGTACCAAGATGGCCGGAGTTTGTGGTAGTGAGCCAAGCTGACAGGGAACAGACTGAGGAGCTGGCATATCAAGACAGGCCATCTTTGTTAGGCTGAGCTGCAGATGGTGTTCCTCCATTCAGAAAGACTTGCAGAGACTCCAGCAGAGGCCAAGTGGTCCTCTGGGGAGAACGACAAGTATGGCTAAGTCAAGAAAACGTGTTTTATTATTTATTATTATAGCACTGAAAGGTAAAACCGTAGAACTGGATGAAGAGCCGTCTCGGTGGAATGGCCCTCCATGATAGCCGACTGATTAGGATCAAGCAGACTTATTTAGATAGAGGAGAGGAGAGACACTGGCCTGTGATGAGCGACTTGAGGGGGGCATCTTGAGGACAGGAGTTATTGGGGTCTGATTGAACAACACAGGAAAAGGGCCAGTGAAATATTCAGAATTCACAAGTCCACCCTGTTTGTTCTCAAAAACAACAATTAGAAGAAAACTTTAACTTAAGGAAAAGATTCATGGAACTCAACACCAGCATAAGGCTGACGACGATAAAGCAACAGAACTGAAATCAGAAGGGCGAGCAGAAGTGTTGACCCTGACATGAGTGACAGGTGACATAAAAGTACATTTAACAATACAACAACATAATAAGAGGATGATAATAAGAGTTATTAAGACATCACATGCTGATCAGAGCAAAGCTGGGCAGAAAGAGAGAAGATCAGCAAAGTAGTCAGCATTCATTACTGATGGCCAATGAGGGGCAAAACCAGGATCAGCTGCTGGGGGTCTTTTACAGGCCAGGTAGGATACCATCTATCTATGTGAAGTGTGTATCTCCAAGGCCTTTCTTCATTTACAATAGTTTTGAATATTTAATAATCGGGAGGGTCACTCCTGCAGGCGTTTTTGTTTGTTTGTTACCCGGATGTGCCGCCTTATAAATTGAGGGCACCAGCGTGTTGGGTAGCCAGTCTGAGTCTGACACACACACACGCCAACGAGACGAGTCGAGATGTCTGCCATGCGCCTCCTGCTGCTGTGCGTCGCCTTCATTTGCCTCTCAGGTGAGATTCCTGCTTAGTCAGTTTGAGTCTT
The DNA here is from genome assembly GCF_016835505.1 of Polypterus senegalus. NCBI lineage: Eukaryota > Metazoa > Chordata > Cladistia > Polypteriformes > Polypteridae > Polypterus > Polypterus senegalus. The sequence continues at coordinate 8,013,627 of NC_053166.1, forward strand.
TAGCACAGTCGCCAGGTTTGTGACAAACTGATAAATTAGGAAAAAATGACTTTAAGAAGGTTTAATGGGAAAGAATTCAATGAACTGTCAAGTTTAGTTCTGATTTCTGCTTATGTCGGTTGTGTGTGTTCTCTCCGTGTGAGGTTTGTTTCTGATGATCTGCTTTTTCTCCCAGATGAACAAGTTAAATATGTTAATTTAGGAAGAGTTGTGCGTATAACTTTACACACCCCTGGAAAAATCTGTAAAATGTGAGGCATTTTAGGAAAATACGAGAGGTCAGACAAAGCCCCCTTCTTTAATTAGGAGGAGAGCTCAGGTGAAGCTTCATATCAATGGGGAGAACACGCAAAGTGCATGGGGGGAGGACACGGGATGGAAACTAATGGCGGGCATCAGCACTGGCACTGTGCCACCTGGGTTTATATGACATGTGAATAGGTATAAATAGATAGATACTTTATACAATAAATAGATATAGTATATATACTAGAAATAGATAAATACGATATATAGAATATATGAATAGTACATAGTATATATAAATAAATAAAAAAGATATAGTATACAGTATAAACTCTAAAAATAGATAAATATATATATATAGAATATATAAATAGTACAAAATATATGTAAATAAATAAATAAAATAATAATAATAATAAAATAAAAACTGGACTGCTGTATGTGACGATGACACTAACGGGTGTTTTTCGTGTGATGTGATGACAGATTCTTACCAAGAAGTCCTCCTCAATGTTTGTTTCTCAAATTGGATGAAGATTTAAGTTTTTCTAGATGTTTCAGGGAGTATTCAGTGACGGGTTTCACTCTCTTTTCTTCCTCAGACTTGACCAGCGGGGCAGACATCCCCCCACAGGTAAGGGTCTCCTCAGTTTTTCTCCTTCAGATTTCCTCCTGGCTGCTTATGTCCACCTGACCTTCTGCTCTCCATTTCTGTAGCCCAACTGTAAGGCCCTCGTGAATCTTGACTGCACGAATCTCGTCAACCCCGTGTGTGCCAGCAATGGCAACACCTATGCCAGCGTCTGCTCATACTGTGTGGTCAAACGGTGAGTAACAAGGGCTTTGAAACCCACCTGAGCTCTCAGATGTTGGCGTTTGGACAGCTAACTTGCATCTATGAGGGAATCAATGGAGGGGACTGAGGAAGACCGTTTGGTGATTTTGTGTAATGAAGTCCATCTAAAGGCCCATTGAAGTTAAAGTACAGCACTTTAATTCAATTATGGGCCCAGCAGGGTGGGGACCTGCAGGAGATCACACAAGGCAGGTCATGATGGGAAGTCACCAAACAAACCAATGACTTATATAGCGCCTTTTCATAGTGAATTCCATTTAAAGTGAGATTTTCATAGAGCAGCAATGTTTCCTTGGAGATGCAGTGACTCACAAAGGTTCACAAAAAGACTTGGAGACTCGGATTGAAGCTTATTGTTTTATATAGCGCCTTTTTACAGTTTGATAGTATGGTGGCACCGTGATTAGCGCTGCTGCTTCATGCATCCTGAATATTGGGCTCAGATCCTAAGTTCATTGTGTCTTCATAGGTTAGGGTTAGGTTAATTGGCAATTCACAACTTCTCCCAGTATAAGTGTAAGTGGGTCCAGTGATGGACTGGTGTGTTTGGGGTCCTCTGAACTTTTTAATAATTATTAGTCACTTCTGGCCTCGGTCATCACGAGTGTACAACATCATTAACATAACGAGATAGAAACAGTTCAGATATCCCATAATATTCTACTTATGGACTCCCTGTATGCAGTGTGCTCCTTTTATTAACTAAGCTGTCGTGCTGAGTGGGCAGTGGTCACCTGATCCAGGACCACCACAGGTGTTGCCGTCCCTTACCTGCCTCAGGTGTGCAGGTGGTGCTGAGTGCGGCTCTTAAAGTCTCCTGTGAGTGGAATGAAGGAAGCGTCACGGCGTGGACATCTTGGCTCACTGGTCTTATTCTTCTCATGTCTTTCCTTTACAGAGGTGCCACCAGTCCCCTATATATTGCCAAACATGGAGCCTGTTGAATCCACAGAGGACCACCTGGAGGTCTGCTGATCTTCACTCCGCTTTACACTTCACAAGCCCCCTTTGCCCCTCTGCTGAGCCCTGCAGCCTTTTAAATCTGAAATAAACATTTGCTTTTAGCATTAAATATGATATCAGCCTCATCTTAATTGTATTTGTGTTTCTCTCATATTCATCCAAAGTGACCTCCAAATCATGACTGCATACCACAGTTCTTCCCTGATTTCCATATTGTAAGGCCTGGCAGGTGTGACAGCTCTTTCTAGTGACACTGCTGGACGCTGCGCCTGTCACTGGAGGAGTTCTTAAGCACAGGGCCATTCTATTGTGAACTTCATGATGTCCACTAGGTGGCCTCACAGGCAGGGTTGCTCCCTGGATGACAAAGGAAGTCAATGGTGAAGGCTGAGTTTGCTATCATATGATTTAATATAGCGCCTTCCATCATGAACACTGCTCGCTCTTACAATATTTCAATGCTGTGAGCGCTGGTTGTTACAACAACTTCCTCATCTCATGGTGTGTCACTCTTTAGAAGACTGAATATGACACTTTGTGACTTTATATAGTGCCTTGTTATGTAGTGCCTTTGTTTAGTGAGCACCAGGTCTAACAGGCATACTGACTCACTGGTGACACAAAGTCAATGCCGGCTTTAAATTTGTGACCTTATGAATTTATATAGTGCCTTTCATCATGAACATCAGATTTTGTTCCATTGTTGTCTACTGAGATCCATGTCAAGTGCAGTGACTCGCTAAGCTCACAGAATGTCACTCTTGGTGGCTGAATGTGCCCCCTTATTACCTTCTTTAGTGTATTTTGTTATATAGTGCCTTGCTATCATGAACACAAATCACTTTAATATTTAAAGGACCAGCAGGTGCAGAGACTCGTCAGCTTTCTGATAGAACCTGAAAATGACAAGTCATGATTTGATGGTGTGGCCTTTTTATAGCGCCTTTCCATCATGAATGTTTCTTCTTTCCACATTTCTGTATTATGAGACCTGGCAGGCACACAGAGAGACTCACTCAGCTCACAAGAAGTCACTCTTGGAGACTGGACCTGCCACCTTATCATTATATAGCGCCTTTTCTTATTATAACTCCTTCCTACAATAAACACCATTGATTTTCATATTTCTGTGTGAAGAGTCCCAGCAGGTACAGTGACTACAGGATGACACCATCACTGCTGGAGGTTGAGCTCTCCTGCTGATGACTTTGTATAGCGCCTTTACATATGTACTGATGAGCCAAGTCATTCCTGAGCATTGCCCTTTGAAGCAAATGATGTTGGTGACCTTGGTGGTGGAAGCGTCAGGCTGTGGGGTCTCAGGGACAGCGAGACTGGTCAGAACTGAGGAGAGGATGAATGAAGCCAAATACAGAGAGGATCTTGAAGAAAAACCTGCTGCAGAGAGCACACCACCTCAGACTGGAGTGATGGCTCTTCTCTCAGTACGACAACTACCTGAAGAACGCAGCGAAGACCACTCTGGAGTAGCTTCAGGACAAGAGGGTCCTCGATTGGCCAACTCACGTGAGAGACTTGACGATGGCAGTTCACAGGTGCTTCCCATCCAATCTACTGAATTTTGAGAGTATCTGTTAGGAAGAAGTTGATGAGCAGCCCAAATTCAGATGTGCAGAGCTTTTAGAGACTCACCAAAGATGACTTACAGCCCTAGATGTGAGGTTGGTTTAGCGTAATTAAATGTTTATTTGCTCCGTGCACAGCGCTACACACCACAGGCTCCTTCATTCATATCTAGATATCCTTTTGCGTTCCAAGCTTGCATTTTATACTTTTACTGTTAGGAAAGTCATTGAACTTACCTGTCATGACTGTAAGCATCCAGAAGATTTGAGGTGTTGATGCTGATGATGAGGGGATTGGAGCGGCGCAGCCATTTTCAGGTTTCTGGACCAGCTGTGGTGTTAAAGCAGGTGCTGAGTCTACAGACAAATCTCATGGTTTACCAGGTCATCCTACATCTCTGTCCTCACCTGTGGCCATGAGCTGTGGGATGACATGAAGAAGGACATTCTGATCACAGCAAGAAAGGAGGTGAGGGTGGCTGGGCTGACACTCCATGATAAGGTAAGTAGCCTGCATCAGCAGTCGGAGTCGAGAGGACTGTGGATGAGACTACAAGGGAAGTGCAGAAGGAGGAAAGAAAGCAGATGAATGTTTTGTACTGCAGTGGAAGAGGATTTGGAGGTCTGTAGGAGGTGATGTAAAATGAAAAAAAAAACAACTTGTGTTTGAACCCAAGACTGTGCTGTTTATTTGAGTCTCAGGGTTTGGGCGTCAGTGGTGCCCCCTACTGATTATTCATCCAGTTGCTATGTTATGCTAACAGATAACACATCACAAAAACAGTTAGTAGTAAAATTAACAGCATTTGTCATTCCAACAGATGGCGCATCACACAAGTGAAAACTGCATTTATGAATCCCATATCAAATGGCATGTAACATGGACATGGACATTACATGGTGCACCGCAAACATTTAACGCTGATGTCTGTTTTGATTAGTTAGATTTTAACACGTCTTAAACAGGTAGTATAGCTAGTGGCACCATCTGGAAGAATGTATGGTGTAATAAAAAAGCATTGCATTTTTCACTCCAGCAGATGGCACATCACAACAATTTGTTGTAATCAAACAAATCGCATTTTTCATTCCAACAGATGGCGCATCATAAACAATTTGTTGTAATAAAACAAATCACATTTTTCATTCCAACAGATGGCGCATCATAAACAATTTGTTGTAATAAAACAAATCACATTTTTCATTCCAACAGATGGCGCATCATAAACATTAGCACTGCTTTTTACAAATCCTTAACCAAATTGCATATGAGCAGGACATCGTAACTGGGTGGACAGTGTCAGTGAAATAGGATATCATTTTAAACTTCAGATAACAGATCTGTAACCGACATGAAGTTTGAGGTGCTGATGCTGATGAAGAGGGGATTGGAGTGGTGGCAGCCATTTTGGGGGTTCTGGACCAGCTGTGGTGTTAAAGCAGGAGCCGAGTATGAAGACAAATCTCACGGTTTACCAGTCATCCTATATCTCTGTCCTCACCTGTGGTCGTGAGCTGTGGGTAATGACATAAAGAAGGAGATTGGGATCACAACAAGAAAGGAGGTTTCTGTGCAGGGTGGCTGGGCTGACACTCCATGATAAGGTAAGAAGCTCAGCAATTCTGGAGAGCCTAAATCTAGAGATCCCAATCGAGAGTAGCCAGGTGAAGTGGTTTGGTCATGTCGTAAGGATGCCCCCCAGATGACTCTCCATGGAACTGCTTGAGGTACATCCCAATGGCCGGAGACCCTCGCGACAGACCCAGGACACACTGAAAGGATAGCTGTCATGGGAACATCTGGATATTTGCAAGGAAGATCAGGAATCTGTAGCTGGGGGACAGGAAGGTCTGGATTGACCTGCTTGGCCTGCTGCCACCATGACCCTCACCACGACAACTGGTTTCAGAAAGTGAGATGAAAAATGAAATGTCCCACCGGAAGGCCCCTTCAACTCCAACATTAAACTTGGCCCACCTTGTACATTACAATTCTGAAATGTCCCACTAGAGGGCTCTCTTGATTTCCAAACTTGAACTCAGCACAAGCATCACAGTTGGCCATAAAAGGAAGCTGTAATTCAAACATGTTCCTCCAGGAGGCGACCTTCCTCTCTTTAAAAGTAAACCTGACTCGGCCTTTGAGCTCCTGCTTGTTAATCACACAGCCTGCAAAATCTTCTAATTTAGAAAGCTGCCCGCCCGGATCATTACTAGAACCCCCTCTACTCACCACATCACTTCCATT